>NC_080029.1:25468790-25777419 GCF_030020395.1 Manis pentadactyla
CATGGGGCAGTGAATCTCAATGGCTAAGACCTCAGGGAGCCAGAGCCATATTACCAGGGTCTGAATCTCAGCCTTGCCATTTACTAGCTGGAGACTGGGGGCAAGATGATTAACTTCTCCATGCCTCCATTTTCCCAACTGTAAAATGGGGATATCTGCATTGAGTGCGTGAAGCCAAATTGAGTTGGACATGGAAGGGGCACCCCAAGGTGCCTTTTCCCCCGGCTGCAGCCTGACTCCCTTCAATGCTGGGCTTGTGGGCCAGCGCCTCCCACCGTCTTTGACCTGATGGCCTCTCCTATTCCTGCAAGGTCCCTCCTGCCACACTGGTCTTGCTGCTGGGGCTGGTCCTCCTACCTGCCAGCCTCCTGACTTGTCACGCTGGTAAAGTGCGAGTCAGCCTGTTGTCAGAGGGGCGTTCCTCATGCAGTCCTGCCCAAGTGGAGCAGGTCTCCTCTGGGGGTCTTGCTCACTCCAGGGTGGGCTGACTTGGGAAGGGGACTGAATTTTTATGGAGCTTTTACCTGCCGCCTGATGTTTTTCCTCACAGCAAGGGCATGAGCTAGTGTTAGAAAATGAGGACACGGAAACTCGGAGAGGTCTGTCCAGGTCTGTCTAGTCTACTGGACCCTGAGGGGCCCAGATTTCAAACCGGTCTCTTCAGGGGCAGAAGTTTGGGAGACCAGAGAAAGTGAATGGCAATGACTGGTCTGTAAGAGCCCGGAGCCCAGCCCTCAGGACTTTTGGAGCTGACCTGACACCTAGTGGTCACAGGCAGGAATTACTCTGCCGGTGGGAAGGTTCCAGGGCTGTCGCAGGCAGGCTTTTGACTTGGCCAGCCTTCACTTACGTGAGTGTGGCCGCGTCAAGAGGTGGCCTGGAGGGTCCAGGGTGGTGCTGGGAGGGAGTTTTACCTCTCCCATATCTCTGTCATTTCCAAAAATCTACAAACAAAAAAATTAGATAAGAAAATTTCTCTTTTCATTTTTTAAGCAAAAGATGAATAAAAAAAACCTCTTGAGAAAAACGTTGCTGTTTTTATTGATCTGTACCTGTTTTGATACTTCATGGCCTCATAATCCTCAGTTCTCCCTGCAGACACCAGCGGTTACTGGATGCTCAGTTATAGGCAGGGGATTTGATGCAGAATTTTATGGATTTTAATAGAAAAGACATGGGCTCTGACCTTCAAGGGGATTCGATTTATTTGGGGAGTCGGAGCAAAGACATCCAGATATCCGGGAGGGCATGGCAGCTTGAGTTTCAGCCCACTAACTCCTTATTGCATTTCTTTTTTTTTCCTTTTCATCGTCCTTATTTTGACTCTGAGCCCCTTTACCACCCAATTAATGGAAATTCATCTTCAGATTAAGACTTCGAATAAGGAAGAGAAAGGTGAAAATATGCAGCAGGGAGGGGGACTAAGTTATTTCAAATAATGATCCTGCTGTATGGGCACAGAGGCCTCAGCATCAACTCCGCCCTTAGTGAAGCAAAGTGAAACCCAAGGGCTGGTGCCGGATGTCTCGACGCCCTGACAGCATTTCGCTGGTGCTCTGAAGTGTCCGTTCCGGGACAGCCCCAAACTTTCCCAGTTTCCCACCATTTGCCCAAATAATTGCCAATGCCAGGTGAAAGTGTTGGTTTATTCCACAAGTATTTATTGAATGTCTACTACATACATGCCATGCATTGTGTGTGCTACAGACATGCATGAGACAATTCCTGCCCTTGTTGGTCCAAAAACGCCGGCAAGGTTAATCCAAATCCCCATCCCCATGTTTTCTATTGTTCTTGGCTATTCTTGCTCTTCTTATGCTAAATCCTTCATGTCTCCCCAGATTCCCAAGGAATTTTAAAAAGAAATGCAGATTGGTAGAGTCCCTAGAACAGATCCGGAAGTCTTTATTTCACCTTTCTGGTGGGAAGTCTTATTTCCACCTTTCTGGTGGAAGCATGTGGCTCCAAGCTTGGGTGGCCAGGTAATGCCAGCCACAACTAGATGCCAGGTCTTCTGCCCTGGTTTCCTGCTCTCTCCCTGTGACCCCTCAGCATTTGCTTCTAAAGGCTCTGCCCTCATTTCCTGAGCATCTCATTTCCTGTGCCCTCTGCCACTGCCTCCCCCAACTCAGAAATCTTCCCCTTGACACAGTTTACAATTACTATGACGACAGCTTTTGTGAACTGACCTTCTCCCCACTGCTCTCTTCCTGCTGCCTAGCAACTCCATGGCATTCCCAATTTGTCTTCCTGGTTCTTAATGAGGCTGCCGAGGATGTGCCTTCTGGTGTTCACTAAAACCAGAGGGTGCCCCTCACCCCACCAGCAGCCCGGAGACGCCAAGACCAAGCCTGACTTTATTGGCTCGCTTACAGTCCTGGCCTTGGCATTCGTCCACCGAGGTTCCAGCCAGCTCTCCACCTCCTCTTTTCCACCATCTGACTTGCCAGGACTTCTCTGTTGCTGAGACTTCTTTTCAGACCATTCTTGTTGCTATGGCTTCAAGAAACTGGTTTGGAAGGTAAGGAGATAACAACTGGGTCTGCTCCGGTGAACCCATGTTAGAGAAACTCATGTGTGCAAACATTATATACCAAAGGATGTTTGGAACAGTATGATTTGTAGCAGCAAAATATTGGAAATAACTTAAATGCCCATGAAAATGAGAATTATGAGACTTCCATGTTAGGAAATACCATGCAATAGTTAAAGGGATGGAGATGGATTTAAATGTACTGACAGGGAAAGATCTCCAAGACATACTGTAAAGCAAAGCAAGTTCAGAAGAACATGCTAGTATGATCCTACTAATGATAAATAAGAAACCCTGTGTGTGTGTAAAATAACAAATAATAAAACACATGTACTCTGAGTCCAGCACCTGCCAGATAATGTTCTAAATGCTGTACAGGCATTAATTCATTTAATCCTTAAAAACTTCAATGCCACAAGTACTTTTATTAGCCTCAGAACGTAAATGGAGAAGCTGAGGCATGGGGTGATTGGGTAACTTGTCCAAGATTCTGCAGGAGTGGAGCCAGGATTGGGAGTCAGGTGGTCTGGCCCCAGAGCCCATGTTTCTAACCATTATATCACACACACACACACACACGCTTACATACTGGCCTGTATGAAAACCACACCTGCTCATGGGTGCACTCTAGGAGGATGAGTGAATGGTGGGGGTTGCTATACTTCGGTGTTTTTAGAATTTTTCCAAGTTGATGTAACTTGTAACAAAAACTAAACATGAAAAATTAATGCAGCAATAAGAACGATAACTCTGCTCTCACAACTATTAGAGCTTCAGTGTGTGATCTCAGGGGCAATCTGAGGGGTCCACAAGACACTCCCCTCCTCAGCACCTGAGATTCAGGAACCTGAGCCCCAGTACTGCCTCTGAAAGGCCACATGACCTCATATGCAAAGCTAAACGGTTTTCTGGACCTGGAACCTGGTCTCTTGACTCCTCCTGGGGCTTTTCCCACCAGTGTCCCAAGGGACAAGAGGCACCACTTTAGGGAGGGCAGGTGAGGGTGTTTGGGACAGTGGGTGGTGCGGTGAGCCTGAGCCATCCTTGGTGGGGGGGTCTCTTGCTGGATGACATGTGCCTGCCCTTTATGTGCATCATCCCCACCTCGTCCTTACAAAACCCTCTTGCATGCTGTGGTTATTACCCCATTCTAAAGACTTGGGGACTGAAAGTCCTGCCCATGGCCACACCCTTGCTGAAAATGGTTTGCAGATGGGTCAGTCTGCCCTTCCCATCTGCACCACGGCTGCTCCCCACTGAGATGCCAATCAAGGCACAGGACAGATGTACTGGGCAAAGGCTTGTGGGGCAGGACCAGAGGGGGCTCCTCTGATGGAGCTCCTTATGGACACTACAAGACATGAAGCTCAGGGCCTGATGGATGGGAGTCCCAAGGAATTGAGCCAAAGTCACAACCTGTGCCACTCCCAAAGCTACAGCAGAGTTGGGTGACTGGCAGTTCCCCAGTGCATGTGTGGTCACACCCCAGCATCTGGTACTTGCTGTCCCTCTGTCCTCTTGTCTCTATGGGACACCCCCTGCCTGAGTGATACCTCCTGGCTCCTGTGGCACCTGGCACACCTCCCCGTGCCGGAGCCTAACCATTTGCTCCCTCATGTCACCACCTCCTGTTCAGCTGTGAGCACTGTGTCCCTGGATTCTAGCCCTGTGGTCAGTAGCACGTGGCTGAGAAGGAAGCTCTGCTGAGAGAATGAACTGAAGATGAGCGGGTACCCAGCAGGGCAGCCTGGCTGCTGTGGGGGGGGAGGGGGGGAGGTCCCACCTAATAAAATATAGACAGAGTGGTCCCTGGAGCTTAGCTCAACCCAGATAGGGTGCCTTATGGAGAGGTGGGGGTCTGCCTGGGGCAGAAGCCAGATGAGGCCTGGACTGACCTGAAATCCACCATGCCTGTCTTCTCATCCATCCTCTTTATCAGCTCCCTGACTTGGTACCGGTTTACAGGGACCTTGTCCTGCTGAGGAGGCAGAGGGAGCATTCAAGGTTAATGGAGTTCTCTGCTCAGCCCTCCCAGGCCTTCCCTCACCCCTGCCCCTGACACACACCGTGGGACCACAGCTGGCAACTGAGGGTGCAGAACATATGGGACCCACAACAGGCAGGAGGAAGCCCCTAGCCAATGGATCATTGCTCAGACTCCAGAGGGTCTCCTTTTGCTGGGAAGCAAGAGGGGTGAAGGAGATTGGGGCCCAGGTGCACTGGGCAGTCCTGGGGGTGGACAGGAACTCCCCTTTGTAGCATGCGAAGTTCATTCTCACCTCCCAGCTACCGAGTCCTGGCCAGGCCCCTCCACCATGGGTCCGCCACCAAGTGTCTTATGCATACCTGCCTGCGCCCCAATGGGGCCACCTCTGCTGAGTCCTATGCTCGCTGGACCCAGGTCCTTCCTAGGGCTGCTCTGGTGATGGGGCTCTTCAAGCTTGCCTGTCAGGGGGCCTTTAGCACCTTCATCACCATGGGGGCAATATCTTATTTCCAGCAAGACCAAAGGGCTGAAGGTAGAAATACTGGGGCTTTGGGATATGGTCTCTTCTCTCACTCCCTTTTTTAATCTTCCCAGTGTCAAATGTAATCTGGAAAAGGACCTGGAGGGCATAGAATGTGGGTCTTCAGGTGGCACCTTGGGTCATCAGACCTCACAGCAGAGAGAGACTTCAGCTGGAGACCGAGGGAGGCTATAGGTTTCCCTCAGGGTCTAGGTGAGGGAGATCAATTGGCTTCTCACAGCCATTCCCAGGAAACTCTATGAAGTGTTCATGTTTTGTGTTGTCTGTCTTTCACACACACGCACACACACACACACACACAGTGCTGCTGCGGTTACCAGGGATCAGCACACCTGTATCATAGCTTTCCGGAACTCGCCCACAGGCATCTTCATCGTCCCATTAGGGTTTAAGCTCTTGAAGAAGTCCATGATGGTGATTTTTTGCTGGTCTACATAGCTCTGTGGGAACAGGAGACACCAGGGGCAGACACCGGGCCTTATAACATCTGTGACACCCCTCTGCCCTTCCCCTCCCTTTGGCCCAAGATCCCAGAACCAGCAGGCACAGGGCAGGTGTAAGAAGGCAGATTCAGCAGCTTGAGTCTCCTTTGTGAGTAGTCCCTGAAGATCAAGAGCCGGCGCAGACTGAGGTGCGAGGTGCTCATGACCCCGCTTGTGCATTTGCCCAGTTCCAAGGAGCCACCCCCTCCCCACCCCCTTCTCAACCCTGCTCCCCTCCCCCAAAAACACACACACCCTGAGCAGAATCTCCAGGCCCGCCAAAGGCGGAAGGATTGGAGCCAGTGCAGTTAAGGTCCCACAGCACTGGAGGGAACAGCGAGGGTGATCACATTTCCAGTTAACTCAGTTTTGAAACCGCCTCTGCTAAGACTAGTGTAGATGGTGCCCTGGGATGGCAGGCAAGCCATTAGCTCAGCACCAACAGACCACTGAGTATTTTAAAAATAATATTTCATCAATTTCATTTAAAAAATATTACCTACTCACATTGTAAGGTGATTTTAGATTAGGAGAAAGAAGAGAATGAAAAATAACTCATAAATCCAATCTCACCATCCAGAGGTAACATCTTGATGTATCCTTTCATCTATATCTATCTATCTATCTATCTATCTATCTATCTATCTATCTATCTATCTATCATCTTTCCATCATCTATCTTTAATCTATATCCATCCACCTACCCATCCATCACCTTTCACTGTACATAGTTTTACAAAATGCACTGGACTAATACATTGTGAACACCCTCACAATATCATTAAATATCCTTCTAGAATCCTTACATCATTTTTGTTTCTCTTCCCCTCCCACTTCAAAAGGCCCTGGGCAAAGCCCAGCCTACTGAGGCATTACTGCAGACATCCTGCTCACCCAGGGATCCTCCGGGATCAGTCCTTGGCCCCTGCCCTTTGTGCCCCACACGCCCTTCTCTGGTGTGCAGGGCTTCTCCCCGCTGGGGTGACTTCAGTTCTGCATGCTCAGCAGCTGCTCACAAGTCCATGCTGACATCTCCCCTGCCGGCACCCCAGTCCATCACATCGGAAGTGACCCGGTCAGCTACCTCTGCATCACTGAGTGCCGTGGTGGCCCCATGGGGGAGCCCTGACACCCACTCCCATTCTTCATAGCACACCACTGCATCATGAGGAGACCAGAGAGCCAAGAAAAAGCAGTGTTCCCCAAATCCCCATGCAGCTAGGGGTTGGGATGGAATGGTTTCACCACTCAGTCTGATGTGGACAGAGCAGGCCGTGAGCAGCTGTGGGGGAGGCAGAAACAGCGGCATCCTGGCAACCCATTTGGGCTGTGGGGAGCCATTTCCAGAATCTAAGCTCAGAGTGTGTTTCTCTAGCCCTCCCAACATGCCCGTGCCTGTCTCTGGAGACATGTGCCCCTGCTTAACCCAGCTAGAGCAGATTGTGTGGTCAGCTGTAAGAACTGCAGCCCAACAAGTGCTGTTGCTGTGGTAAGTGCCATTGGTGAGACCCAACAGAGCTCCTGCCAGGAGGAGTTCGGAGTCGTGTAGTGAAAGGGTAAAGTGGGGGACCTTGGGAGCACGTGGCAAGGCCGTTTACCCCCAAGAGGGGATCTCAGAAGGGCCACCCAAGGATGCCCACCTAGGGTGTCCCATGTTTGCTGGATGCATGTTATGCCAGGCCTTGCTCTGAGTACTGCATGTGTATCATGGATCTTAATCTTCACAGCAGCCCTACTGGTGAGAGGATGCTATTATGCCCATTTTACAGGTGGGAAGACTAAGGCGCGGAGAGCACAGGGGCTTGCCTGTGGCCTACACTAGCAGGTGGAGGAGCCTGGCTGGTAGAAACCATCCTGCTTGAGCACCTCCCGCTGCAGCCCATGCTCAGCTCCTCCCTCCCTCTGGGAACCACTGCCGAGGGAGCCAATATCCACAGGGAATATTCCAGATCTGAGACATTCCTTGCCAGAGAGGACTGTGCAGACCCTTTGGGGGAGGGGAGGCTCTGGGTCTCTGGGGTCTCAGAGGAGAGCAGGGGCTTACCTGGATTGTTTTAATCGGGTTCGTCCACATGAAGAGCGTTTTCCTGGAAGAGAGGCCTTGCACGGCCTTGTACACTACATCCAGCTGGGGGTGGATGGCGTACACCCCATCCAGTGTTTTCATGAACTGCTCAGACACCAGCACGTTCTGAGGCAGGGAGAGAGAGGACCCATCACAGGAGGCCACCACTGTCATGCCATCCCCCTGCCCAGACCAGCAGGCCCACCCAGGCCAACATCAGAATGTTCTGATGTCTTTTCCAGTTTGTTCTGAGTACTGTTCCTAGGATGGTATGGGTCACTCCTTATAGAGCTTGTGATTTGACTCATAAGTTTCCCATGTGACTGTGATCAGAGATTCTAGTGGGGTGCTGGTGGCCTGTCACACACTGTCAGCTCTGCTCTGCTCTTAGAGACAGAGAGCATTAGGGTCTGTGTATGACAAATGAGACATAGCTGTGGGGTTGCCAGGCTGGTCCCCAAACAAATGCCCTGAAATGTCCATTTCAACACCAGTGTTGGCCTTCACAGCTGGTGCTCTGGAAGAGGATCCCTCGTCCCAACCATCTTGTCATGGATCAGAACCCACTGAGAGCTCCTCTTCAGGAAGTGCCCTCAGAGCGGGGGCACAGGCCACAGGAGAAAACACCTTCTGTGAAGCAGTGTTTGATCTACCTGCCTCACTCCTCAGATGTGGTTCTGAGTATCCTTTGCCTTTTAGAAGAATTAAACCCACTCTAAGGCCTGAAGATATACTCCCTCCCCTCTGTTGATATTCTAGAGAAAGTTCTAGATGCATCTACAATGAAGGAATTCCAACACCATTTAAAGTTGTGGCAGGATGAATAGCAAAAGGGAGGGAAAAGGCTACTTCTGACTCTTCTGGTAGCCTTCTTAAGTGGCAGCGTGATCCCAGCCCAAGGGGTATATGTCACTGGGGGACTAAACGGCACTGTTTTTAACATTCCCTCAGACACACCAAGGCAGTGCCTGGGTCCCTGCCTTCCAGCCTGTATTAGTGGGGAGAGGGGAACAAATGCCATCATAATCTGAGCCTGTAACTGAGACTCAGAGGCAGGACAGAGGTGGTGCAAGTTCTGAGCTGTAGGATGGAGGGGGAGAAACGACCTCTGGGGATAAAGAACATGAAAGGTGAGCACCCATGAAAGGGCACCTGGGGCAGGGAGGAAGGAGCGAGGGGACACAGCGAAAAGAAAAGCAGGTGTGTTTTCATAATGTTTTATAATCTGTAGCAAACATAAATCCAACTCTTACTTATTCAGTTCTAAGGCACTTGGGTTTAAACATTCAAAATATCATTGCTGATATAATTGTAAGGCATTAAAATCTTAGCAAAACATCACATTTGTGTGGCATTAAAAAAATGTAACACAATTTTAACACAGTGCCTTCATAGAACTCTATGGATTAGGAGGCAGAGGGGCCCTGGGATTACTTCTTGCTCTGTTTCTCATTTTCTGTGTCGGCCTGGACAAGTGACTTAACCTCTCTGTTTCAGTTTCCTTATATATAAAATGGGTAAATGAGGAAATGTTCTTGTTTTGGGTTAAATTGTATTCCCACCAGAAAGATGAAGTCCTTAACCCCTAGTACCTATGAGTGTGACTTTATTTGGAAATAGTCTTTTCAGATGGTCACATTAAAATGAAATCATTAGGATGAACCCTAATCTGATATGACTGGTGTCCTTTATAAAAAGGAGATGTTTGGATAGAGCGACAGACATGCACAGAGGGAAAACGCCATCTCAGGCTGAAGGAGCCATCTAGGTGATGCTTCTACAAGCCAAGCGAGGCCAGAGACGGCCAGCAGCCCCCAGGAGCCGAGACAGAGGCCTGGGACACCTTTTCTCTCACAGCGCTTGGGTGACCCAACCTTTCCGACACTTTGATCTTGGATTTCCAGTTTCTAGAACTGTGAGATGATAAATTTCTATTGTTTAAGCTACCCGGTTTGTGATACTTCATTAACAGCAGGCCTAAGACACGAATACGCTCTACCTACCTTCCAGAGTAGGATCACATGAGCTGGCATACAGGGTAGCATCAAATGAGGTGGCGTATATAAATTCACTTTGGGGAATAATGGTATAAAATAGCAGGCGAGTATAGACTCTCATTATTACCAGTTGCCATCTCTGTAATCACTCAGGCAAGGGTACCTGGCAGAGGGAAATTACCTCCTCAGGCTTTCCTCCACAATCGAGGGATGTTTACCCCCAATACGACTCTAAGTAGGCCAAGTCATGAAAAGAAAATACAAGTTTGGACATGTTGTAATAGTCAGATTCTAAAAATCCTGTGACTCCGGGACGGTTCTGGGACTCAGGACTACCCACGGGCGGATGCGACCGCAAACCCCGCCGTTGTCTCTGGCGGCTCCTGCTGTCTCTCAGGCCTGCTCAGGTGTTCAGATCCCGAGTTCCCAGGCTCCGGTAGGTGATTTCGCATCACGACGTTACTGACTGAATGGCTACTCCTACTGAAGGCCCCTGGAGGGCGGGTCGTACTCCCAAAGGAGTGACCTTTTCACGGAGCATCTGTGTGCGGGTCTGTGAAGGACAATCTGTAGGTGCCTACTGACACAGAGCGGCCATGGCAACTGGCTTGTTCCCTGCGGCCAGCCACTACCATCTGATCACTTACGGAAATGTCAAGCTCTTCCATTTTGGATTTGGCATTCCTCTTGATGGCCAGAATCAGTAAAAGAGCCCCATCCATACTCAGAGGGTTCAGAAATAGCTGTGGGAAGTGGGGTGAGACGGAGGACACTGGCTCAGAGCATGACTTCCATTTCTTCCCATTGAATTGCAGTCTCTGTCTTCCACCCGGACTTCTCTGTAAATACCTATCTCCCCGTACATCTGCTTGTCCAGTCATCCATCCACCTGTCATTTTTACTGCTCATCCATCCATCCATCCATCCATCCATCCATCCACATACCCATCCATCCACCCACCCACTACCCACCTATCCGTCTGTCCATGCATCCATTCATCCACCCATCCATCCATTCAACAGATATTTCCTGGGGGCCTGCCATGTGCCAGTTGCTGGGTTAAGCACAGGTAGACATGACAAGATCTCTACTTTCAGGAAGACAAGGGTAGGCAGGTGCCAAGATGCAGAGCTATTTGGGCAATAACAAATGTTTTGTGAGCAGGAGCAGAGAGAACAAGTCCACAAAGCTGGGATGGGCCAGATCACACAGGACTCTGTGGGCTTAGTTAAGGGTGCACAGAATTATCTCAGGGGTCCTGGGAGCTCCTGAAGCACGGCAGGGGAGCCCAGTGGCTCTGCTTACTAGCTTTCTGGCTTTGTGTTAGTTCCCTGACCACCATGTTCCTATCACCTAGGGATGTTCTGAGGATTCAATAAATCAATTCAAGAATTCAAGCCAAGCTTTCAAAGGAGTGCTTGGTACATAGTAAGCAGCAAATGAATGTTAGTTATTATTACTGAAGGCTTACCGCTGGGTGGTTTCATAATGAGGCAGGCCAAACTTTTATTCACCGTCTACTGTATGGCAAGTGTTTCCCAGACTCTGATGTATCCAGGGAGAAAAGAGGGGTTTGGGCCCTGCCTTTGTAGGGCTTAGCATCTAGAATCCTTTAATTGACTCACTACCCAGAGGGAATTCCTCATTTTTCCAAGATTAGGGAAAGGAGGGCTGGGCTGGATGTGAACAATAGAAAATTCCAGTGGCAAAATTGATGTGACCTCCACCTGTGGTCAAACTGAGAGTTATGTTTTAAGTTATGTTTTAAAAGTTTGTCTTTCATTTAAAAACATTAAAAATACTTAAAATATATTTATCACATATGGTCACTGTAGAAGAAATTTAAAAAGATGTAGAAAAATGTTAAAATCATGGATATCCAATCCAAACCAAAGAAAACCCCTCTTGCCATTTTTAGCCTTTAAAAATGTAGGTTCTCAGCCCTTCCCTGGGCTTCACTGGCCACTGGGGCTGAGCCAGTTGCAGGCTGGGTCGGTCTCTCTTCTCTGGGTTGTACTTGGTCCCAATCCCTCCGACCAGGCCAGACCCTTGGCTTTCCCTCTCACCCAAGGCCTGGCTAGCTGGTCTGCCATGCAGTCACCAGGCCCCCTCTGCTAGTCAGAGACCTGACTTCCTCCTGTCACCTTGGCGGCTCTAAGGTGGCTGTCCTTTCAGATGGCAGCTCAGCAGCATAGATTCCTAACTCTCGTTCCTCTTCCACCAGCACTCCCACATCTGTGCTCCCCCATGAATCACTCCACATCTCCAGGGAGTCAGAATTGCAGCGGAAAGCCAGAGAGGGCTGAGTGCCCTGTGCCTCTTGCTAGTTGGGTGGACCTGGCTCATAGTGGGAGCCCCAGAAAGGGGACCTCATCTTTCATCTGTTTTCCAACTGCCTGGAAGCTTCTATGTTATAAATTAGCTTCCATAAGCAAATTAATTTAAAATGAAGTATGTATCCATTCATTCATTTAATAAATATTTACTGGGGAGAACTATATGTTAGGTACAAGGGGTATAATCACGGCCACAACCAAACAGCCTTTGTTCTCATGAAGGTTTCATGCTGGTGAGGGTGACAGACAGTTAGAGAGTCACTATTCTGGCAAGTCCTGCATGGAGGGGTGAACAGGGATCTGAGGACTCTGCAGCATTCCCTGAGGATTGCTGCTCTGCTTGCTCTCAGGCAGAGCAGTAATTATGGCAAGTGGAGGGGAGCGGCGGGGTGCAAGCACTGCCAGCTGAGGGCACATGCTGGTGGGGCCCTGGCATGAGGGAGGGAGAGAAAGAAGACCCCAGGGCCTCAGCTGGAGAGCAAGGCAGAGTCTTGGGTAAACTGAGGTGAGAGAAGCACAAGGGATGAACAGAGGCGGCCATGGGCATCTAAGCTGGAAGAGAGTAGATGGGGGCAGGGTGGGTGCAAGTCAGATTTATGTTCAAAGCAGGCACTCTGGCTGCAGTGTGGAGAAAAGTCTGGAGGAGACTCAGACGGGAGGAAGGAAGACCCAGTTAGGACCCAACTGCCATGCGCCAGATGAGAGTGGAGGGGGATTTGGGTTTATAGCCATGACATAGTCAAGAATGTATATGCACATGAAGCACAAGGGAACTTTTGCAATGATTCCAGCAATATCCCGCCCCATTGCCTGCTGCAGCACCCCAACACACATGGACACGCACATGCATGCACATAGATGCACACTCACAGATGCAAGAACACACTGATGCACACACAATGCATGGACACACACATGGACACATGAACACACACATGGATGCCCACATGGAAGCATGGAGACATGTATATGCACATGGACATGGACACACACACACACAACTGCACACACAAAGTAGCCTGGGGCCCAGCTTACGTAAAGTCTTTACCTTCAGAACTCTGAGGTGTTCATTGAACTCCAGGCCTCTGCTGATTTTGGAGACTCCTTCATTGCTGATGTCGTTGTTGCTGAGGTCTAGGTAGGCCAGAGTGTTGTTGAGTCTGAGGACCTCCCCGAGGGCTGCAGCCCCCTCGTTTCCAAAGCCATTCATGGAGAGATCCAGTTTCTTCAGGGTCCCGTTAGCCTCCAGGGAGAGGGGAGAAGAGCACCAGCAGGGGGGCTGCGTGTGACTCATCCAGCCCGATGGGGCTGTCTCCCACGCTGGCTTCCCCACGGATCTGCCAGATCTTTCCAGATCTTTCCCAGCTGAGACAGTCTCAAGCTCTCTTGAGACTCATTCCCTTTGAGTTCTGGTCATACCCCACCCCCTAATTACTCGGCCCTCTTCAAGTATCCCCAAAGATGGTGCCTCGGCCCCGGCAGGGTGGGATTTACAGTAAAGAATAACGTGTATCCAGGAATTGTGGGAGGGAGTCTAACAATGTGACGGCACCTGATGTGAGCTCAGTATGCCCTCATCGATGGGGACCATAAGGACAAGGCTCAAGATGGTGGGGTGAGAGGCCCTGACCACTCTCAACTGGCTCACACATGGCACTGAGAATGCCTTACCCGGAGGCCACTGCACAGGGCCTCAGCTCCTCGTATGTGGAAGTGATTCCAGCTCAGATTCAGCGACTTGAGCCCTACGTTGAAGCCTGGGGAAGGGAGGGAGTCATCTGAGTATCCCCCACATCCCAGAGAACCCACTTGCAGAGTTGGTAGATACCCATGACATTGAGGATGAGGATCGCTCAACGGTCATGCAAAGGAAAACACTGAGGTAATAATTTTGTAGTTATTCATTTAAACACAAGATTATAAGGTGATGCCCAAAGCTGGCAATGAAGTGGTAAAATTATCTTACTCATATATTGCAGGTGGCAAGCAAATTGGTATAACCTGTATACTGTGGATATACTGTAAATTGGTATAATCAAATACTGTCTGGTCACAGGGGTTTTCCTAGTAAAACGTGTATACCCTATTACACAGCAGTACCACCTCCGAGACACTTCCTAAGGGGACAGTGCAGGTTATGAGAAAAGCCACATGCTTGCAGATGTTTACCATGCCATCACCTATGAAAGTAAGGTTTGTGACCCACAAGGGAAGGGTAAACTAGATCATAAATATCTACCTGATGAAAATAGATGGAGATAGCATGGAAAACCAGGGTTGCATTTACATAGGGAGACTGTGCTAGGCATGCCACATTACATTACAGGATGCCTTTCTCGTGGACACCTATGGGACCCATGGTGGCTCCAGTATTTCTATCCAGGAGAGCTTTGGGACACACTCAGTTGGAAGTAGGGAGACATCAGGCTGGTCTAGAAATTGGGTTTGCACAGAAACTTCACTTTTTAAAAACTTCAAGATGCTTTTGCTTATATGCTACGCAGGGTAGAGAAAATATCCTATTTAAACACATTATTGTCAGTTTTATCTGGGAAGATGGATGTGCTGAGGGCAACATTGGGAGGAGAGGCTAACGCACTCTTGGAAGCTTTACTGAAGGGAAGCAACCTCCTTCAGCCCTCGGCCTCAGAAAAATGTCTTACTCCATTTAATTTTTTAGGGACAGTACACTGGGAATGACTGTTTCTCTCCATGTCAACCACCAGAATGTACTTTCAGTCAAGTGCACAACACCCTCTATTATCTTGAGGACAGACTTCCTCCTTCCCGCCTTCATGCTCTCTCTCTTGCTCTCTCATTCTCTTCTTACTCTTTTTCCTCTTCTCTGCCGATTCCCTTAAGTTAACACCTTGCACACCTGCATCTCTTAAATGGCCAGAAATTTAAATTTTACTTCTGTTCTCATCATTTCCTAGCTGTGTGACCTAAGAGCAGGTCACTTATCTCTCCCTTACTTCTATTCTATTTCCTGTAAAATGCAGATATTAACCCACACAAGGTTGTTGTGAGGTTGACATAAACTGCCTAGCATGATGCCTATCACATGTGATCACTCACTATTTGGTAGCTTTAATAATATGATAAATATTTTAGAAGCCACATATACAATATGACAATAACCGTATTTAAACAGAATGCAGTCTGTTTCACTTTGCATTTTGAAATTTCATTTAAAAATGTTTGAAAATTAGTTTTCAAGTGGAGACTCAAACTGCTCAATTCTTTTACACTTTGTCCTCCCTCCTAAGTGCTTTCTTATACCTTCTCCCCCTCCTCACATCTATGGGCCTGTACCCCACTATCAGTTGAAGACCTGGCCTCCTACTTCACTGGGAAAATGGCAGCAGTGAGATGGGGAACCTTCATCCTCCCTACACGTAATCTACCAGCCTACATGCACCGGAGCACCCACTCTTGGCCTCCTCCCTCTTTCCATGAGTGAATGGTCTCTGCTGCTCTCGGAGGCGACCCCTCCATTTTTGTTCTGGCTGCAACTGCTTTCAGCCTTTTCAAGGGCTGTGCTCCTAGAACCATTCCCTCCTCCTTCTGCATCATCAGTTTCTCCTTTTCCTGTGTCAGCATTCTCCATCCTTTAAAAACCCTCCTGGACTCCATGCACCCACCTTCCGTTCCAGCCTCATCTCAGCAGTTTCGGGAGGTACCTCCCACTTCTTCAACATACTCTGCATATGAGTTTCCAAACTCACCCACTTCACTAACACAACTTAACCATTTGTCAAGCCACCAATTATCTCCCTGTTGCCAAGTCCAGGGGTCCCTTTTCTGTCCTCATCTTATTTGACCTTTAAGCAGCACCTGACCCAGCTGACCACTTCTCCCTTCTGGAAATAATCCTTCACATGGGTTATGTGAAATAATCCTTGATACCTCAGTTTCCCTACTTGACTGACTGCTCCTTCTCAGGCTCCTCCTCCCCCTCTGTGACACCTGGAAATGTTTGATGACCCAGGGGTCAGTGTGATGGCCACCTACTCAACACTATCTACCCTCCTTACCTAGACAGCTTCATCCTGTCCCATGGTTTTAAATACATCTATATGCACATGACATATCCCAAATGTGTATTTCCAGTCCTGACCTGTTCACCAAACTCTAAACTCACATAACAAACCATCTGTCTGACATCTCTAGGTAGGTGTCAAATGGGCAACGCAAACATTACGTGACCGAAATGGAAATCTTGGCTCCCGACTCCTGCTCCTCCATACCTGCTCCTGGGTTTCCTCCATCTAAATAAATGATGCCACCATCCAACCAGGGGCTGAAACAAAATAACCACGAGTCCCTCTTTCTCTTTCCCTTTCCTTCATTCTTCACATTAGAAAGTCCTTCTGAAATATAATCTGAATCCATCTATCTACTCTTGCCTATCACCACCTCCTCCCATAGCTCAGCTATTATCCCATCTTGCCTAGACTACCACACAAGCCTCCTCATTGGCCTCTCTTCTTCCCTTCTGATTTTCCTTGGCAGCATTCTCTATACAGCTGTTCTAAAACTGCAATCAAACCAGGTCACCCCCTCACTTTAGCATCCTCCAATGATTTTTCATCACATGTAGAATAAAATCCAGACTTCGTGCATGTCATGGCCCACAAAGCCCAACATGATGACTGCAGACCATCTCAGTGGCCTCTTCCTGCATTCTCCTCTCCTGGCCACTCTGCTCCAACCATGCTCTTCCCCCATGTTCTTCAAGCAATCCAAGATTTATACTTTTTGCCTGGAATTTGTGCTTCCAGAACCTAGCAGGCTACTACTTTTGATATTCAGGTTTCAATGAAAATTCATCTTGCCTGTGAGGTTTCCTCTTACCACCCACCTATTTGAGCACCCCGTCCCTTTGGTTAACAGTGTTCTCCCCTTTCTATTCATTTCCTCAGGATGAACATTTGGGTTGTTTGTACTCTTCTCTTTTGTAACAATTTTGCAATGAACTGCTTGAGACATCCCTCTCTGTGTAGTACGAGAGTGTCTCTGAGACAGGCAGAGGTGAATTACTGCATCATAAAACACATACATTTTCGATTTTACTAAATACTGTCAAATTGCTCTCCAATGTGTGTTTAGCTAACAGCTTCTGAGTCTTCTCATTTCTCCCTTGTAGTCACTGCACTTGATAATCCCTGACTTGAACATGTTGCAGCTTTGATAGAGGACACGGAGGTTCTTTTCGTTGTTTTATTTTGCATTACTTTAATTGCTAAAGAGTTTGGGCATTTGGCTTCTTTTTCTACTGTACATATGGCTTGACCATTGTTTTATTGGGAGTACTTATCGTCTAGTTGATCTCTAGGATCTTTGATCAATATTCAAAACACTAATCTTTTATATTTTACAAATACTCCAAATATCTATTCCCACCTGTTGCTTGTCTCTTAACATTGTCCCAAAATATCTTTATCATATGCAAGTTTTAAATTTATTGTTTTCAAATATGTGAATTATTTTTGTTACAGTTTATCCTCCCTGTATTAATAATCTCTAGCCTCCCTGAGGTCAGCAAGTTATTTCTCTATATGTTCTTTTAATCATTTTAAATTTTACTTCCCATATCCAAATGTTTGCTCCATTTAAAATGTATTTTTGATAAGGTTTACATGCCTTTTATAATCAAAACATTCAATAATGATGAAGGACAGGAGTTGCAGCTCTGACAAGCAATTGTCCCCCAAGTCCCTCTTCCTTTTGTGGGACACTTACCCAGCATCTGTCCCAGGTGTTCACCTCCCTTATCAGAGAATTGGTTGTGGCTGAGGTCCAGAGTCTTAATTCGGTAATTGATCTACAGAAAGCAACAGTGGAGAGAGGTAAGTTTTGTCTTTTATGTGACCATAAGTAGCTCATTTATTTTGGGCAGTGTGATGGAGGGCTCCCATACACCAAAAATTGAGTAGGCCAGGGGTTTTACACTGAAGACAATTTCCTGTTCATTTTCTGCTTCACTGTTGATGAGTTCTGAGAGAGTTTAATGACATCCAAACAGCCCTGATGTGGCTTTTGCCAGGATTGGCAGAGTCCAAACACTCACCAGCATTCTAAACCCTGCAAGAGGCCTCATTTCCCTATCCCCAGGGTCACCCCACCTCCAGAACTACCAGGGGCACCTCCTGAGGTGCTCAGGTGCACCCACCCCTTGCATCTTACCGACAGGGCTTGGGAGAACAGCTCTGCAGACTTGTCCTTGAAGTTATTTCCTGTAGTGAAGGTAGAAGTTTGCAATGCTGTGCAGACTAGGGCTCCTTACCCTCCCCAGTCCTAGTCCTGCCAGTCTCTTCCCTTTGGAATAATCAGCCATAGAAAAAGGGGCAAGCACTTAAAGCAAATACATGGACATAGAAGAAAACACTAGAAGAAGGGCAACTGTTTACCATCTCCTTTAACATTCCTTCCATCTCTGCCATGATCGTCCAGGAGTTCCAGGAGTTGGTACACCACACCCTGCACATTCTTTTGCAGCACCAAGCCCCAGCCTCATGCCTAAAGTCTGCAACACTATACAAATGCTAATCCAAGTCTGGCTGTGACCAGAGAAGAGGGTAAGGGAGGCACCTGCTTTGTATGCAAAACCTGCTTTGTATGAAAAGCTCAGTAATCATGATGAAAAGTATTTTAATATGATATTTTAAAAAATCAAAGTTAAAATATGGGTGAATATAGTAACCACATTGTTTTTCATGTGAAACCTTCATAAGAGTGTATATCAATGACACCTTAATAAAACTTTTTTAAAAATAAAAATAAATCAAAACCAATGCAAAAACATCTATGATGAACACAATTTAAAAATTTTAAATAAAGACAAGATCTGACTCTCCACCTGCATAGCTAGGCCTCACCCACCTCACCCCAATCTATTCCTTTTGGATCCTGTTTTTTTTTTAAAGTGTTGATATTTTGATCATCACACATTTTTTTCCATTAATTTTGACTTTTAAAAACATTGCATTAAGGCATTATTCACTTGGTTGCTGAGTTTTTTGGAGCCCCTTAAATTTTGTGACCGAAGAGAGTGCCTCCCTTTTTGACCCTAGCCTTGGACCTGCTTAGCTGTCTAAAAAGATTTCTAGGAAATAGGTGTGATTTCTAGGAAATAAATAACACAGAGACTTATACCCAAATTTCTCCTTTGAGCCATTAATAATCTTTGTATCTCTAGCACCTAAATAGTGCTTGGTACATAACAGGTGCTCAATAAATGCTGAATGAATGAATGAATCAGTCTACCGAAATACAAATACTTCTTTGGCTGTGTCTGGTACCAGTGCAATAAAATGGGATAATAAGCTAGTCAATGTATAAAACTAAGTGAGTAGTTATTTAAATTATTGTGTTTACATCAGTGGTTACAAATAGTGCAGAACTAGCTCTAAGACAGTCATCTGGGAAGTTTGATAACATACAGATTCCCAGATCCCTCCCCCTAAAGATTCTGTTCAGCAGCCTGGTACAGAGCTAGGTACTTTGTATTTTTACAAAGAGCTCTTCATAGTATGTTAATACTATATTAGAGGCCCAAGCCAATACAACCAGAAAAACTGGAACCCAAGCTCTGTGACTTCAACACCCTTACACAATAAATCTGATTCACAGATAACTTGTTGATAATTATGGAGATGGTATAGGGAAACAGATATTCCACTGGCAGAACTGTACCCTGTACAGTCTTCTTAAATCAAGACATTCAATATTTTGAATACCATTCAGTTCTTTCTTGAATTAAATTATTAAATATAAATTTATATTTTAGAGGAAATCTTTTAAAAAATAGTGGTTCGTTCTTGCATGTTTTTATTTATATGTTTCTCAGTCTGCAGTTGAGTGCAAGATATCTGCTTGCAGTTTCAGTTAATGAATAGCGCTGCTCATGCAGTTTGGATGATAAATGATTGATCATTCTATATATAGTCTATATCTGAAAACTGTATTTTCTGTAGTTCTTGAGGGTCCCATGCTGCCACTTGTTGCATCTGAAAACTCTCATGGAGTTTTGTTTCCTTGTTTTGCAATTTTGGACTGAGAGCCTTTTTTAAGTGGAGTTTTATCTGTGGGAATCCTAAGCAGCCTGCAGCTGGGTCCAGGGGTTGTTCCGCAAAGAGGTGCTGTGTTTGTTTCCGTTGCATGTCCCAGGGCATTACCAACATAGGACAGACCCTTATGTTAATTTCTTGCCTTAGGGGTCCCAGGACCCTGCATATAGTATAAATTCAAACCACAACCCTAAGTGAGGGCAGGTCTGTGGATGCTAGAATTCATAAAAAAAACTTCTTTTCCTGTGAGAAAGACAAATAATAAACTAAAAAATCGGTGTACAAAATCCAGGGTCAGGTAGCAATAGATGTCATTTAGAAAAACCAAGCAGGGAAGCAGGAGAGAGAATGATGGTAATGGGGGGGGGTGCTGCTTGCATAGGGAGGTCAGGAAGTTCCTCCTAAGGAGATAATATTTAAGCAGAGACATGAATGAAGCAAGACAGTGAGCCGTGCAGCCAGGTGGGGTAGAGACTTCTATGCAGTGGAAGGAATATTGCACAGTACATCAGAAGTCACTTGTCCAGGAAAGCTGGGAAGCCAGAGTGGCCGCGGAGAGGGGGCAAATGTGACTGGAAGGGCTTAGCAGGGTGTAGACAAGTGCTCTGGTCTCTGGTTCAATGAGACCTGGGTTCTCTCGGCTCTTTCCCTCCCCTCCTTTTCATTCCCCATATCCTCTCCCTCCTCTTCCATGGGCTCACCTGCAAGCTGAAGGGTCAAGAGTGAAGAGGTATTTCTCTGGAGAAACTCTGAGATGATTTGAGCATCTTTCAGACCAAGATTATTGTCAGAAATGTTCTAAAAGATAAGAGAATGCTTAGGATTGTAAAAATTCCTCTGAAGGGCCCTCATTAACAAATGATGCCAGGGTGGGGCTTACTTGAGCCTTGCACCCAGGGAGTAGTTTTGGTGGGAGAGGGGGCAGTGGTGGAAGGACAGAAGGACTAGGAAGTGCAAAGCTGAGAATAAGATATGAAACCTGGATTTTCTTAAGCCTTGTTCTGAGGCCCATTGGCTGGTCTTAGTTTTCTCTACAGCCAACTTCAAAGAGTTCCCATGTCCCAATTTAGCCACGGTACTTTAGATAAATGGATTATAATTGTTTTTGAAACCCAAGACAGCTTTATGTGCAGAGTTTGGCATAAAACAACTAAAAAATTAGAGTGAACCATCATTGTAAATTGCATTCATTGATTCATGTAGCACAAATCACTATGCTAGGAAGAAGTAGGGATCTAAATGGACATAGTCCTTTCAGGCTAGTGGGAGGAACTTCATATAAACCAGGCAATATCGTCTTAATTGTTTTTACCCCCCTTTTTTCAATTTTTAAAATTGTGGTTAAAATAGACATAACACTATCTTAACCATTTTTAAGTGCACAGTTCAGTGGTCGTAAGTATATTTGTATTATTATGCAACCATCATCATCATCTATCTCTGGGCACATTATATTTTATGAAATTATTTCATGTTTTTATTTTCCTTAAGTTCATTTAAGGCAACTATACAGAAGTAAGGTTATTCATTTGGGGCTTATGAGGTCCAGACAGAAATGGCTTCTTAGGGTTTCCTATGGCCACAGGGGTCCCAGTGCTCCTGGCCAGCCTCTGAGAAGTCACTTCTAGGGATTGGGACCTCTGGACCCATTGCAGAAAAGCTGGCGGCTGGCCTGGGCTGGGCAGGGGCCTCTGGCTTGTCCTGATTAGGCTCTGAGCCCCCAGGTGTAGGAGGACCAGCAGGCAGGGCCCAGTACCATCTCCTGAAGGTAGTAGTTCTCTTGCAGCATCTCCACCAGGCTCAAGACGCCCTCCTCCATGATGCAATTGTCTGCCAGCTCCAGGGTGTGGACAGTCGTGTTGGACTTCAGCCACCACAGGGGAGGGGGAGGAAGACAGAGGTCGTTGGTGACCCAGTCAGCTCCTTGCTCTTGCCTGGAACCTGTCCCCTTTCTTGAACAGCCCAGCCTTTTCAGGGCCATGGAGATGCAGGCTAGTAATTCTGGAGGAGTGCATGGGAACAGGAGAAAAACACAGGGACCTTCTATCCCACCGAGCTTTGCTGGGACAATATGCTTATTCTGGGCATCCCACCAAAAGAGGCTCCCAGTGGACTTCAGAAGAGGGACGTTAAAACAGGAGAGCCCTGAAAAGTAGCTGAGGCACAAGGATGAGCTGACTAGATTTTAACTATTTAGCTTCAGTTGAGAGGCCTGTGACCCACTCCAGGATTAAGGAGAACTTGATACTTTTAATAAGGGTAGTTAAGCATTAAGCATATCCTATGGCTGCTTCCTTCAGAGGCCTTTCCTTTAGTTGAGGCTTCAGGCCCATCAGGACATTGTCTCAAGGCTGCTTAGAAGGACCTGGACTTAAATACCTATGTCTCAGTGAGTCTGCACTCCCACAGAGAGCAAGGCAGGGGGAAATGACTTGCAGCGTGTGGGACTGAGGCTAGTTAGCTCTAGCCAGCACTTTGATCCTTCCCTTTGCTGTCTTATTCCCAGTACAGAACATGTAGGCAATGGATGCATCTTTGAATCCGAGCATTTTCAAAGCACCCCAAGGAGTGAGAGAAGCAGCAAGGGCTAAGGAGCTCTAGCTCCAGGAAGAGGGAAAATGTGATAGTTGAGCTACTGCAGGGTAGAATGGCCTCCCCCAACCGGGTGGCTTCATGAAATGTCTCAGTCTGGTCTCAGCTTGGGGTGGGCACAATTCTGTGTACTCAGAGCCAAGGGAGTTGGCCCCAGTGGCCTCCCCTGCTAGGTGTCATTTAGCAGTGTCCAGAAACAGGGCTTAACTGGCCACTCCCAGAGTCATCCTGGGGTCAACGGGCACTGCGTGGTGCATCAGGCCGCCTGATCACCAAGTCCACCCACATTCGTCTCATGCAGGCGCATCACTGTTAGTTCCCCTTGCCACCTCTGGGGAAACAAGGATGAACAGAGAATATCTGGGACCTCCAGGGGCCCACACCCCACCAAGTGCAAGGGCATGGAGATAGGTAGGTGGGAACAGACTCAAAAGAGAAATATGACCCCTACTCTCAGGGGGCTTTTAATCTAAGCCAGGGAAACACAGCATCTCTGAAGTTAGCAATACAAAGAATCCATGAAAGTGCACTCCTCCAGAAGGTCCCGGTGGTTGTCAAATGAGTGATGCAGGGAACCACAGAAGGAAAACTCCCCCAGGCAGAAACTGCTGTTACTAAGAAACAAGTGGCCCAAGTCGTGAGAGGATGTCATCATTATACATTTTTTCCCCATGAAACTCATGAGGTAATGGTGCATTCCTAACACTCCATTAATCAGTCTTTCAACACTCAATAAATTTCAAGATGGCTTTGTTCTTTCTCTGCTCTTCCCTCTTTTTCCTTCCTCTCCCCAGAAAGCAGCAAATCTCACATGACATGTAACTTTTTAATGGGCATGTGCTAGAAGCAAATGCTTTTATACCTCCAAAAATGAGCTAGTGCTTTTCTTCTTTCTCATGGCACATTCCCTTTACTATCCTAAGTGAACAAACAGTGTTGCGCTGACACAGCTGTTGTTAAATTTTCTGTTTTCCCAGGATGGGAGTCAGTTTTTTATGTAATCAATTATAATTATAGAAAGCTAGGATGAATTCAAGGTCAAGTTCTTGTTCACTCATGCCAAGCCAAAAAAGGGAGAGAACATTATTCCTGTGGGAAACCATGACCCACTCTACAGTTCGATCTTTTAAGAATTATGTTGTTGCTAAAGGCAGGCATGGAATGGAATGGCTCAGTAGTGAACCCATTTATAGCAAAGGTGCGCTTTGGAATTGAGACCCAGGCTGACGTTTTGTGTTGTGCTCTCACATCAGCACTTGGGCCCAAGCCCAGCCCAGCCACTATTCCAGGGCTGGTATTTCTGCTTCCCGAATAGGACAGAGCGTGACTTCCAAGGCCCGAGTTGCCAGCAGTCTCCTTCCTAGCAGCTGGTGTGTTATGTCTGTTGGAGAAATCACCTGGCAGTGAAATAGAGCCTAGGGCATGGTGGGTATAAAGGCTGCAATTTAGGTTCTCTGACTTGTGGGCCTGCCACTCTGTCATCTCTCCAACTCTTCCAGGCTTTGTGGGCCCCCACTGGCAAGCTTACCACCAGGGCTATAGCAATGGCCTTGGTACCGTTGGGGCCCAGCCCGTGGTGGCTGAGGTTCACGTAGGATTTCTCCATGTTCTGGATGAAGCTGGAGGCAGGCACGACACCCACTAGTTTGCAGGCCTCCAGGTATAGCTCCCTTTGTCCGGTGGTAAAAAATTTCTCAGTATCTGCATGGAAAGAGGCATGTGGATGAAGTGAGGTTTCTCTTCTATCTTTGCCTTTTCTCCACCTCCAGCTTCTGATTGGTGTCCCCTCTGCCTGAGGATCTCTCCCTACGGGTGTGTGCTCTAGAGGGTAACTCCAATCAGGAAGTCAGCCAGGGGTGGGAGACGGAGACTCTAACCCAGAAAGCCCTATATGGACATCTCTCTTTGGGTAAGAGCCCTGAGCTTTCCTAGGAGAAGGAGCAGTGTGTCCACCCCTACCTTCCCCTGTTGGCCTCATACAATGACTGATCATCAAAGACATGCAAAGGCCCAGCTCTCCTGCCCACCTTGAAACAGCTCTAAAAGTCAAACAGACAGAAAGCTGGTGATCTGTGCTGGTTGAGAGAGTCCCCACTTCCATTTTAGTCTCACTCTTGTGTCAGGAGTCTGGCACAGAACATCCGGAGTTTTTATCTGCCACCCTCTCCAACCAGGTACAATTCCATGTTGAGAGCAACACGAATCACACTTATCCCCACTGTTAAAATGTGAGCCATAGATAAAGCTTTATAAAAGACTTAAAGATACACTTAAAAATAGCCCAAGTAGGACAGAGTGGCTGTGTAGGGTATTTAGCAGGATCCCTAGCTTTTATCCACAGGTATAGCAAATCATTACAAGAAGGGGAAACTCTCAAGTAAGTTGGAAACAAACTCGTATTTGAGCAGGCTTTCCTCTTTCAAAGACTTCCATGTTATTTTTCCTCACGAAAAGGGCTGTCATCCCTACTTTACCAGTGCCAAACTAGCCACAAATCATAGCTAGCTCATCAGTGCTAAACCAAGTAGGGCAGCTAACAGAATCGGGGACTTAAGCTCTCCATTTCCAACTTCTTGGGGCCTTTGTTCCTTGGGCCGTAGACCTGCCTGGCTCGTGGTCAGTGGTCAGTGGGCTTCCCTGGCTTCTGGATGCCCCCACAGCTGTGTTCTCATAAGCAAGCCTCGTCGATGGCTGAGCTTCCCGGGGCCAGCTGGGGCCTAAGCCTGCATCTGTTTTTCCTTCGGCTCCCAGGGCCTTTGGCTAACCCACCCCAAACATTTCTAAGGTGGACAAGGAAAACTTTGTTGGTGAAAGGACAGCTGAACAAGGAGGTTGACTCGGCTGGCACGGCTACAAATTGGCCTCATCTTCGGGAGGGCAGCCGAGCAGGGTTTCTCCACCTCGACCCTACTGCCATCCTGAGTTGGATAATTCTCTGTTGTGAGGGGCTGTGTAGGGTATTTAGCAGGATTCCTAGCCTTTATCCATGAGATGCCAATAGCATCCCCCACCCCCAGTTTGCCAAATGTCCCCTGGGGTATAAAAATCACCCGAGTGAGAACCATGGTTGCATAGGAAAAATGGCACGCAGCGGGCGAGCAATGTCTGCTCCCTCTTCTCCCTCGGTTGCAGTCTCCCCACCACTTGCTATTTCCACCTGGGTTCATGTCTCAGGCTGTCCCAAAGCCCTGGCTGCCCCATTCCCAGATCTCAGCACCAGCTGCAGGGGCCCTAGAAGCTGCAGCAGCCAAGCCCTTAGTCTCTGTCCCGGCACAGAGCTGTTGGCGCCAAATTCAGTCATTAGAGGTTCCTTCCTGTTTGCCAAAGTAGGGTAGGTAACCCCCCCACCCATCCGCCACTTCCCCCCACCCCCACTTTCTTCTTGGCACTAATTCTGCTCTGATTCTACTGACCTTTCTAGGTGTATTCACTACTGCTCTATTTCAGAAGCAGCTTGCCACATTGGTATCATTTGCGAGGAGCAGAGGGTGGGGAGGGAGAAAGATAGAAGCAGGAGTCTGGCACAGAACATCCGGAGTTTTTATCTGCCAACCCCTCCAACCAGGTACAATTCCATGTTGAGAGTGACATGAGCAGCAGTCTTGAGGGGAAAAGAAGTCAGAAAAAGAGCAAGAAGATGCGGGGACCTTGCAGGGAGGGAGGAGGTGTGTGTGGAGGGTGAGGCTGTAGGTTGACCACGGTGGGGAGGTTTCCGAGCTGACTTTGAATTTGTAGACGGCAAACGTGGGGCTCTCAGGTAGTGGAAACAGGGACAATGGTGCGCAGGGAGGAAAGTCTCTGGGATACAAGATGGACCACAAATACTCCAGGATCCACTGGAATATAGAATACAGAAGGCAGGGCGGCATGGTGGGGTGAACATGGGATCAGCCAACATTGGCAAGCTCTCGTTGACCTCGGACAGCTCACACACATCTCTTTAAGCTTCAGTTTCCTTCTTTGTAAAAGGTGGGTAATGATGCCTAACTCCTGGGACTATTGCAAAGGTGACGTAATGTGTCGCATGTGGAAACATTTAGGAAACCACAAGTCCCTGTTCATGTGTTGGTTCAACTCTCATGAAGCTGATGTGACCCCTCGGCCCCTGAAGCCATGAGCACAGGGCAGCTCCACCTGCTGCCACCCGGCCAGCCTTGGAAAGGACATGGCATACAATTGAGCATTCCTGCCACATTTCCTCTACAGGATGCCCACCAGGAAGGGCCATGGCCAACTAGGGAGACCAGATTTCTCCAACTTCCTAGGAAGGAGGTGAGCCCCCACCCCAGCCCCCTAAATGCCCACTCTAACCTTCAATCTCCAGGTCTGTTTCTGAACACTCCCAGGCTGGTTTCTCTTTTCCCACAGCCTGGGAGGCTTCGGCCTCACAGTAGAGAGTTTCGTCACTGTCCTGTGGTGCTGGTGAGGTTTCAGATTCATCTGGAAGAAAACTCATCTCCTTGATTCTGGAAGTGAAACCTGCCAGCCTCTCAGGTGGAGTCTACCTCCAGCTTCCCCTTCCTCTGTGACCCAGATCCTGGCTGCCCCTTTGTCCCCCGAGCCCCACGTGGCTCAGGGTGCCTAGGAACTGAGGCATGCATTCAGCCCTGCCAGGGGGACTCCGTTCTACAGGTCTCCTTCCTGAATGCAGTGCTGTCTTTCCCGTCTTACGTGGGGTCCTGTGTTAAGCACCCCTATGCATTCTCTGGAGACCCACTGCTCCTGCCCATTCCATGTTTGGAATCTGCCTTGGAGACAGCCCCTTGCTCACATATTTCCTTCTTGGATTGGGTGGGGTCCCGGTTCTACTTTTTCAGGGAAAGGCCGTGTGTGGATGTATAGGCTTCCCCACATTAGCAGGCACAAATGATGCCAGGGAAGGCAAGGGACAGGGCTGGGCAGGTGACTAGGTCAAATATAAAATAAAACAGAATAGAAGCAGTCCCAGGGAGCAGGAAGGATAACTTGATCCCTAAAAATTTGACCTAGCCTTTCTTCTTTCCAATCCAACATTTATTTTATGACCATGGAGAAGGAAGGGCTTGAAAAACTTCCCTGGAGTTGAAATTAATTTCTGTGATTAAATACACGTCCTGAGCTTCCCTCACACTAGTCCCCTGCACTTTCTAGATGTGATTTTTCTGCCACTGAGCCACTGATCTAGGACCAGCCATGAGCTCCTGAAAGCCACACACAAAGGTCCAGAGCTAGCCTTTCCAAATCAGCAGGAGGCAATGGTTAGGGGGAGCGAAGCTGCCCCACAGGCAGCCCGTCAGAACTTAGCCAATTTACTCTTTGGGTGAGCTGAGCATTCATGTCAGGGCCCCATTTTGAACTACCCAGGTTCTCAGATAGTGGTGTTCCTGATGAGTTCACATAGGTTCCATGCCTTTCTTATTCCTTGTCTATAGGCCTATGCTCCAACATTTATTTCAACAGCCTATAAGACAAAGTCATGATAACAGATGAAAGTAGCAGTGGCCTGGCATAGACCACATAGAAGACATATAGCAGCTTAGCCATCAAACAGTGATGGCTTTCTGAGTCTTAATTTCTTCATTAGTCAAACAATTTTAGAATTTTATCCAACCAGTGGAATGCTGGTAAATGTTAACTGGCGCTCTCCAAGAAAAAAAAAATCCTGTAGTATTAGTGAATTCAGGTGGTGTATATATTCCCCATGTAGCTGATTTCAAACTACTAACATGACATTGACCAACTCATAAACTGAAAATTACAGTTAACTAGAGCTGGTGTGGGCCAGTTACAGCATAGCATTGCATCCAACTCTCTCATATCCTGCTTGCAAGCCCTGAAGCTAGGTCAGTGTAACCCATCATCTCAATTCTAGAGGATCCCTGGTGAGGAGGACAGGGAGCTTCAAGGTCCCTGTGATCACTGGGTGTTATATCAAAGCAGCCCAGAGGGCCTGAGTGGTGAGGGATGGGGTGCCTTTTCACCTTTTGTCTCAGGATCATCTAGAGGTTCATAAATGTCCATGGTGCCAGGGCCCTCTCGGGGGTTGCTGCCAGCTTCTTGCCACTTCTCTGCTGCTTCTCCAAGAAACACACCTGTCCATCCACCTGTGTCTCCAACTTGTGCACCCTGCCCTCACACAGACGAATCCCAGGGGGCCTGTAATTATCTGTCCATCCCAGCAAGCTCTGGGGAGAGTGGGCTCTCAGGGGAACAGGACATGCATGGATTTGAGCCTAACTTTGTCTGACAGAAGTAGCTATTTCCTGGGATCATCTGTGGGACGGGTTCAGCTCTGTTCCTGGGAGCTGTGTTGAAAGGATGCCCGCCCACCTGTGACTTCGTGACTTTGGAGCCACTTTCATTTCATCTTCAAGATTCCATGACCTCATGCAGTCATTGTGACCCTCGTGGGTGGACCTGGCAACAGCAAGCCTCCCCTCCCCCCTTGGTGGCTCTGGCAGTCATCTTTTCTCATTTGTCTGAACAAGTGGAGTCTAGGGAAAAGGCATTTCCAGGAATGTAGGATAAAGGAAGGTTGCAGAACCCAAGGTGCATTTGTTTTGGGGGAATAAAGGGTACAAAGAGTAAGCAGTAGGGAAAAGAGAGGCCACAAGGACCAGAGCAATTTCAGAGATAGATTCAAATGTAATTAAAGGGCAATTAAGGAGCCACTGAAAATATTTTAACAAGAGCATGATTTAATAAAGGTTTTTATCATGATAGACAGAAATTTTTTTTGCATAAGAATCAATTCTGGAGAAATAAAATATTCACAAACCATAATTAAAAATTTTCGTATATTTTAATGAATGCAATGTAATATCTGCAAGTTCTTTTTGTATAGTGTTCTTTAAAATTTTTCTCTATTGCTGAAGGCTAACCTTGTTTTCATTAAAGTTTTTATTTTGAAATAATTTTAGATTACAGAAGTTACAAAAATAGAGTTCCCATGTATACTCTTTACCCAACTTCCCCCTATGTTAACATTTTACATAACCATAGAAAAATTATTAAAACTAAGAAAGTAACATTGGTACAGTTCTGTTAACTGAACCACAGACTGTATTTGTATTTTACCGGTTTTTCCATTAATGTCCATTCTTTGTTCAGGATCCAATCTAGGATCCCACATTGTATCATTTATCATGTTTCTGTTAGTCTCTTCTCATCTATGACATTACTTCAATCTTTCTTTGTCTTTCATGACCCTGACACTTTTGAAGAGTACCGGTCAAATACTTTTTGTAGCATGTCACTCAACTTGGATTTATCAGATGTTTTGTCATGATTATTGGGAAGGTCATCAGAGTTCATGAGTCCTTCTCATGCATAACAAGGATACATGATGTCTGTATGTATTACACTGATCACTTAGTCAAAGTGGTATCTGCCAGGTTTCCCAACTGTAAAGTTATTGTTTTCCCCTTTGAAATTGATAAATGTATTTTGGAGAAGATACTGTAAGATTTTGCAAATATCTATTTCTGCTTAAACTTTGTGCCTGTTACTTTTAGCAACCACTGAGGGGTCTTACCTCAACAATTAATTACCATGGTTTTCAAATGGTGATTTTCGATTTCCCACAATCCTTCTATATTTGTTAATTGGGATTCTTCTGTAAGAGAGAGTGGCCATTCCCCTCCCCCTCATGTATTTGTTTATTTGGTTATTTATATTAACAGAGACTCATGGATGTTTATTTTGTGCTTTGGGTTACAGTACAATACTACTTGTATTGCTGTTTAAGTTCCAACTTTGGCTATGGGAGCTCATTCAGGTTGGACCCCATGCCCTTTTGACATCTCCCCTCTTTTATTTTTATTTTGATCTCTTTCTTTTTTTCTGGCACCAAAAGAATCAATCACTTTTCCAAGGAGAATGGAAAACTAGATGTGGGTGCTAGCATGCTCATCATTATTGGGTTCTTATGGCTTCTAGTCCCTTTCAGTGGATAGAGCTAGGAAATATATGCATGTATGTATACTAACCCATGCATAACACATGTATCTGTATTTATTTCTATATCCATCTATCTGCATATATTAAACAAAAACCATGAGTCTATACTGATGCCTCTGACTCTAGTCCAGCACTACAGGAGACATTCATGTTTTCTTCCCTTTCATATTTGTCCTTTCTTTCTCCTCAAAAAAGACTGACTCTCTTTTCTTTCCAATATATATTTGCTTATTTGCGCATCTCTAGTATAAATAGAGAGAAGTTTCAGAATTGCTACCCTGGAAACAAATTTACCAACTGGAGTACAGTGTTCATTAGTATGTAGTTCTTTTGTGTGTGTTTATCCTTATGATAACCAGTCAAAATATTTTTCCCCAAGTTATGTAGGTCAACTCTTTCTCCTGATCTCCTTCAGTGTGGTTATTTAATTCATTTGTCACAGTCCACATTTCATCTTTCCCCCTATATCCTGGTTGATTTTATTTAATTTATATACAGTACATTCACTTGGTGGTGCACAAAGTCCCATGGGTTTTGACAAATGCATAGAGTCACGTGTCTACCACCATGGTTCCATTCAAAACAGTTTCATCACCGTAAAATTTCCATCATTTTGCTCCTTTATGATGAGCCCCCTACCCCCACCCCAACCTTTGGCAATCACTGTTCCATTTTCTGTTCTTATTGTTTCATCTTCTCCAGAGTCATATAAATGAAATCACACAATGTGTAGTTTTAGTGGGTCTTTTGTTTCTTCCACTTTATCAAAATACATTTAAGTTTCATCCATGTTATTGGATAAAGCAGTAGCTTGCTCCTTTTCATTGCAGAGTAAAATTCCATTGCAGGGATGTGCCTTACTTTGCTTATCAGCCTGCAAAGACACATCTTCATATTTTCCCTTAATTGGTGATTATGAATAAAGTAGCTACAAAAAAAAATCACATACTGGTTTTTGTGTGAACATAAGTTTTCATTTGTCTTAGGTAGATATCTATGAATGATATTGCTGGGTCATATAGTAGGTTTAACCTTATAAGGAACTGCTGAATTGTTATCCTAAGTGGCTATGCCATTTTGAATTCCCACTAGGAATACATGAGAGCACCAGTTGCTCCATATTTTTGCCAACACTTGATATTGCCACTATTGTTTTTGTTTTGCCATTCTAATAAGTGTGCGATGATGGTGGTTTTAATTTGTATTTCCTTAATGACTAATGAAATTGAGCATCCTTTGATATGCTTATTGGCTATTCATATATCTTCCTTGTTTTCTGTTCAGATCTTTTGCCCATTTTAAATTGAGCTGCTTCTTTTCTTACTGTGCTGTGAGTTCTTGATATAATCTACATATGTCCTTTGTCAGAAATGTGGCTTACAAATATTTTTTCTCAGTCTGTGGTTTCTTACTCTCAACAGTGTCTCTTACAGAGGACAAATTTTAATTTTGGTGAAGTAAAATTTTATCAAAATAATCATTTTTTTCTTTATGGATCATGGTTTTGGTTAAACTCTCTCTGCCTAACCCAAGGTCATGTAGATTTTCTCCTATGTTTTATTCCAGAAGTTTTATAGCCTTAGCTTTTACTTTTATATTTAGGTCTATGATCCATTAAAAATATTTTATGGTAAAATATACTAACATGATGTTTACCATTTTAATCTTTTCAAATGTACAATTCAGTGGCATTAAGTACATTCAAAATGTTGTACAACCATCACCACTATCCATTTCCAGAACTTTTTCTATGATTCATTTTGAGTTAATTTTTGTATGAAGTGTAGGGTGTAGGTCAAGGTTCATTTTGCATGTGGATGTTAAAATGTTCCTGCACCATTTGTTGAAAAAAACTATCTGGGAAGAGAATCTTACAAGAATGGGAGAGTTATGCAAAGTTACAGAATACTCAAGAAATAATAGTGCCTGGAGAGTGTACATTGAATTTAGCAGTAATTGAGAACTTTAATGGGGGAGTTTCAGTGGAGTGAAGATGGTGGAAGCTATATTTCTGTGGACTGAAGATGAATGAGAGGTAAGGAAGTAGAGGCAGAAGGAGCACACAACCCTTTTAAGTAGCTTGGCTGTGAAGGAGAGGGGGAGAAATGGAGGAAGGTCTGGAGAAAGACAAGGGAGGGCTGAGGAAGGGCTTCATAATTTTGAAGTGATTTGAGTGTGTTTAAATGTTAATGGGAAGGAGTCAGAAAAGGAAAGGAGAGGAGTGCTCAGAGGGAGCACAGCCTCTGAGGAGGCAGAGGGATCCCAAGCATGGTGGAGTGCGCAGCCACTGCTGGGAGGGATACCGGTCAGTGTGTTGCTGTGGCAATGGAGGGTAGAGTTTTCATTTGGTGGTTCTATTTTTCCCTCAAGTTGGTAGGAAGATGATCTCCAGAGAGCAAGAAGGGAGGTAAGAGGACAGCAAGTTTGAGAGAAATGGCCATTGTGACAATGGGAGAGAAAACTAATTTAATAACACAGGATTGCTGGGGAGGGTTGAGGGCTGAAGTGAGGTTGGAGACCAGCACATCTGTGGCTCCAGTCTGTGAGGTTGATAATTTTATTCACTAGTGCTCAGCAGCCCAGATATAAGAGCCAAGAAACAGAATGGTTTTACTGACCTAGACAGGTGTGGTCAAAGAACAGTGGGCAAGAGAGTTGATACAGGGAAAAGAGTGATTTAAAAGATGGCTCATGGGGAATCATATTGAATAGAAAAGGAAATGATGACTGAAGGGAAGCTTGAGGACAGAACAGAGAACTCAAGGGTTTGATGAAATTAAACAGATGAAGTGGAAGTGAAAGTGGGAGAGACGGAAAGCCACAAGGTGATCCATCAGAGTGGGTGTGTGAACTTTTGATTTCAGAGATGGAGCAGGATCCAGTAATGACACGTCTGAAGTACAGTGGGAATGAGGTCATTGAGGGGGTGGTGACAATGACATTCTAGGATTTGGGACAGAAGGACTTGAGGTAGGAAAGGCTGTGAGCCCAGGGATAGAGTGTTCAATGAAAGAGGCTAAGGGGGCCTGAGGTCAAGAAAAGACAAACACTGGGGTGAGGTTGGTATAAACATTAATGGGTGCTTAATCAATCTCTAATGAATACATGAATGAGTAAATCAGTGAACAAGTGAATGAATGAATACATCAATTCAGACCAATCTGGCATATTTTTGGAATATCTAGCCATAAATCCTAAGATCCCAGAGGAAACAGTCGGCTTGGAGAAGCCAAGTTACTAGGAGTGTACACGCTTCAGGTGTTGAACATAGGCAAGTCTGAGAGCCCTCTAGGACTGCAAAGGTTCAATACAGTAGCCACCAGCTCCACTTAGCTATGAGCACATGAACTGTGGCTACTCTGAATTGAGATATGCTGTCCATGCAAAACACACACTGGATTTCAAAGACTTAGTACAAAAAAGAAAAAAAGAACACAAATATCTCAGGTTTAAATAGTGAGGATGTATTGAAATGCTAAGTTTTTAGATAGATTGGATTAAATAAAACATATAATTTCACTTTTTTTTTTACTTTTTCTGTAAGGCTACCAGAACATTTTAAATAACATATGTGGTCCACATTATATTTCTCTTGGGCAGCATTGATCCAGGTCTTGGTCACTAGCCTCTGTAATCCTGAAGCATTATGCCACCCTGTATATTGCACATGTTCAACCAATAAATTGATAAAAGACAGCCACCATGTTGAACTTTCATACATATCTGTTGGCATAAGTAAAATTTGAACCCTCAAGGGCTTAGATTTTCTGTAACAGGAAACTTCCCTCTAAAAGAACATTTTAGAGCCCTCAAAGTATTGCAAAAGCTACCACTTGCCCCATTAGTGAGGTTCCATATTCTCGAACCCCACTCAGGTGGATGCAGATATTTATCCTTGCCTCCTCTGTTATCTGGGATGAATTGAGGGACTCATCCAGTCTCTCTTCTTGGAGAACTATTTCTGACATGATGAGGATACAGATGGTGAAGATTATTCTTGTACTTTTCCTTTGAGTGGGGAAGCCTGAGGCTGTACTTCTCCAGGCCAAGTCTCCTTGGAATCTGCAGTTATCGCTTGCTTAGCAGTAAGACATTACAGACTGGAAGGCCCGCATTTTTACCAGGGATATGTTAGCAGTAGCCAGGGCTGTTTGGGCCTAAATTCAAAAAATATAAGAGTAAACACTGAGAATGTATTCTGGGCTGGGCACTGTGAGGAAACTGAGGCACCACGAGGTCAGGTAACCTGAGAAAATTCATGGGTAGGAAGTGTCAGGATCTAACTCAGGAGGTTTAACTACAAAGCTTGTGATCCTCATTTTCCAACAGAGCTGATTATGGATCAGGAAACAGAAAGAGGGCGGCTTTGCTTACTTGGTCTCAGGAAAAGCCTTGAAAAGAATAGGGCATCAGTTGGCCTGACACATTTTGCCCAGACATGCCTCGAACAGCCCAGTTGAGGTCCTTTAGTAGTTTCCCAAACTGTCCACCAGAATAACGTGGTCAGTGTTCAATGGCCCCATTCCAGACCTGGGGATTCAGAATTCCCACAATTCTGGAAGTAGGAAGGGCCTAGGAACTTGTACTTTTAAAACATTTTCCAAGTTAATAAGAGAACCCTCATTTCACAAAATGATAAGTATGGTCTCTAAATAAATACTTTGAGTTAGGATCTGATTTGAAACTTGGACTTCTGGGTAGCTATTGGGACAAAAGTGTATGGAAGGTAGGAGGGAGATTTATTTAAGCCACATCAAAGGAGTGGGCCTACCTTTGGGAGCTCCTTAGGTAGAGCTGACATCTGTGCTCTCCTTTCTAAGAGGCTCTCTTAGACACCGGCAGTGAGTACAGCTGCCTGAACCAGACACTGTCTCTAAAGCTCAGGGAAAATAGAGGGGCCACAATACTGACCTTCTCTTCTTCCTCCTTTCAGTGTTATGGTGTACCCAGCAGGTCCTGGATCTGGTGACTCTCTAGAGGGCTTCCCTGAACAACCAAGGCTCCAGCCACAAATGGGAAATTGCACAGCTCAGACACTGGGTACTGAAATTGGGAGTATTATATAGGCCTTCCTTCTTGAGTGTGGTTGGGGTAGAATATTGAGTTTGAGAAATGTGGATGAGAAACTCAAAGTGGTGTGTGGGTGGCACAGAATCAATGGGAGGATCTGGCCTGCATTTAGTGACATAAGCTTTGTTCAGTGGACAAAGACTTATTTGGCCCCATTACCACGTGCTGACTCCATTGCAGGCACTAGAGAGCTAACCTCAGTAAAGACCAACCAACCAACTAGACCTGGTCCCTACCCTAGCAGAAGTTGTTTTTTTTTCCTTTCTTGACTCCCTTATTCGTGGGACACCCCCCCTCCCCCCTTTTCCAGCTTAGATAAAAAGAGGGCCCATTTGGCACAGGATGGGGAAGGAGGCAAAGGTGTAGGCTCACGTTGTGACCTACACTCTGAGCTGGGGAAAGACAGGAGAGTCAGGAAAAGGAGCTAAAAGGGGGAAAACTTGCTCGCTCTCCTCTCAGGGCTGAGAAGGGTGAAATTATGTAAGTCAGGGCTGGAGGAGACCTTAAAGTCCAGACCCTCATTTTACAGATGTGGAAATTGAGGGGCGGTAAAGTTATATAGTGGACCCAACGCGGACCCCTAGTTAAGCGGCATAACTGGGGATGAAACTGTGGCCTTTTAATATTAGGGATCCTTCAGCGAGGCGCTTAACTTCAAACTCCGGCACTTGGCCTCAGGAAACTAGGCTGACCGTTGCCACAGAACAGACTCCCCGCCCTCTACCGCGCACTTCAGGCAGGACACTCCCAATAAAGCTGTTGTTGAAGCGCAGCGGCATCACGTGAGCCGGCCCGGGGGCGGGCCCGGAGGCGGGGCGAGTCCGGGGCGGGGCTTCGCTGCGGGTGATCCGGCGCGCCGCGGCGGAGAGGGGAGGCGGGAGCGGGCGCGAGCGCAGGCGGCCGGTCATGATCGCGTCTTGCCTGTGTTACCTGCTGCTGCCGGCCGCGCGCCTCTTCCGCGCCCTCTCAGGTACCGGCCCCGCGTCCTGACAGGCGGGGGCCAGGCCCCGGCCCGCCTCGGCGCGGTCCAGTGGGGCCTGGGGTGGCGTGCGGCGCGTCGGGCCTCAAGACCACTTTTCCCTGGCTCCGGTGCCCGCCCTGGACCCCATGAGGCCCGGGCCTGGCCGATGACACTCGTGGGCGGCCGCCTCCTCACGCCTGTGGCGGTGGCGTCGGGCCACAGTTAACCCGGTGGGAGGCGGGAGCTGCTCCTCCCTGGCCGCTCCCAACCCTCGGGGACGCAGAGAGATTTTGGGGTCCGCTGAGTCACTGCCCTGGGGGAGCTGGAGAGGGTTGGCACCTTGGGGCCGAGGAGAATGTCCGAATGGGTAGGGGCCGGTCGGCCCTGGGGGCTTGTGGGCTGAAGACTAGGACGCACCTGTCTTCCCCTGGGTCAGCTACACACTCACCTCGGACAGCTGTCTCAGCTCTTCTCAGCCGAGCCTTTGGTTGACAAACGGATGCTCAGAATCCAGAGACACGTTTAAGCCCCAGCTTTGAAGACAGCTCCTGTGCTCTGAGAGATGTGGGGTAGAGGCAATGCCTAGTTGATATTTTAGAGAGAAAAGAGAGTTCTTTCATTTTTTAAATGATCTGCCTGCACCCTCCATTCCTGGTCTTTAAAATTCCTGAGGCTCTTATGAGACCATCAGTTCCTCTTAGAGATCCCACAGAGCTCCCAGAGTTTTCTCTGTTTAGGGGGCAGGGCAGACCAAGAAATACTTTCTTAAAAATAAGGAGTCCAACTGTGCATTCTGTGATTTTTCTGTCTGTAACTTTGCACAATATGTGTGTAATTTATATTATTATATTTGTTATGTATTTCATATAAAATAGTTTGATTTTTTTATTTCTGTGTGTGTGCCACTAGAAATGCAAGCACCCGTTTTGCTCTGTATCTTTTGCTCTGCATCACTGTATTTCTAGTGCTAGCTAGCATTGCCCAGAATGTAGTAGGCACTCAACTCAGGTGTGTCTTCTGTGTCCATACTTCTGAGGAATGAGAAACTCCACAGAAGTAATTGTCTTCAGAAAACTAAGGCATAGTCCTTTAACCAAGTTGCTGTCATTTCTGGAGCTCTTCCAATGTCCATCATGGCAGCTTTAGTGACATACTAGTCCAGAGGTTTCTAGAGCAGTAGGCAGAGTTTTAGGGATCTCAGAGAAGCCACCTCCCCAACCCACATAACACACCCATTAAAGTAGTCCCACATACTTGTGTTAACTTTGTGTATTTGGTTTCTGCAGAAGGTTTTTTTTTTTAACAAAAGGTTCTGAAAACAAACCACCACCACCACCACCAAAAATCAAACTCACACATAAACCAAGGACCCTCTGCCATCTGCATAGATGATGTTTCAAGAGGCAGGGAATTAGTAAGTCCCTGAGACTAAGCCAGCCACCCAGCCCATGAGTTTAAAGCAGGGTTTCCCAGTCTTGGCACTGTTGGCATTTGGGCCTGGATAATGTATTGCGGGGCTGTCCTTCACACTGTGGGGTGTTTGGCACTATCCTTATCCTCTAACCACTAGATGCCAGTAGCATCCCCACAGCTGTGACAACCACAGTGTCCCCAGACAACGCCTAATGTTTCCTGATGACAAAATCACCTCTGGTTGAAAACCACTGGTTTAGAGGGAAATAAATTCACATAGGCCATGAATAAGATAGTATCTTTCAACATTGGAACCATTTCGAAGTTTTTCTTGACTTAAAAAAAAAGTAGAGCTGATGAAATGAATCTCTGGTGGTTGGGGTCAGCATTGTGCATTTCCCTTGTCCTGGTCTGTAAATAAGTGATTTAGTATGTGGGGGATGTTGCACCAAAATACTGTGCTTGGAGTTTTGGGGCTCTAATTTTAGAGTTTTCCCACCTGCTTTCTTGCTTGTTGGCTGTTATTCGTGGCCGCTGTAGCAAAGAAATGACAGCTGTCTCTTGCTGTCAGTTGTTGGCACCTTCTAACTTACAGCCTCATAAGGAAAGCTGATAATGAAGTTTGTGAAGATTTATGAGTGGAATAAATAATTTTGGAAAGAGGACCAAGGGGCTTTACTAAGAAGTAAGTTTTATATACTTTCTCATTTGGAATACATTAATAGATTAGAGGATTTATAGAATTAGAAAAGTTCTTGGAGAAGATTATCTAGTTCAAACTTCCCTTGCCCCATTTTACAGTCAAGAGTAAGTCTGTCTCACTAGGGTCCTTGTCCAAGGTCACACAGTTTTATTAATTTTTGTGGGTAATAACTTACAGTTCTGATCCATGGTCAAGTGCTGGTTCCAATGTAATGTGGCTCTTAGAACCAAAGAGCTGGTGTTTAATAGTCTTAACTGCTAGATAAAAGGGGTGTGGTTGTATGTGACCACATCTGCCCTAGATTCTGTGGGACAGCCATTCTTTCATTCATGCACTGAATGAATAGTGGGGTAGATCCCTACCATATAAATTAGTTACTACTTGTAAAGCACTTGGAAGAGTGCCTGCCATACAATAAGTGCTCATTCTGTTGAAGATCCTCATGTTCCAAGCACTAAAACGGGCAGGCTTACTGATGGTGTGATAATGAGCAGGGTGGATATGATTCTTGCTTGTATGGGACTTATACTCTAGTTGGGAGAAGAGTGGGTTGGGTGATGCTATCATCTTATAACATGGTGTTTTGGCTTTCTCCTTAGATGTTTTCTTCACATGTCGAAAAAATGCCTTCCTGGCGAAGAGCTCATCCCCCCAGGGAGAGGGCAAGTTTGCTATGGCCCCTCGGGACCCTGGCCAGGAGGAGTGTGAGGGCCTGCTGCAGCAGTGGCGAGAAGAAGGGTCAAACCAGGTGCTCTCAGCTGTGAGTGAGAGTCCCCTTGTAGATAAGGGATTAGCCCAGAGCAGCCTGGCACTCCTGATGGATAATCCTGGAGAACAGGATGCTGCTTCAGAAGACAAATGGTCCAGCAGGCAGCTGAGTGATCTGTGGGCAGCAGAGAACCTGGAGGAGCCTTTACCTGAGGTGATAGGAGAGGAGCCACTACCAGAGGCCGAGGGCCCAATGTGGGCAGCTGTGCCGATGCAGACTGTCCCCCAGTATGCAGACTGTGCTGTCCTCCCAGTGGGTGCCCTGGCTGCACAGCAATGGGAAGAGGACCCTGCAGTGTTGGCCTGGAGCATAGCACCTGAGCCTATGGCCCAGGAAGAGGCTCCCGTCTGGCCCTTTGAGAGCCTGGGGCAGTTACAGCCTCCTCCAATGGAAATTCCATATCATGGTGAGTTTGACAACTGGCTGACTGAGCCAGAGCAGCAGGCTGTCTTGGGTGTGGGCAGAGCCATTGCTAAAGAGAAGGTTCTTTGGTGGGGAACTCTGGCTACATTCTGTTCTTCTGACAATCTTGTAGTGTCAGGTTGAGAGGGGCCTTAGAGATCATCTCATCCAGCCTCATGGTCTTCGAGATGAACTAACCACGGTGCAGAGAGGTAACAAGACATGCCTAAACTCACATAGCTAAGTAGGGGCAGAACTGAAAGCAGATCCTAGTTCTGGTTCTCTACTCTATGGTTTCTCTGGAGGTGACCCAAGGACTTCCTGGGGGTAGGGTAGAGAGCTCTTAGGGCCTTCACTCTCTGTGTCAACCAAAAGAACTTCAGTTTTTTCTGTTACCTATTTGGCTCCCATTAACATTTGAAGAGTGACTTCTGTGGCTCAGGTAGGTTTGAAATTCTCTATGTAGCTCCATGCTCTAGGGGAGATGGGGGACATGTTATGGTTTCTAGCCCATAGGTTTTTCCAGGTTTAGAGGTCAGAAAACACCCAAAGTTGAGATTACTCTAGAAATGTCTTTAACTTCATTCATCTGAGTGATTCCCCGGAGACCCATGGATTTATCAAAAATGAGAAATTGTCAATATCTATTTGTTGAGCATGTGCTAGGTGCCAGGTGCTCTGCTATGCTAGGTACAGTGAGTCAGCCAAGATTATCTCTAGCTTTGTGGAGCTTACTGTCTAGTCTGAGAATGTCAGAGTGCTGCTCAAATTGTCACAGAGAATAATGGGTGATAGAGAAGATGAAAAAAGAAACTTTAGACACAATATCATTGAGTCAGGAGTGGGAGATGGTGGGGCCTGTGGTTATTAAGTACTTGTCATGAACCTCTTCTTCTCAATCCCTTTGCAGAAATCTTGCGGCGGGAATGGGAGGATTTCTCTGCTCGGCCAGATGCTCAGGGCCTGGAGGCAGGGGATGGCCCTCAGTTCCAGTTCACTCTAATGTCCTATAACATCCTGGCCCAGGACCTGATGCAGCAGAGCTCGGAGCTCTATCTGCATTGCCACCCAGACATCCTCAATTGGAACTATCGCTTTGCGAATCTCTTGCAGGAATTCCAGCACTGGGACCCCGATGTGAGTGAAGAGGGTTGCTATCTTGCATTTGCTCTGGACTTGGGCTGTTTACTAATACTCTTAGAAAAGGAATTCAACTTCATAGTTGTTGATATGACTGGAGTCCTGCTTAGGCCTAGAGCTTACCTGTCTGGAGTAAGTGAGTTTTTGCAGATGAGAAGATTCTCCCTAGATACACACTTTCCAGCACTTTATGCAGGGAGGGAGACTTGAGGTTATTCAAGGAGCAGGAAAATCCAGCATATGTGTCCAGTCTCAGCTCAACTCTGGGCCTGTTCTTCCTGGTCCTGGCTGCGTGGAAAGAGTCAGCCCTGTGGGAAGTTAGTGTGGGCCTAAGACCCACAGCAGCTTTCTACCTGGCCTCAGTGTCTGCTCCTAGGGTGGGAGTCACACTCCATCACTCTGGGGATTCTGGAGTGATTGGTTTTCTTGTCAATTTCCAGATCCTATGTCTCCAGGAAGTCCAAGAAGATCATTACTGGGAGCAGCTGGAGCCTTCCCTGCGAATGATGGGTAATGCAGCTCCCTGGCATGTTCACCAGTTTTGCTTGTTGTATTCTGCTCTCCTGAAGGCACCATCTTTTTCTGTTGTCTTAGTAAACCCTCAGTCTCAACTGTGACCTTCTTTGTGTGGGTGAGAAGGAAAGCAGAGTTCTGCAGTTTTAAAGCAATTCTGACATATATTGCAACTTGATCCTTAAAGTAACTGACCCTGTGAGGCTGAGTATTTTTATCCCCATTTTACAGTGAAACTGCAGTTCTGAAAATCTGTGTGACTTGCTCAAGGTCACAAAGCTACAGTGATAGTAGACTATGGAGCTACAACTCCCAATTTGACTCTACAGATAACCATGCTTTTCCTACCAAATGATATTGCTTCATACCTTTTTGTCTTCCCTTCCCCTCTCTCTCTCAGTCATCTGGTTACAACTAACTGTAAGGGAACCTCTGCAGAGCCGAGGAATTGCAAGGGCAAGGACCCCCCCTTACTGAACAGCAAGAGCAATGCCTTAGGCACATATGCCTGGGCCACTGCCACTGGTTGGAGGGATTCAGGCTTCAAGGACTCTGACCCATCTCCTTGGTGGGGTGTTCCTTGCAGGCTTCACCTGTTTCTACAAGAGGAGGACCAGATGTAAGACAGATGGCTGTGCTGTCTGCTATAAGCCCACAAGATTCCATCTGCGCTGTGCCAGCCCTGTGGAGTACTTCCGACCTGGCTTGGAGCTCCTCAATCGGGACAATGTAGGCTTAGTGTTGCTGCTACAGCCACTAGTTCCAGAAGGCCTGGATCAAGTCTCTGTGCCCCCCTTATGTGTGGCAAATACCCACGTCTTGTACAACCCTCGCCGGGGTGATATCAAGCTGGCTCAGATGGCCATTCTCTTGGCTGAAGTGGACAAGGTGGCCAGATTGTCAGATGGCAGCCACTGTCCCATCATTTTGTGTGGAGACCTGAATTCTGTCCCAAATTCACCTCTCTACAACTTCATCAGAGACAGAAAGCTCCAGTACCATGGGATGCCAGCCTGGAAGGTGAAATGGTGAAGGCCATTGTGGGGGTGGGAACACAGCCTAGTGAGAGATTTGGATGTTGGCATCCAGTGCTGCTCCTGTGGCAGGAATCTCATTTTTACAGCTCTTCTGACTTCTTCATGCTTTTCCTTGTTCTGTTGAATAGCTTGTACCCAAGCCTGGAAGTTAGGAACCTTTTGTCATTTTGGAATCGTTTCTGTTTTTATCATTAATTTATTTTTAGTTTATATACAGTACATGAGCACATCCTTGCAAGAATTCAAACATTACAAGATAATACCAAAACTCCCTTTATTACCTGCATTCTCTACTTTTTTCTTTGGAGTCAAGTAATAATGTTCGAAGTCTGGTGGTGGTCTTATAGATTATTTTCTATGCACTACAATGATCTCTATGCCCTGTGATACTGTAATCATAGTTTACATTTACTAAGCACTTACTATGTGCCAGGTGCTATTTTAAGCACTTTACATGTATTAACACATTAATTTTCACAGTTTCTCCCTTTGCTTCCATTTTATAAATGAGGAGACTTAAGGCTTAGAGAAGTTAGGTAATTAATTTATTTGCTCTAAGTTCTGCAGGTAGTTGTGGAGTCAGGATTTGTAACCAGGTGGTCTGGCTCCAGAGCTCCTGCCCTCCAATACTATGCTGTGATTGCTTCCTGTAGCTGACCTGTATCTATTGTGTGTGTGATTATAAACATGACATATTACTGTATATTTCATTTTGTAGCTTGTTTTTTTCCCTCAACAATGTATGTCTGGATCTATCTCATTCCTTTTAACTGCTGAATGTTAATAGCATAGATATCTCATAGTTTCATCATGGCTTATTTTGCCCTGCTGATAGGCATTCAGCTTATGATGATTTCTTTATACATCACTTAAGTTCCCTGTTCCTGTGTTGCCCCTCCTAATCCAACTTATTGCTTAACTTTCAGCAAGGTACAGTGGAGAAAAGACATAAAACGACTGAATTATTGTTGAGCGCTTTGGGCTTTTTTTGGAATAAGGTTATTCAGGTGCCAGGGGTGTCCTGGTTACCATGTGTGCAGAGAAAGACATCATTCTGCTGGAAAGTTACTGTGATCAAGGAGCTCAGGGAATGGAAAAGAATATACTAAGTGTACACCATGTGACAGGCACTGTTTGGCATGGTGATTAAAAGCACTCATTTTGAAGCTAGACAGTCCTGAGTTCAAATCCCTGCTCTGTCACCTTGGGCAAGTTACTTAACTACCTTATGCCCCATTTGATTCATCTACATTGAGGACACAATGGAACCTACTTCAGAGGATTTTTTTGGGTTTGGTGGATTAGATAAAATAATGCACATAAAGTCTTCTAGTCCCTGCTTCAAAGGAAGCCATCAATAACTGGTAGTGATTATTTGATTCTTAGTTGTATTTAGTGGTATTATCCCATTTTATATTTGAGGATATTGAACCCAAGAGAGTTAACTAGCTTGTCCAAAGTCCCACAGCTAGTCAATGGCCATTAAATTCCAGGTCTGTTTCACTTCAGATGGCATATTGAAATTTATATCAGAGAGATTGTATCATCATTGCTCTCTCCCTAGCACTTAGCTAGTGTCTTGCACATAGTTGGCATTCAAACATTTTTTGTTGTTAAAATGAAATAAAGGGAATTTTGCTACAAATGGTGGAGATATGCAGCTGACTGATGTTGCTGAATGTTCCCCTATTACATTCTGTCCGTTCCCAGGCTGCTAACTGGCTTTGACTGAGGATGGTGACATAGATATGGTAAATTGATTTGGTGCATTTCCCATTTGGTTTGACCCTGTGGTTTCCCAACAGTAGGCTTAAAATGCTAGACTTTGGTCCAGATGATCCAAAGATCAGGATAAACCTTTTCTCACTGCAAATTAAAGTCCCTGAAAGTTGATATTCCCTGTGGAGAACTGTGTAGATTTTTCTGAGGTGAAATAAAGGGGGCCAATATGTTCATACGGTTCTATTTTCTTTGACTCATATGCCTTACTGTCTTGCCCCTCTTTCTTGTCTCATACACATTTCACTCTTTCTAATAAAAAAATAATGTTTTTAATCAGCTCCTTATTTTTAACCTTCCCCTGAGACTTACATATTTTGCTTATATTATGTATGTAGTATGTGATTGTGTGTGTGTGTATGTTTATCTGTGTGTCCCCAGAACATGGGCTATTTCCTTTTTCTATCTTGGTTTCCTCATTCCCACCTACTTTTTCCTTGTAGGTATCTGGACAGGAAGATTTCTCCCATCAGCTTTACCAGCGGAAGCTGCAGGTCCCACTATGGCCCAGCTCCCTGGGCATCACTGATTGCTGTCAGTATGTCACCTCCTATCACCCTAAGAGATCAGGTGAGCACGTGCCATATTCTTGGTTGGCTGTGCCTCCATGCCCATTTTGGGAGGAAACTAGCACCTCAATGATAATCCCCTTAATCCTTTTAGCAAGTTCCTTTGTTTTTCTTACTGTCTGCCTGACGGTCACCCAGTAAAATGGACAACTTTAAATCATAAACATTGGAAAATCTCCTTGTCTTCAGAGCCAGACTTCCTCTCTGTCCCTATGCTGGAAGATTCTTGATATTAAGGAGGTCTTAGCATGTGGTTCTTCTTCCTTTCTTTCACTGTATGGCTTTTCCTGGTTTACAGAGAGATGTAACTATAGCCGAGACTTCCTGCTACGTTTCCGCTTCTGTGACATCGCCTGTCAGCGGCCGGTAGGACTGGTTCTTATGGAAGGAGTAACAGATACTAAGCCAGGTAATTGGAGCTAAGCTTATTTTCTTGGTCTTTTTTCCTCTTTACCTCTGATATTTGTCAGTTATGTGGTTTCTTAGTCTTTTCTAGGTATAACCCTTAGAGATCAACTTATGGCAATAAGTATGCTCAGAAGGAAGGTCAGTGGAGTTCAGTGGCCATGTACATGCATGGATGTGCAGTGTGGTAAGAACAAGGGCCAGGAATCAAGAGACCTGGGTTCTAAGCAGCTCCGAGACCTTGCGTAAAACACTTAACCTAACGTTTGTAGGCTTAAGCTGCTAATAACTAACGCATGTATAGCATATAGAGGAGAGAGGTACACATGATAGGACTTTGAAAATTGTAAGGTGACAGTAGTTCTAGCTGTAATTATTCCTACTGAGAACTTCCAGATTGAATGTAGCAGAGTATGGTTGACATTCTCCACTTCTTGTTGCTTACGGGAATGGGAAAAAGAAATGCAAACTCCATCTTTGAGAAAACTAGGTAATCTGAAGAAACCTGAAACCATGAACCACAAGACAGGTGGAATGACTGCAAAAGGCACTGGAGATTATGCAGGGGTGCTGGAGGAATTAAGGGGAGATTTCTCTGTGGGGCTACATGGCTCTCAGAACCAGCAGAGTTTATTTCTCTGAGGCAAGGAGTGTACCTTGAGTGCAGAATCCCAAATCCCTTGTTTCATCAACAAGAATAAGATGCAGAGGTTGCAGCAGGAGATTGAATCTGTTTTGGTCCTGAAAGGTAGTGGAGGAAACACTGATGGAGGAATCAAGCCATATTGCATTAAGCAGTCTGTTAAGTATGGAGCGGGGTGGGGGATGTGATACAGAGCTGCATCTCTCTTTTCGCTGGGGAGAAGTAAAGATTGAAAGAACTCATACACAACCCTGTGTCATAAGGAAAATTTCTGTTACTTGGAATGTATACCCAGTTCTTCCCTTTATATAAACTTTGTACAAATAGCTGGTATAGAAAACCTCAACTAATTCAAAGTTGGGCTGCCCTAAAGGAACCAGCATGAGGTCTGTACTAAAATACTGCAAGAAAAAAAAGGTGGAAGGAGTAGAACAAATAAAAGGCAGGTAAAGAACACTTAACTTCAAAGATAAAAATTGTTGCCATGGGGCATATGAAAATTACAATTATTTCCCCATGAATAAAAAAGAAGTAATTATTTTTATAAAATAAGAGCAAAAAAAACAAAGCAATTGCTTTTGTAAAGTAAGTTCACGAATATGGCAAGACATCTGAAGATGAAATGTAAGCTGCAGAACTCAGAAAAGAAGTGGAATAATACAGAGGAAAGAGGTACACATGATAAGAAAAATTTTTTAAATCATATGTAATGAACACAAAGTGGATGTAACACAAGAGAGAATAGGTACTGCTGAAAATAAGACAAGAGACAGAGGCAGGGAAAATAAAAAGAAAGGTAAAGGGTAAAAAGGACTAGAGAGAAAATGACAGTAGTGCAAGATAAGGAGATTCAGCATACACATAATTGAAGTTCACAAAGAAGAAAATCAATATACTGGCACAAAGAGAATATTGAAAAGTATGATTTCGAGGAAGATTTTCTCAAAGTGAAAAGATTTGAATGTTTGAATTGAGAGGATGTACCATGTCTTGGTACAAAATGACAAAGGAGAATCAACACTAAGACATGCTAGGGATATTACTAGAAGTCACAGATAAAAGAATCCTTTGTGCCACTGAACCAAAAATATTGGGCTGCTTTAAAGGGAAAAAATAATCAGGTTGGCATCAGACTTGTTAAGATAACCATTCAACTCTAGAAGGCAGGGTAGCAAGGCTTCAAGGAAAGAAGGTATGGCTTATGAATTTTATGCTCAACTAAAAGCCTTTCTTGAAGATACTGCTAGAATAACTTAAGACACCAGGCAATGGCTGGAAAAACTATTGTAGAAGGACTGGTGGTAAGCAATGAGATTATTTTTCTTGTAGGAATTTAATTTGAGTTGGCATTTTGCACAGAGCAGAAGACATTTCAATGGCTCAGTTTTTTTAAATTGCAAAGTTAAATGTGTTACTGCTGCTGCAGCGATAGCAGTATGATAATGACAGCCTCCATGCACTGAGTGACTAGCTTGTGCCAGCAACTGGGTTAAGTGCTTGTATCAGTTAGTCTCAGGTAGGGAAGCAGTAGGATCCTGCAAAGGTAATTCCATGTTAAGAATAGGTTATTAAAAAAAAAATCAGCACTGTACTTGAAACGTAAAGTAAGCATTTCCATTTAGTAACAAAATTAAGCCAAGAACATTTAAAATACATTCTGACAATCACTTTGTACGTAGAATTATTATGTAGGTGGAAAATATCCAGTTCACTAAACTGTAAAATAATAGCAGTATTTTCAAAATTGAGATTAAATTTGGATAAACACACCCATTTACCACATACTGTACACATGCCCTTCATGTGTTCAGTACTCCTACTCAGCGCTTAGCAGGCTTCCCACAAGTCTGTTTTAAAGACTTCAAATCTAAAAAGCTATCACCATCTTTAGACCATGAATAGAATAAGTTCAGTCCAAGGAGATCAAAGTGTTTGATCTTTTTTCTAGAGGATGTGGTTAGGTGTGCCAACCTGGTCTATTTCCAGTCTAGTACCAGACATCCAACCTGACCATGCACATCAAAACTTGCTGTCTTGACCCTGACACTGACTTTAGTGGGAAGCATCTGAGTTGCAAAAGGAGCTACAGTGCTAAATGGTGATGGTCTAACTTCCCACAGCTGACGTTGCATCGTGCTGGAGTGTTCTTTACTGGTGATATAATAATAAACAGTGATTCTCCCTGTCCTCAGTCCCTTTTGTGAGGGACTAATTCATAAGAAGGGGATCTAAGTTGTAAGTCCCCTTCTTGTAACATTTTCAGTTATTAGTGATTTCTTCTTCCCAGTACAGTTCTTAAAGATACTGAAAGGGGTTATATGTTGTCTTTCTTATGAGCACCTGCATATTTCCATTGAACTATAAAGCTTCAGGTCTTTTAATACTTAAGAACATACCATGTACTCCATTGAGCTCATTGTAGGAAAAAACAATTGCTAATAGATGATTTTTGTAAACCATGATTTACAAACTGACTAGGTGATCACAGAGCAAAGGCTGTCTGATCAGTTTTCTCATGAGGGAAATTCTGAATCCAGCTTCTCCACCGGCCCATGCCTGACACAACTTATTATCCTCCCCACAAGTACTTGCAGAAGAGTTTATTTGCTTGGCTGCTACCAGTGTTGAACAAGCCAGGAAGATGTTGCAACTCAGGTTGAGACAGCTGTGTGTGACCCCTGTGCTCCGGTGGTCTGGTGGGGCAGGCAGAGGCCTCGGGTCCTGAGTAGCTGCAGCAGAGCCAGGACTGTTATACACATGCTGCGTGAGCAGAACCTGCTGTGGAGGGAAGCCCTTTTCATTATCCTGCTAGTAGTCACTGTGATCTTTCTGGTGTACTGTAAGGCTAAAGGAGTAACTCAAGAGGAAGATGTTAGGGTTATGAACGTTTATGCTCCAATAGCATCACATTAACAGTCACAGAATGAAGCCACAGGATTTAACAAGAAATAATAGTCAGAAAATAACTAATGGTAGGTTTTAATATATCTTTCTCAGTCCACAACACATCAAGTAGAGAAATGATAACTAAGAATATAATTAAGGAACATATTGTATGGTAAATCTGACTGATATATACCAAACTTTGACCACTGAAAGCAGAGCAAAGACATCTTTTCAAGTATCCATAGGAAACACTATTACCTAGACATTTAAAAAATTTCAAACAACTTTTGGGTCAAAGGTGAAATTTCAACTGAACTATAGAATAGGAAATAATAATAATGAAAATAGAATATATTTCTGTGATGTAGTTAAAATGGTGTTCAGTGAAAAATTCATAGAATTATATAGGATATTTAGAATCACACAATTGTATTAATAGATAAGAAAGATGAAAGTAAGCAAATTAAGCATCCAGGTCACAAAGTTAGAAAAAAGAATAAACTGAAAGAAGATAAAAATGGAAATAATTTAGAAGACAGAAAAATAGCACAAACTAATAAACTCTTAAGAGTTGGTTGTTTGAGTAAAATCACCTATCAGTTAGATGAGCCCATTAGCTAAACTATGTAAGAAAGCAGGGGAGAGTAAGAAAAGTATCCAGATGCAGAATTAATAGGTTTATAAGGGGTTCTTTGCTTAACTAAGTGCAAAAGAAATTGGAAATTTATATGGCATAAGTTAATTTTGGAAAATGTGATTTATTACACCAGTATGACCCCAGTATCTGACCAGGAGTTACACAGGAAAAGTAAAGTATGTATGCTGATATTCTCCACTTCCAAATATTGATACAAAACATTTTAAATAGAAGTTCAGAAAACAGAATCTAGCGGCACATTGAAAGAGTAATATACGACTAAATGGAGTTATCAGAGATATAAAGATAGTTTGATACTGGGAAATCTATTAATATAATTTATCATGTTAACATATAGGGTCTATTAAAATATATGAAATGCATATCATGCAAAAGATGTTGAAGGGACATGTGTTAAAATTCAACATTTTTTCTAGATTCTTTTAAAAAGAGCTCTCTTAAATTAAGGATATAGATAACCCCTTATACTATTACAATACAGTTATCTTGATCAGTCTGAGCATGCTGTGATGGCACAAGGGCTGCAGGCCTGACAGAGCAAAAATGAAAACTAAAACAAAATTATCTCAGCTGCAAAAATCAACACCTTGCTTAGAGGAGACTCTCTAGTAGCCTTCTCATTAAAGTCAGGAGCAAGACAAGGATGCCCACTATCATTATTCAGCTGTGTTTGGAGATACCAGCCATCAGAATTAGAAATATAGGTAAGGAAATAGAAGTTAAAAAATGGAAAGGAGGGGGTAAATTATTATTTGCTGCTAATGTTGTTCAATAACTGGTGATCCAAGAGAGTCAACTAACAACTATTTCTTTTTAATTTTTAATTTAGGTATCATTAAAAATAAATATACAATTACACGAGCAACATTGTGGTTACTAATTTCCCCCATTATCGAGTCCCCACCACATACAGTCACTGTCCATCAACATAGTAAGATGCTATAGAGTCACTACTTGTCTTCTCTGTGCTATACTGCCTTACCCATGTGCCTCCCCCTACATTATGTGTGTTAATTGTAATGCCCTTTTCCCCCCTTATCCCACCCTTCCCACCCATCCTCCCCAGTCCCTTTCCCTTTGGTAACTGTTAGTCCATTCTTGGGTTTTGTGAATCTGCTGCTGTTTTTGTTCCTTCAGTTTTTTTCTTTGTTTTTACACTCCACAGATGAGTGAAGTCATTTCATACTTGTCTTTCTCCACCTGGCTTGTTTCACTGAGCATAATACCCTGTAGCTCCATCCATGTTGTTGCAAATGGTAGGATTTGTTTTCTTCTTATGGCTGAGTGATATTCCATTGTGTATATGTACCACATCTTCTTTATCCATACATCTACTGATGGACACTTAGGTTGCTTCCATTTCTTGGCTATTGTAAATAGTGCTGCAATAAACATATGGGTGCATATGTCTTTTTCAAACTGGGCTCCTGCATTCTTAGGGTAAATTCCTAGGAGTGGAATTCCTGGGTCAAATGGTATTTCTATTTTGAGTTTTTTGAGGAACCTCCATACTGCTTTCCACAATGGTTGAACTAATTTACATTCCCACCAGCAGTGTAGGAGGGTTCCCCTTTCTCCACATCCTCGCCAACATTTGTTGTTTGTCTTTTTGATGTTGGCCATCCTACCTGGTGTGAGGTGATATCTTATTGTGGTTTTAATTTGTACATCTCTGATGATTAGCGATGTGGAGCATCTTTTCATGTGCCTGTTGGCCATCTGAATTTCTTCTTTGGAGAAGTGTCTGTTCAGCTCCTCTGCCCATTTTTTTAATTGGATTATTTGCTTTTTGTTTGTTGAGGTGCATGAACTCTTTATATATTTTGGATGTCAACCCTTTATTGGATATGTTTTTTATGAATATATTCTCCCATACTGTAGGATACCTTTTTGTTCTATTGATGGTATCCTTTGCTGTACAGAAGCTTTTCAGCTTGACATGGTCCCACTTGTTCATTTTTGCTTTTGTTTCCCTTGCCCGGGGAGATATGTTCATGAAGAAGTTGCTCATGTTTATGTCCAAGAGATTTTTGCCTATGTTTTTGTCTGAGAGTTTTATGGTTTCATGACTTACATTCATGTCTTTGATCCACTTCGAATTTACTTTTGTGTATGGGGTTAGACAATGATCCAGTTTTATTCTCTTATATGTAGCTGTCCAGTTTTGCCAACACCAGCTGTTGAACTGGCTGTCATTTCCCCATTGTATATCCATGGCTCCTTTATCATATATTAATTGACCATATATGTTTGGGTTAATATCTGGACTCTCTATTCTATTCCACTGGTCTGTGGGTCTGTTCTTGTGCCAGTACCAAATTGTCTTGATTACTGTGGCTTTGTAGTAGAGCTTGAAGTTGGAAAGTGAGATTCCCCCCTGCTACAATCTTCCTTCTTAAGATTGCTTTGGCTATTTGGGGTCTTTCGTGGTTCCATATAAATTTTAGAACTATTTGTTCCAGTTTGTTGTAAAATACTGTTGGTATTTTGATAGGGATTGCATTGAATCCGTAGATTGCTTTAGGCAGGATGGCCATTTTGACAATATTAATTCTTTCTACCCAGGAGCATGGGATGAGTTTCCATTTGTTAGCATTTCTCGTAAGAGGGTCTTGTAGTTTTCAGGGTATAGGTCTTTGACTTCCTTGGTTAGGTTTATGCCTAGGTATTATTCTTTTTGATGCAATTCTGAATGGAATTGTTTTCCTGATTTCTTTTTCTGCTAGTTCATTGTTAGTGTATAGGAATGCCACAGATTTCTGTGTATTAATTTTGTATCCTGTAACTTTGCTGAATTCAGATATTAGTTCTAGTAGTCTTGGAGTGGATTCTTTAGGGTTTTTTATGTACAATATGTCATCTGCACATAGGGACAGTTTGACTTCTTCCTTACCAATCTGGATGCCTTTTATTTCTTTGTTTTGTCTGATTGCCGTGGCTAGGACCTCCAGTACTATGTTGAATAACAGTGGGGAGAGTGGGTATCCCTGCCTTGTTCCTGATCTTAGGTGAAAAGCTTTCAGGTTCTCACTGTTAAGTATGATGTTGGCTGTGGGTTTGTCATATATGGCCTTTATGGTGTTGAGGTACTTGTCCTCTATACCCATTTTCTTGAGAGTTTTTATCATGAATGGATGTTGAATTTTGTCAAATGCTTTTCAGCGTCTATGGAGATGATCATGTTGTTTTTGTCCTTCTTTTTGTTGATGTGGTGGATGAAGTTGATGGATTTTTAAATGTTGTACCATCCTTGCATCCCTGAGATGAATCCCATTTGATCATGGTGTATGATCCTCTTGATGTATTTTTGAATTCAGTTTGCTAATATTTTGTTGAGTATTTTTGCATCTATGTTCATCAGGGATATTGGTCTGTAATTTTTTTTGTGGGGTCTTTGCCTGGTTTTGGTATTAGGGTGATGCTGGCTTCATAGAATGAGTCTGGAAGTATTCCCTCCTCTTCTATTTTTTGGAAAACTTTAAGGAGAATGGGTAATATGTCTTCTCTAAACGTCTGATAAAATTCAGCAGTGAATCCGTCCGACCCAGGAGTTTTGTTCTTGGGTAGTTTTTTGATTAGTGCTTCAATTTTGTTGCTGGTAATTGGTTTGGGTAGATTTTCTGTTTCTTCCCTGGTCAGTCTTGGAAGGTTGTATTTTTCTAGAAATTAGTCCATTTCTTCTAGGTTATCCAGTTAGTTAGCATATAGATTTTCATAGTATTCTCTAATAATTCTTTGTATATTTGTGGTGTCTGTCGTGATTTTTCCTTTCTCATTTCTGATTCTGTTTATGTGTGTAGATTCTCTTTTTCTCTTAATAAGTCTGTCTTGGGGTTTATCTATTTTGTTTATTTTCTCAAAGAACCAGCTCTTGGTTTCATTGATTTTTTTCTATTGTTTTATTCTTCTCAATTTTATTTATTTCTTCTCTTATCTTTATTATGTCCCTCCTTCTCCTGCTTTTGGGCCTCATTTGTTCTTCTTTTTCCAGTTTCAATAATTGTGACTTTATTCATTTGGTATTGTTCTTCCTTCTTTAAGTAGGCCTGGTCTGCTATATACTTTCCTCTTAGAACTGCTTTCACTGTGTCCCACAGAAGTTGGGGTATTGTGCTGTTGTTTTCATTTGTCTCCATATATTACTTGATCTCTGTTTTAATTTGGTCATTGATTCATTGATTATGTAGTAGCATGTTGTTAAGCCTCCATGTGTTTGTGAGCCTTTTTATTTTCTTTGTACAATTTATTTCCTGTTTTATACCTTTGTGATCTGAGAAGTTGGTTGGTAGAATTTCAGTCTTTTTGAATTTACTGAGGCACTTTTTGTGGCCTAGTATGTGGTCTATTCTGGAAAATGTTCCATCTGCACTTGAGAAGAATGTGTATACTTCTGCTTTTGGGTGTAGAGTCCTGTAGATGTCAGTTAGGTCTATCTGTTCTAGTGTGTTATTCAGTGCCTCTGTGTCCTTACTTATTTTCTGTCTTGTGGATCTGTCCTTTAGAGTGAGTGGTGTGTTGAAGTCTCCTAAAATGAATACATTGCATTCTATTTCCTCCTTTAATTCTGTTAGTATTTGTTTCATCTATGTCAGTGCCCCTGTGTTGGGTGCATATATATTTATAATGGTTATATCCTCTTGTTTGATTGACCCCTTTATCATTGTGTAATGTCCCCCTTTATCTCTTGTTACTTTCTTTGTTTTGAAGTCTATTTTGTCTGATACAAGTACTGCAACATCTGCTTTTTTCTCCCTATTGTTTGCATAAAATGTCTTTTTTCCATCCCTTCACTTTTAGTCTGTGTGTGTCTTTGGGTTTGAGGTGAGTCTCTTGTAAGCAGCATATAGATGGGTCTTGCTTTTTTATCCATTCTATTACTCTGTATCTTTTGATTGGTGCATTCAGTCCACTTACATTTAGGGTGATTATCTATAGATGTGTATTTATTGCCATTGCAGGCTTTGGATTCATGGTTACCAAAGGTTCAAGGGTAGCTTCTTTACTGTCTAACTGTCTAACTTTAACTCACTTACTATGCTTTTGTAAACACAGTCTGGTGATTCTTTATTTCTCTCCCTTCTTAATTTTCTTCCTCTACCCTTTATATGTTAGGTGCTTTTTCTGTACTCTTTTATGTTTCCTTTGCCTGCTTTTGGGGATAGCTTATTTTATTTTTTGCCTTTATTTAGTATTTGGTTGGTCTGCTTTCTTTGCTGTGATTTTATTTTCTCTGGTGACATCTATTTAGCCTTAGGAGTACTTCCATCTAGAGCAGTCCCTTTAAAATAACCTGTAGAGGTGGTTTGTGGGAGGTAAATTCCCTCAGCTTTTGCTTATCTGGAAATTGTTCAATCCCTCCTTCAAATTTAAATGATAATCTTGCTGGATACAGTATTCTTGGTTCAAGGCCCTTCTGTTTCATTGCATTAAATATATCATGCCATTCTTTTCTGGTCTGTAAGGTTTCTGTTGAGAAGTATGATGATAGCCTGATGGGTTTTCCTTTATAGGTGATCTTTTTTCTCTCTCTGGCTGCTTGTCTTTTATCTTTGCCATTTTAATTATTATATGTCTTGGTATTGTCCTCCTTGGGTCCCTTGTGTTGGGAGATCTGTGGGCTTCCTTAGTCTGAGAGACTATTTCCTTCCCCAGCTTGGGGAAGTTTGCAGCAATTATTTCTTCAAAGACACTTTCTATCCCTTTTTCTCTCTTCTTCTGGTACCCCTATTATGCAAATATTGTTCTGTTTAGATTGGTCACACAGTTCTCTTAATATTCTTTCATTCCTAGAGATCCTTTTATGTCTCTCTGCCTCAGCTTCTCTGTATTCCTGTTCTCTGATTTCTGTTCCATTAACAGTCTCTTGTAACTCATCCAGTCTGCTCTTAAATCCTTCCATTGCTTGTTTCATTTCTGTTATTTCCCTCCGGACTTCATCCCTTAGCTCTCACATATTTCTTTGCAACTCCATCAGCAAGGTTATGATTTTTATTTTGAATTCTTTTTCATTAAGATTGGTTGTATCTGTTTCACTAGGCCCTCTCTCTGCTGTTTGAGTGATTTTGGACTGGACCAAGCTCTTCTGCCTTTTCGTGGCGATAGAAGTGATCACTGGCGAGTGGCACATGTGTCAGCTGGGAGAACAAAGTCCCTTCCTGCTTGCTGGTTGCCTTGCCCTTCTCTGCTGCCTGTGCCAGTTAACCACTCACAGGGAGCAGTCTCTGGGTTAATCCCCTGAGCTGCTGTGGGTGGGGCTGCCCTCGGGATAGCGTAGGGCACTGGCAGGGGTCGCAGATGAATGTCGTGTGTTCTCCTGCGAGAACGGCGCCCCTTCATGGCTTCCAGACGTTGCCCTGGCTTCCTCCGCCCGTGCCAGGCAGCTGTGTGTAGGCTGTAGCCTCTGGGTCTGGTGCAGTTAGCTGCATGCTGGGAGAAGACTCTGTGTGGTTTCTGTGGGCGGGGCTGCTCCCCGGCTGGTCCGCAGCAATGGCAGGTCAGCTGGTTTGCTTGCAGTGCTGGCGGCAGGTAATGAACGGCAGGCTGTTTATCGCCATGAGGGGCTTCAGAGCTGCATTGCCACCTAGGGGGTTAGGGCACCTGAAGTTCCTTAAAATCCCCAGCCTGTTGGGCTGAGTGTGCCAGGATGATTTTGTCCACCTGTTAAGCCTTTGTCCCTTTAAGACTTTTAAAGCACCCACTCTTCTTTTGTCCCAGGGTTGCCGGCTGTGGGGACCCGCTTGCAGTCTCCATCTCGGATTTTACTTTTCCATTTCTCTAATATTCAGTACACCATGCAGTGTGTGGCTGTGCTCCCAGTGCAGATTACTAGGGCTGGTTATTTAGCAGTCCTGTGCTTCCACTCCCTCCCCACTCTGATTCTTTTCCTCCCACTGGTGAGCTGGGGTGGGGGGAGTGCTCAGGTTCTTCCGGGTCACGGTTTTGTGTCTTACCCTTTTTGTGAGATGCTGAGTTCTTGCAACTGTAGATGTAGCCTGGCTGTTGTACTGTATCTTCTGGTCTCTCTTTTAGGAATAGTTGTATTTGCTGTATTTTCAAAATATATATGGTTTTGGAAGGAGATTTCTGCCACCCTACTCATGCTGCCATCTTGAGAGAAAGCCAACTAACAACTATTTTAAGCATTAAGGTAATTCAGCATAAAGTAGCTGGGTACAATATTAATATACAGAAATATATCTAAAAATGATTTGTTTGTTAAGAGATACAATGAAAAAAATACCCTACTTATAATAGCAACAAAAAGATCAAATAATTCAACAGGGAAAATGTAAGGTATATAAAGGATTGTTTCATCTAAGTTATCAAATTTATTGGCATGAAGTTCATAACATTCTCTTACTCTTTTTTTGAAAACAGCTTTAGTGAAGTGAAATTCACATGCCATAAAATGTATCCATTTAAAGTGTACAAACTAGTGGCTTTTAATATATTCAGAGTTGTGCAGCCATCACCACCATCTAATTTTAGGACATTTTCACCACCTTCAAAAGGAACCCCATATCCATTAGCTGTCATTTTCCATTCACACTTTCCCTTGTGAAAAATCAATTGACCATGGACATAACAGTTTTTGGACTCTCCATTCTATTCCATTCATATATATGTCTATACTAATGCTGGTATTACACTGTCTTGATTATTTTAGCTGTGTTAAGTTTGAAATAGAGAAGTGTAAATCTTGTAATTTTGTTATTTTTAGATGATTCTGGGTCCCTTACATTTCTATGTGAATTTTAGGATCAGTGTGTCAATTTCTGTCAAAAAGGTAGTTGGGATTTTGACAGGGATCTACAAATTTCAGTTTGGGAAGTATTGCTATTTTAACAATATTATCTTATGATTAATGAACATGGAAAAATTTCCATTTATTTAGATTTTTATTTGCATGTTTTGTAGTTTTCAGTGTATAAGTCTTATACCTTTGTTAATTTTTTTCCTATTTTATCCTTTTTGTTGCTGTTATAAGTGGAAATGTTTTCTTAATTTCATGTTATTCATTGATAGTGTTTAGAAATGTGATTTTTGTATCTTCAATCTTGCAAACTCTTTTACTAGTTCTAATGGTTTTTTAATAGATTTCTTAGGAATTTTCTATATATAAAAAGTCATGTCATCTTGCAGTAGAAATAGTATTATTTCTCCCATTCCAGTCTGAATGTCATTTATTTCTTCTTCCATAATTGCCCTGACTAGAACTCTTAGTATGGTGTTGAGTGGGGCTAGTATGCATTCTTGTCTTGTTGCTGATGTTAGGGCTAAGCTTTCAGTCTTCCAGCATTAGTTTGATGTTAGCTATGGGGATTTTTGTGGATTCCTCTTACCAGGTTGAGGAAGTTGTATTCCAAGTTTTCTAAGTGTTTTTTTGGTCATAAAGTGGTACTGAATTTTGTCAAATGTTTTTTCTATGTTGATTCAGATGATCATGTGTTTTTTGTCCTTTAATATCCTATTAATATGATATATTACATTAATTGATTTTCAGATGTTAAACCAAACATACATTCCTAGGATAAATCATACTAGATAATAGTTTGTAATCATTTTTATATTTTGCAGGGTTTGATTTGCTAGTATATTATTCTTCTGGTGTTCTGATACTCAATTTCCAACGTGGCTTCCCTTACACCAACAAACAATCCAACTCAATTCTGATACCATCTAATTTGAGATGATATCATGTTCCACAGGTTAAGGGCACAGTACTCTGAGATTCCCCACTTTTCAACTTCAGATGCCAGTCACAAGGCCAGCTTGTGCTTCTGACTCACAGACTATAATTTTCAGAAGTTCCCACCACCCCTTCCTTCCTTGGGTTCAGTTAATTTGCTAAAGTAGCTCACAGAACTCAGTGAAACATTTTGCTTACTAGATTACCAGTTTATTATACAAGGATACATAACTCAGAAACAGTGGAATGGAAGAGATGCACGGAGTGAGGTATGGGGGAAGGGGTGTGGAGCTTCTGTGCTCCCTCTGGGGTGCCATTCCTGTATCTCCACATGTTCACACACCCTTTCCTTTTTGGGTTTTGAGGGTGGCTTCATTTTATAGGCTTGATTGGTTCAATCATTGGCCTTTGGCAACTGATTCCACCTCCAGCCCCTCACTCCTTCCTGGAGGTCAGAGAGAGGGACTGAAAGTTCCAACCCCTCTAATCACCTGGTTGGTTCCCCTGGCAATCAGTTCCCATGTTTAGGTGCTTTCCAAAAGTTTCCATTAACATAACAAATGGAACCTTTGTCACTCTCAACACTTAGTAATTCCAAGAGTTTTTGGAGGCTGTGAGTCAGGAACTTTAGAGGAAGACCAAATATATATGAGAAATATATTTTAGTCATCTGAATGACCAAATAGGTATTTTTTTTTGGTATCATTAATCTACAATTACATGAAGAACATTATGTTTACTAGGCTCCCCCCTTCACCAAGTCCCCACCACATGCCCCTTCACAGTCACTGTCCATCAGCATAATAAGATGCTGTAAAATCAGTACTTGTCTTCTCTGTGTTGCACAGCATGCCCCCCCCCACACTATACATGCTAATCGTAATGCCCCCTTTCTTTTTCCCCACCCTTATCCCTCCCTTCCCACCCATCCTCCCCAGTCCCTTTCCCTTTGGTAACTGTTAGTCCATTCTTGGGTTCTGTGATTCTGCTGCTGTTTTGTTCCTTCAGTTTTCCTTTCTTCTTATACTCCACATATGAGTGAAACCATTTGGTATTTGTCTTTCTCCGCCTGGCTTATTTCACTGAGCATAATACCCTCTAGCTCCATCTATGTTTTTGCAAATGGTAGGATCTGTTTTTTTCTTATGGCTGAGTAATATTCCATTGTGTATATGTACCACATCTTCTTTATCCATTCATCTACTGATGGACATTTAGGTTGCTTCCATATCTTGACTATTGTAAATAGTGCAGCGATAAACATAGGGGTGCATCTGTCTTTTTCAAACTGGAGTGCTGCATTCTTAGGGTAAATTCGTAGAAGTGGAATTCCTGGGTCAAATGGAATTTCTCCAAATAGGTATTTTTTATAAACTATAATAGCACAGGAATTTTGAGGAATTTTGCATATACAGTTACAGGGGATTGCTGGTTTGTAGTTATCTTTTTTTATGAGATGTTCTCATCTAGTTTTGATACCAGGGTAACACCTTACAGCATAAATTGGGATGTGTCCTGTTTTATGTTTTTTGGAAGTAAAGGATTTGTATTATGACTTCTTTAAATGTTTGGCAGAATTCACCAGTGAAGCCATCTGAACCTGAGCTTTCCTTTGTGGGAAGTTTTTATTTTTTTTTATTGAAGGGTAATTGACAACAGTATTACATTACATTAGTTTCAGGTGTACAACACAGTGATTCAACATTTATATACATGATAATTCTAGGTACCAGCTATCACCATACCAAGTTGTTACAATATTTTGACTATATTCCTTATGCTATACATTACATCCCAGTTACTTATTTATTTTACAATTGGAAGTGTGTTTATATATATATATATATATATTTTTTTTTTTTGTGAGGGAATCTCTCATATTTATTGATCAAATAGTTGTTAACCACAATAAATTTCTGTATAGGGGGGTCAATACTCAATGCACAATCATTAATCCACCCCAAGCCTAATTTTCGTCAGTTTCCAATCTTCTGATGCATAACGAACAAATTCTCACATGGAGTACAAATTCTTACATAGTGAATAAGTTACATGGTGAACAGTGCAAAGGCAGTCATCACAGAAGCTTTCGGTTTTGTTCATGCATTATGAACTATACACAGTCAGTTCAAATATGAATATTCATTTGAATTTTAAACTTGATTTATATGTGGATACCACATTTCTCTATTATTATTATTTTTAATAAAATGCTGAAGTGGTAGGTAGGTACGAGATAAAGGTAGAAAACAGAGTTTAGTGTTGTAAGAGAGCAAATGTAGATGATCAGGTGTGTGCCTGTAGACTATGTGTTAATCCGAGCTAGACAAGGGCAATAAACATCCATGTATGCAGAAGATTTCTCTCAGAACATGAGGGGGGAGGTTCTAAGCCTCACCTCTGCTGCTCCCCATTTTCTCACCAGATGGCCCCCTGCGACTGTGCCTGTCTTAGGTTGTTCCTCCCTTGAGGAATCTTACCCGTCTCTGGCTAACCAGTCATCTTCCGGGGCCATACAGGGAAATGTAAAGTTGGTAAGTGAGAGAGAAGCCTTATTGTTTGAAAAGGTTAGCTTTTTACTTCTTTGCATATTTATGCCCTGTGGCTTCTATGCCCAGCATTTGTCTTGAGGTGTCTTTACCACTTGGAAGAATTATGATACTCGGTAAATTCGACATGTGGCTGTGGGAAGTTTTTAAATCACTAATTCAATCTCTTTACTTGTTACAGGCCTATTCAGATTTTCTATTTTTTTTTAGATTAATTTACATAGTTTATGTGTTTAGGAATTTGTCCATTTCGTCTAAGTTATCTGATTTGTTGGTATACAGTTGTTTATAATAGTCTCGTAATTTTTTTTCCTGTAAGGTTGGTAGTGATGGCCCCTCTCATTTTTGGTTTAGTAATTCTCTCTTTTTTTTTCTTGATCAGTCTAGCTAAGAGTTTGTCAGTTTTGTTGATTCTTGTTATCTTGTTGTCTTAGTCAGTTTGGGCTGTTATAATAAAACACCAACTTCTTGCTCTGCCCTCACATGGCAGAAAGAGGGCAAGAGAAACCTCTTTTATAAGGGCATTAGTCCCATTCATGGGGATTTCACCCTAATGACCAAATTACCTTCCAAAGTCTCCACCTCCTAATATCTTCACATTGGGGTTAGGATTTCAGTATATTTCAGGGAGACACATGTATTCAGTCTATAACACTATTAATGTCAGTAGGCTCTGTAATGTCTCCTCTTTCTTTCCTGATATTGGTCATGTGTGTCTTTTTCTTTATGTAAGTGTACGTGTATGTAAACATGTATACACACACATAGTATATGCATACACACATACATACATATGCACACAGTGGATAGAAAATCTCTGGAGGAACATACGAGGACTTTTGTAACTCTACATGCCTCTGGAGAGGGAAATTGAGTGGCAGGGGCTCTAGAGTGGGAGGGAGACTTCTCACTGGTCTTTTTCTCTGCACTTTGATTTTTGTACCATGTGCTGTATTACCTATTCTAAAGAAAAAATTTAAATTAAAAAGGTGCTGAGCCAAGGAAGAAATATTTATGTTAGAAGCCTCTGTCTGCCTGCCTTCCTGAGATTCTTGATTTTGGCCCATTGTTTTCTTCTTCCCTTCACCTTTTCTCTTTCTATTTCTCTTTCTGGAGCAGTCTAGTCAGAAATCTGAGGGATCTCAGGGTGCAAGGTTCTGACCCCTTCCTCACTGTCTGTGAATAATAAAACCTTTTCTCTCTGATCTTCTACAGAGTGGCCTGCTGGCTGGGCCAAGTCTGCCCTTGGGGAAGACACATCTGAGCCTGAGCCTGAGCCTGTCTTCCCCAGGTAATCTTCCTTTCAGTTCCCTTCAGCTTGCATTCCAGACCCTGTCTAGGTATATGACAGAGATTCCCATTGGCTTTCCTGGAGCTGACTTCAGGGAGCACGTTTTGCAAGCTCCCTCTTCCCCTAATACCTGCTAAGCTTATGGAGGGCATACAAGTGTGCAGAGGTCAGAGGTGACACACCCAGGTTCTTGCAGATAAAAAGCCTATGCACTTTTCCTCAGGGAATAAGACCTCACAGAAGAGCTTGATGACCCACAGACAGGGGTACATTTGGTATACGTTGATATATACAGGGAGCAAGAGGAGAGTGGGAGGTGAGGAATACCAGGGGAACTGAAAATAAATGTGTGTATTTGTAGGCTAACTCTTGGTAAGACTGTCAGTCTCTTACTAGCATAGGAAGGAATTTGCTAGATTTTGAGATACTCAAGATCATCTCTTTAAAAATTTCATAAAACCAACAGAGAAAATGACCTTGGAAAAAGTTCAATAATGTTTGCTAACATCTTCCCCTCTGTCCCTGTAGGACTGAAGGCACCATCCAGCACTGCTTTCACCTGACCTCAGTGTATACTCATTTCCTGTCCCAGCATGGACACCCAGAGGTCACCACAATGCCCCTGGGTCTTGGAATGACAGTAGATTACATCTTTTTCTCAGCTGAATCCTGTGAGAATGAGAACAGAACTGGTAAGCCTGGTGGGTCCTGACTTCCTAGATGTCACCCCTCAAGTCCCAGGGAATAGCTGATGGTAGGCATTTGGTCACATGGCTTAGGCTTCTGGGACCTGACCAGCACAGGAGCAGATTTCATACCACCTGGCACTGGTCATCCTCATCATACTCCCCTTAGGCCACTTGCTGCCTTCTCTTTATCCTTGTAGCATTTGAGAGGGGTAGGCAGAACAAGCCCTACCTCTGTTTTAGATGTAAAAAATAGAGCATCTGGAAGTGATTGGATTTATTTAGCAGCAGCTGGTTAGTGAAGGACTTGGTTAGGTTACAGAAACCCTATTTCCTGTCTCCTCATCCTATACTGGTAGTCATGGTATAGCAGACCACCAGCCCCATGCCCATTTTATTTAAAGCATGTCTTTTAAAATGTTTGAATTGATTGCATATGTTTAAGAATCAGATTTTATGTAGAAAATCTGGATTTATAGCTTCTATAAATAAATCTTCTATTATAAAATTAGAAGATCTTATAATACTGGGCCTGGGATATTCTCTAGTTTGCCACAGTCCCCCTGAAACCACCCTGCTTCATTCTTGATACATCTTGGAGTATCTGAGAAAAATGAGGCCTCAGCCAGATGCAGCAGGAGGAGATGAGGGAGGAGGGTGGAGCAGCCAAGGGGTAGCAGCCTCTGTGAGGCACAATTCCTGGGGCCCTGGCTGTCCCATGCATTGTGGCTGTGGCTGCATAACCCACTGGCTTCTGCTTTGTGCCCCAGATCGCAGGCTTTATCAAGATGGGACTCTCAAGCTCCTGGGCCGTCTCTCCCTCCTCTCTGAAGAGATTCTCTGGGCTGCCAATGGCTTACCCAACCCCCTCTGCTCTTCAGACCACCTCTGTCTACTGGCCAGCTTTGGGATGGAAATCACCCCCCTATGATGGGGCTCTCAGGGAAAGAGTGCTTCTCTTGCAGAAGAGTTCACTGGATCAGAGATGGTGGAAATACCCATACTTCTGGAAACCTACATCCAAGAAACACGTCTCCCCCTCCCCCATCCTCGTTCCCTTTTTCCCATGGTTAGATGTTCTCCAGGCCTGTCCATGTTCTCTGCCTGTGGTCCCTGCCCCACCCCATCCTGTTCCTAATCCTGCACCACATACTTGGTGGCCCTGGGAGAGGCAGCAGGGGGTTCTCCCTTCCATGTATCCAGCACGCTTGAGTTCTAACTACAGGGTTGTGGGACCTATTAATCTCATTGGTTATTTGCTTTCAGGCCATTTCTTGGTGGTACCTTCTGGCCCGACTTCCCTGCTTTTACAATCTTTGGGTCCAGCCCTCTTGCCAGGCACACATATGTGAAATGTGTGTAGCATGTATGTGTCCTTCAGGAGCGGAACTGCTCTGCGTGTACACACATTCCTTCCTCTGACCAGCTAACTTTACACACTGGGGCTGTTAGCTTAGAGGCAGGTGTGGAGCATGATCTGGTAGCTGTGTGCTGCCAGGCACCAGCAGGGGCATAGGCCCTTCTCTCCTTTCACCTTCCGTATTTCATTAAGTGTTCATCATGCCATACTCATCATCTGGGCTCTGGGAACAAATGGGCCCTAAGACTGGAACAACAGATTCAGGGATGCACTACCTGCCCAGCAGCCTCCACACCTTTTCCTAAGCTCCCCACAGGCCTGGAATGCTTTCTCTAGGGTTCTTCCCTTTCCCTAGGCTGCCCTGAGGAGACACAAGTTTGAATGCATAAATAATACACACAATCCCTGTTGGGGGGGGGGGGTGGTCAGTGGGCTGGGATAGTGGTTTGAGGTTTAAAACTCTTGGGATGAGGAGAAAGAACCTTCAGGAGACTCTCTTCTCACTGGACTCCATAGCCTGCAGAACTGGGGCAAGGGTGGGAATCCCAGTAGGGGCAAGAGCATTCGGGCTGTGCGGCTGCCTCAGCTGGGACTCAGAAGACCTCAGGGACCCGTTCTCTTCCTCTACACACCTAAGAAGCAGTTTTCTGTGCCTCTCCTCCCACCACTTGTTACTTTTGCTGCCTCCCCAGTTCCCTTCTATTTTCTCCCTAGAAAAGCCTGGTATTTAGTTTAGGCCAAACCTCAGCAGAAAGGTAGCCTTAGGCAAAATTCATCCAAGAACTTGAAGCAGCAGTGCTGGAGGATTCGCTCTGGCCAGCAGGGCCTCGGCTGCTCACTGGCGTCCCCGCAGGGCACGGGTATGCTGGCCCATTCAGGGAGCTTCCTTGCCCACATGTATCACCTACATGCCTTAATTTTTCATTGCTGGGGTGCTCCTGGGATAGTCCCCCTCACATCTCCCTTAACTCAGAGGAGCGGCTGGCCCTTGGCAGATTTGCCTTGCTCTGGTCCTACTTGGCCTCCTGAATGGGACTGAAGGGAATAACCGAGAGGCTGGGGTTAGGGACCGTTAGCTAGAGGCTAATGTGCACCCTCTCTCTCTCTCTCTCTTTTTTTTAAAGCCAAAGACCCAGCTTAAAGTCTGTTGCTACATTCATGTTTATACTATTTTTCCATGCCTAGGTTCTGGGGAATTTATCTATGCATGTGTATTTTTAAACACTGTTTCCTGGGTACTGGGCATATGCCTGTCTGAGCCCCAGGCCTGACTGTCCACACCCCACCACTCACTGTCCTACTCCCTGGGTGAGACCTCCTAAGATGGTCTCAAGATGGTGCCCTATTGGTTCTTAGGACTATGACCCATCACTGTTCTTCTCTTCTGCCAGGAAATGCAGTTTAAAAACAGCTAAAGATGGCAGAGGGCAGGAGCTTGATAGGATGATCTTTTCCTTGTTTTCTTGTTTCTGTTTTGGAAATGAATGGGGATTTTAAATGATAATTTAACTCTCTTTTCCAAATAAAGGTTCATCTTTTCCCCCCTACTGTCAGTCATTTTATTAGGATCCTAATGGGCATGGGGGAGAATGAGACCTAGAGATAACGTGGGCATGGAGGAAGAGACCCATCCTGGGGTGGGGTCTCAAATCCTAAATTTAGACCAGAGAAAGGTGGTATAATCTCCCTGCGATGACAGGCCAGTTCCCATTGTTCTGAGGCCTGGGAGGAACAGGGCTTGAGCAAAGTCTGCCCCTCCGACTTCTGTGCGGTGCCCCTCTCCTCTCCATCTTTGCCAGCTAGAGGAGGATAGCTCTTTCAGCTGATTTTCTTCTTACTCCATCTGCTGTCATCAGACCTCCCCATAATACACACTGAATTCAGGAAGGTCTGTGCCAAAAGTAGGGCAAGAAGTGTTTTCCTGGTCAAAGCAGTGGCAGCTGCTGGAGGCACGATGCATGTGGCATATGCCTCTTCCTGAGCATCTATTTCTGATAATCTCTTGCATTGTCAGGGCGAGCTGTGGGCCATCTGTTTCTGAAAAGATTTATCTTCCTTCCTGGGCTTCTGCTGTTACTTTTTTCTTCCTCCAACCTCTTTATGCACTAATAAGTCCACCATGCCAATGGGAAACCCTGAAACCAGCTTTGATTTTCTGCCTTACCTGAACAGAATCCCAGACCCCACCCCTCTGAATCAGTCTGAGAAACTGAATTATTTAGAGGTACCTGAGTGCTTCTGTTGAACCACCTGGGCTGGGGGGATTCAGTGGAAAGAAAACAGCCAGGGATTAGGAATACCATTTTGTCATCTTGGCCAGGTCACCTGGTGACTGTGGGTAAGCTAAGCCCTCCTTGTGTTTCAGTTCATATATCTTGGTGAAATGGAAATTAAAGTAATAATCTTTTCCACTTGTAAAGAATTTTCAGATGTGAAATTATGTTACTTGAGCTCTGGCAAGCAAGGAATGTGCTAAGACTTCCAAAGTATTATTGGTAGGAATTGAGGGTAGGTAGTTTTCCCCAGCCAGGCTGGGCAGTTGGTCCCTGGGCTGGGAATTGTTTTATAGTTCCTAAGCTTTGAGGTGTATCCCCAAAGACCCCTTTCCTGGCTTGGAGGGTTTCCCTCCTGGTAGCCTGAGTCAGGTAACATTTGCATCGCACTTTAAATGTACACAGTGCTTCACCTGCCACTGTCAGTAGACAGGAGCACTAGGAGTTGGCAGTTCAGGTGTTTCAGCTGTTCATCTATGACATTTACATCTCAGGAAATAGAAATCCCAAAGAGGTAAACTCAGAATTTCCTTTGCTTTATTTCTTGCTACCCCAAGATCTTCAGAACAGCCTTTCCAGGAGTAGGAAAGACAGGTTATCTTGTAAGGCAGACAAGTAGAGGTCCTGGGAGAAGGAAAACGACCAGTCAGTCTGCTGCTGGTTTGCTGTTTTTGTTTTTCCATCTCCAGTTCTTGCTCTCGTGTGGCTACCAATAAGATTAATTTTTTGGTTGGTTACGTGATGCAGTGTTTCTTATCTTCTCCCGAGTAGAAGGGGTGTACTTGTTCTGCCCTCCACCAGGGGGAGGGAGCTGACCTGCAGTACCCCAGTCTCATCCCAGTGCGCCACTCCTCTCCATTTCTCTCCCCTCTTGAGTGACTGTGCAAAACAGAACTGTTCCAGGTAAGGGCTGGACAGAGGCGAGCTTAGTAGGGTGCAGATCTTGCCCAGGTTAGGAGAATGTGAACTTGGTATGTTTCAGGGGGAACCCTGCCTTCTGCCCCATCCCTAGTCAGTTCCTATACCCCTGGGGCCTCAAACAGCTGTGGAGAAGAGTGGAAATCTCTACACTTAAATTCTTGGAGGTTTTTCTCATGACCAAATCCTTTCTGGCTGGGGGTTGGAGGGAGTGCAAATTCCCATGTGGGCTAGCCTCAGAGAGCTACCCCTCCACCTGTCCTGAGGTGGGCCATCTCCACCTGCCAGGTCTCAGCAGCTGGTCTTCTCCCTTTTGGCAAACCCTAAGTATTGATTACCTGGGAACCTGCATCTGGGCCATTTGCTTTGGTCTTTGGTATGACCACCGCTTCCTGTCACCACTGCCCTCCACAGTAGTGGTTAAGATGTCAGATCCTCCTGGGGGATAGGGTGGCAGAACTTAACCTCTTCATATTCATGGCTCTAAAGTGCCACCCACACACCAAAGGTCTAGCCCAGATTATTCACGTGCCTAAATTAGGCAGGCACATGCTGCAAGCCTGGAAGAAAGCGGGCAACAGGAAATGCAGTAACCCCCCCACACCTACTGACAACCACCCACAAAGTTGGGTTCTGAGTCTGCTGAGAGTCTACAATGACATTTACTTCTCTGTCAATTCTAAGAATGTGGCCAATCGGTGTCCACAGTGAGCCTCTTGCAGATCCTTACCCCAGCACTTACCCAGCCCTCATATGTATAAGCCCAGTTGAGGGGTCCATTATGTATGAGCTCATCTCAATGGAGACCACCCACAAGGCCCTTTCTTTATATTTAGTTGGTTTTGAATGTATAAATTACTGCCTTTGTGTAAGGTGTACAATCCAAGTTATTCACAAATTCTGATTACTTTCACTGAAAGGCCCTTTTTCAGTATAGTTTATGTTGTGTTTAACTGAGCCTATAAGGAACAGAACTGGCTCAACTGAATGGTGCCTAAAGTCAAATACGTTCATGGATTCCAATGGACTGCCTCTCCTCTTCCCAGTTGCCACACCTTACCACACTACTGAAAATGAGGGTTCTTGCCATGCTAAACTATATTTTTAGTTAGTACTTTAGAGATTGACTGGGATAAGTAGTAAGTATCCTACCTCCTACAAGCCTAGGCTTTACTCTCAAGCTGAATGAAAGAGCCAAAAAGTTGGGAAGGGTTAAAGGTATAAAATGCCATGGGGTCTAAAAGATATTGCTGTGCAAGTCTGGTTGCAACTGTTTGGGCTTGCCTTAAAGCATGGGAAGAGGTCCAGAGCCAGAGGGACAGTGCAGAGGAGGAATGGGTGATGGGTGAAACCAGAGATGTTTTCCAAAGCTATGGCTTTAACCACCATAGACTCTGTACTGGGAACTCTGCTGAGAAGGGACATAGATCTGTTGCCATGGTTTCCTGCAATAACCTCTTCTGGGAGAAACACTCACTCCTCCTCCTCTGTGCTGATGGACTGCTGGGGACTAGGAAGGAAAGCAGCGTTCTGGAACACATCCTGGGAGCAGACTTTGCCTCTGGGGGCTCAGCTGCCTGTGTCAGGGAGAAGGGGTTCATTTACGGCCAGTAAGAAAATTCTTCCAGATTAGGATTAACAAGAGGTGAGTGAGGGCTTCAGCAGGCTGAGGGTGACAGTCTGGGGGCTCCAAAGGTTCGTCATGACTGCAGGGGCTGTGAAGTTTCTGGTGGCTGGTCTGGGGCTCCCCTCTCCTCTGGTCAGGTTCTTCCTGGAACCACTGAGGCTGACACTGGTGGGCTGGGCAGTCTCCAGCCCCAGCTCCCAGAAGAAAAGGGACAAGGCTCAAACACATGTAATTTCCACCCAGCCCATGCTGCAGAGCTGGGGAGACTTTATTCATTTCAGGGAGAAAGTGAAAATAGGAATGAGACAAAGTATACAGGTGAAAGGGGAGCCAATACTAATATGAGAAGAACAGAGGCTAGAAGGATGGCAACCCAACACAAAGCTAAGGGAAGGGGTGGCCCACCATCATCAGGTCCCCAGGGCCAAGCACACCTGGCTTCTTCTCTTGTCAGACTTGAAGAAGGGAAACCTGGGACTCCAGAGCACCCAGACGAGGCAAGGAGTCAATACTGATAGACTTGCAGCTAGCACCACAGCAGCCCTGCCTGGCTGGGGCAGACCTCTCTGCTCCCACCCCGCACTCCAGAGCAGCTTCCTGCCCTTCACACTGGCTTCTCAGTGGGAATAGGGCAGTGGAGATTTCAACACAGTCGAGCTCTGGCACACAACGCAGCCTCTATGCAGGGCCCATCCCACACCTCCCTGCACTCTGAGGCCAGAGGGTGGGCCTGGAGATACTGCTGCAACTAAGCCAGGAAACAATCCAGGCAGGAGACCCAGGGGCACATGGGCTTCTGGGCATGCTGTTGTCCAGAATTAGACCCCATCTCAGAACGAGGAGGTCAAGTCCAAGCTGGAAGGAGTGGGGTGTGAGAGGACAGAGGAGCAGATACCAGACATGGCCACTCTCTGCGCTCTACCTGCTCTTCAGAACCATGGCCCCAGGCTTCATCACTGCTCCCAGGCTGGGAGCTGCTGCTCTCCGACTTGGCCATGCCCAGGCAGGATGGGGTGGCTGGTGTGATGGGTGAGGGGACATGACTATGTGTCAAGGCCCTGGGAGGAAGAGGACTGGCAGTTAGGTCCCAGTGTTCTGACCTGGCACTGAGTACAAGAAGCCAGGCTTTGGGGAGCAGTCACCCCCCAGCCCGACCGTCCTTTGTCAAGTAGCTTTCTCTGACCTCACCTGAGCCCTCCAGCCAGCAGCCCCCACCCTGGGGGCAGAGGTGCCCATACAGACTGCCGGAAGGTAGTGCTGAGCCCAGAGGAGCCAGGCGCTGCCCCTCACAGGAAGTGAGATGTGGTGATGCCAAAGGTGGTGATTAAGGCCCCAAAGTCCCAGCCTCTGCTTTCCCAGGGACTGCAGCCAGGCCAGAGCCAGGGAGCAGAGCCTGTGTAAATGCGCCCAGGACAGGGAGGCAGGGTTGCTACATGAGAAACAGTTAAAAATAAATTCAAAAGCACCTGTAGCCTGTGGTGGTCTCCACAGGCCCGAAGTCTTAGCTGGGAAGGGGAGTGCTAGGGGATTATCAGCTTGGGTGGTCAGTGCCCTCCCTCACAGACAGCAGTGGGGGTGGGGCATCATTCTAATTCCTTCTCCCCAGAGGGCTCCGGGGAAAGAGCTGTGGGTCAGAGCATCCTTCGGCTCCTGCACCAGCAGTAACTCATTTCTCCTGGGACCCTGGCTCCCAGATCCCTCTCACATCTCTTTCGCCTCGAGCCTTGTGGTCCCCAGGGGCCTGGGCCATTGCCTGCTGATGAGGGGCCTGCAGGAGATACCCACACCCAGACCCAGAAAAGACCTTGTTTTTGGCCTCACCTTGTCTCTGCCTCAGGCAAATGTGGGAACATGGGGACCACCACACCACTCCCTGAAAACTGGGATGGGATGGCATGGTGAGTCAGGGGTCACAATGGCCCCTGGATTGGTCTTGCAGCCCTGGGGACAGGTTAGGCACTTCCTTAGGACCTGGTGGTCCACGAGCATCCCAGGGGACTGACCAGCTGGCCTGCCTGCTGGGCCTGGCTCTGGGCCAAAAGCTGCTGGTTTGAAGAGCTGCCCACCCCAGGGTCTTCTCCGGCAGGCACTCACATCAGCAAAGGTATCCTGGCTCCCTCCCTTCCTCTTTCTTTGCTTCCCAGACACCATCCATCTCCCTCGCAGACTGAGAATTGCAGTTTCTGTGCCACTCCACTCCCCTCTGGTGACATGGCAACAGCAAGGGGTCTCTGGGTGAGTGGTCTGCAGCAAGAGTAAGGAGGATGAACATGGGGCAGCTGCCACTCTGGAGCACCCGCAGCAGCGAGGACCCTACCAAGCCCAGCCTGCTCTGGGAAGGCTAGAACTTTCACACTTTCCACCTCAGGGCATCTGAATAAGCCTCTCCCCAGCGCAAACTCTATCTCAAAGATTACAAACTGGCATTCTTTCATGTTGGATTTTTAAGTTTTCTGAACTGATTGCCAACATTTAAAAATCAGGATATTTCACATAAAAATTCTGAGTTCTGGCCTTCAGAAACAGACAATCTGGCAGTGCAGGGCCTGCACTCTGAGAATAGCTGAGCAGCAGTGGCTGCTTTAATAGATGCCCTCTTTAGTAGGCCACAGTCCCCACCCAGCCCTGCAGCCCTCCTTTTAATCACCTGCCTAGCCCTGTGGGCATTTGAGCTTACAACTCTTGTTCTGATCCTCCCTTTGCCAGGCTTCCGGCCCCTCTGTAGCCTTACTGACAGCTGCCCCTGACCGAATCACAGCCTCTCAGTAAAAAGAAACCTTAATGGTCATCTCATCCACCTGCCTTTCTATAACCTGAATCCTCTGTACAGCTTCCTCACAAGCAACCATCTTGTCTTTGTCTGAATACCTCCAGCAATAGGGACTCATCATCCCCCACATCTAAAGGAAGCCTGACTCTAAACTCCCCCACATCCTTTTCTCACTTGCACCCCCATTCTTGGACTCTGCACCTCTTCAGTGTTCACAGGGCACCCCTCCCCTATACCTCCTTGTTGCTTGAGCCTCCAGAACTTTCTCCCAGCCCCACCATCCTCTCTCCTTAATCTCTCAACTGCACACCAGGAAATCTGCCCACCAGGCAGGCTATGCAGACTCCAGCTGCTCAGTTCTTCCATAACAAGCCACGTGCACCCGGCCTGATCATCCCTGGGCCTCAGCCTAAACAGGCTGCTAAATGTGGGACATTGGCTTAGCACAGGCACCCCGGTCTGGGCTTCATTTCCCCAGTAAGGACTGAGGTGCTAAGAGGTGGGGAGCAGTACTGCCCACCCCTAGGGACAGACCCAGGCCTGAGTGTCCCATCTAATCCCAGCCACAGCTCCTGGACCCCCCAGGTCTGCTTGGTCTCCACAGTTATGCTGGGCCCAGTGCCATTCTGGGCCCTTGGCAAAGTCCAGTCTCTCCACAGGGAGCCCTGGCTTAGCAGCAGGCAGAGCTAGGCTGAGTAGAATAGAGCCTGGGAACTTCCCTCATTGATCTCTCCTGGGCTCTCCTACCACCCACATGGCACTGTCTGTTGGGCTGCAGGCATAAGGCCTCTCCTGGGCCATGGGCTCCTGCTCTTGGAGCACATGTGGCCTGTGCCAAGCTCCTGATAGGGGCCACACAGACCTTGCCCAGGATGATTCCTACCCTGCTTCCCTTTCCCTGGATTAAGATTCTGAAGAAATACCTCCAGCCCTCCCCCATCCCATCCCTGTCCGGCCACAGGCCTAGTGGGGCTGAGAGGTTTCCCATAGATAAGATGTGCCCAAGCGCCAGAGGACGTCAGGGGCAGGGGCACCAGGAGATCCAGCAACCCCTCCTCGCCAGCCCCATAGCACTCAGACCTCCTAAACACTGGCCTTCCACCTATTGGCAGATCCGTTAGATTTAAGGTTTTCCCAAATACCTTAAACTTCAGTTGCTGAGTTAAAAACTCCAAATAAAACACTAACTGCCTCTCAGTCCAAAGCTAGGGGGCTTGGCCCAGCGGGAGGGGCAGCAGCTTGGGTGGCTGAACTGGGACACACTCTTCCTTCCCCCCTCACCCTGTCCCATCACCAACCCCCCTCCCCACCAGTGAGGCTGGCTGTGGCGGGTGGATCGCGGCCCCCAGAGGCGAGGCCTCACACCCGGATCTGGTACCCATTGAGGTCTGGCATGGCTTTGGGCTCCAAAGGCTTCTTCTCACCAGAGGGCCTGTAGGGAGGAGGGGGGAAGGAGTGGTCATCAGGAGGTGAGGGAGGAGGGAGTGAGCACTGGCTGCCCCGGTGCCTCTCCCCATTATCCAAGGTGCCCCAGATGCAGCAGTGGCATCCATGGGCCTCACACTTTCCACAGGCTCCTGCTCTTTGCTGGAGGTCAGCTAATTGGGCTGCAGTTGGCCATAAATCTCTTCTCTACAAAAGCCTCCTGGATCAAAGTGAATGATGCTGGACATTGGAGGCTTGCTTGGTGCTCCTTAATCATACCACAGCTGTGGCTCCTAAATGACAATGATATTTAAAGCAAGAGCCAGACTGACAGGTAGGAAACAAATCAGAGGCGGTGGCCTGGTATTTTAATGGGATGTTTCTGCCATCTGATACAGGCAAAAACCACAGACTCACAGGGGCAAAAGCTAAGTTCAAAGCCATGTATCAGCCACCACCTGATGCTAAACCTTTCTGAACGATTTTCCTGGGAGCACTCACCGCCCAGCAGGGCCCACCCTTCTAACCCTCCTTCCCACATAAGCTCGCCGCAGGCTGTACGGGCCCTCTTGCTCCTGCACTAGGGCCCCACACAGGGTAACCAGTGGGCCAGTGAGCACTGTTTTCCCAGGGGAAATGGGACTGCGTTGCTGCTGGGAGGTGTCAACGCATGAACACCCACCATCCCAAATTACCTCCCTCTGTGGGGCAAAAAAGAGAAGGGTGGGAATGATACAAGCAGAGTGAGAAAAAAGTGGGGGTCTAGAAGATGAGTTTCCTTCAGGACCCCCAGATTTAACCCCATCCCTCACCAAGCCCCCAGGCATGACTGGGTCTCTCACCGCCTTTCGCTGCGGCTGTCCCTCCGGTGGGGGCTGCACTGGCTCCTCTGCGGGGAGGACACATCCTTCTTCCGGTCCTTGGTCGGGGAGGGAGGGCCGGTCCCTTTGCCAATCTTGGTTGGGAGGAAGAATCAAAGGCTCGCTCCAGGGCTGCCCCAGAATCCCACCTGCCCTGCAGGAACCAGCCCCGAGGCCACCCTGGGCAGAGCCAGGAAGCCTCAGGCCGGGCTGTGCCCTATCTGTGGGTCTTCCCAAACCCGTTGCCCAGGTTCCAAAGCTGCCAGGGCAGCGGTTCTCCAGCAGGGCTGCACAATCCCTGCCAGCCCCAGAAATAGTGTGGACACAGAGGCACATCACTGAGCTTTTGTGATACTGTAAGATGCTCTCAAGAAAAGGGCCATTGACCCATGCCAGGAAGACGCGCCAAGCGGGGGAGCAGTCTGTACCTGGGCTCTGGGCTGGGATCCCAGCCCCAAGGGAGACCCTGGTTATCTTGAGCCAATCAGAAGATCAGACTGGTAGCTAGGTCTGATTAAGCAAAAAGAGTAAAGCAAATGATTCATGTTTTATACAGCACAGTCAACTTTTCCTGAATTTTCAAATTGTGGGGTACACGGTGGGGGTGCTGGAGACGGACAAATAACACGGGGAGTCTTTAGGACCAAACAGACTGGGAACTACAGCATTAAAGACTAAGTAACTATTGGCTCTAACTCTAGATCCAACTTGCTCCCTTAAAAACAGTAATACTCCAGCAGCAACAGCCAGGTGCTGGGCAACCTGAGCTATGCAGGGGAGGACCAGCCCAAGAGCCTAGCAGGGTCCACTGCAGCCAGATGCTGCCTTGGGGGGAAGCATGGTCACCCCACAAGGTCCTGGCCTAGGGGCTGGCCTGCAGGCAGCCCTAGCTCTGACACCCCACTGCTGGGGCATTAACAGACCCCGGCTCCCCATCCAGAGCCTGCACTCCAGTCCAGTCTCCTCACCGCCTATGAGCAAGTCCCTGGGCAACCTGCACCTTAGTTTCCTACCCTGAAAACAGAGCCCCTGCCTACTGCCCACTGGTCTCCCCAGGGCCCTGGGGAGCAGCAGTGAACATGAAAGCACCAAGGTGATGTGCCACCAGGCTGTAGGAGGGGCACAGTCAAGGCACAGCAGTGACTGAGCAGTGGGGAGGGACAGCACACCCATGCTAGCCTAGAAGGCCCCAGGGATGGCACCCCCAGTCCAGGGAGACCCAGACCTAAGATTCTGTGCACTGTAAGGATAGGGGCAAACTCCTCAGCAGGGGAGCCCACCTGCTCAGGGTAGGATAGCCCGAGCCCCTCCTGCTCCCTGGGGGTGGGAAAGAGGCAGAAGTAATGACAGCCTTCATCATCATCCCATGGTCTTTCTTCCTTTTCCTGACTTCCTCTGAGTCCTTTACTGAATGTGGGGGTTGGGAAGTCAAGAGTCAGGATACAAAGGAGCGATGGAGATCCCACCCTACTGTTCCCTCCAGGCAGGCTCTGATTTCCCACCGATCATCTTTACTCAGGCAGCCCCCTCCACCTGGAGTGTCACACCCCTGTCCCTCTCCACCCACACCCAGCTCACCTGCTCCCTCCTTCCAGAGCCTTCCCTAGCCTGCCCACCTGAAGGGACTGGCTCAGCAATAATGACCACTGAGCAAAGCCCGACACGGCAGAAATGCTACACTGTCATTTCCCTTGATCCTCACGCCACCTCTGCTGGGTCAGGGGAACAGGGTGAGGGCGCGGGAGGCATTCCTTAGAAGAATGACGCACTAGGAAGCCACAGACCTTCCATGTCCAGATCCCGCGCCGAGGGCCCTGACTCGTGTGGGCAGTGCCCGCACTGACCTTGAGCCTCATGTCGCGGGCGTGTCGCTCCAGCTCCTTGCGGAAGTCCTCGCGGCCCAGCCTGTCCACGTCTAGGATGGAGTGCTTCCATTCGATCTGCTCCACGCTGTGCGGGTCATGGGACACACACTGGCCCAGCTTCACCTTCTTCAGCACGTGCCAGCAGCGGCTGTAGGCAGCCTCGTAGTCCAGCACGAGCTCGCTGAGCGTGCGGAAGGCTGGCGGCTTGTACATCAGGTCCTCACGTCGGCTCATGCCCAGGGCCCCGTAACGGCCCCCGAAGTTCACCCCCAGCACAATGTGGCGGAAGTAGTTCCCTGAGAAGTAGGTCTTGAAGCTGATGGGGAAGCGTTCCAGGGTGGGCATGCTGTTGGTGAGGTAACTGGCCACATCAGCCCAGCTAAGGAAACAGGCCAGGGAGAGGCAGCCAGCACACAGGCACAGGACTAGGACGTGCCACCCCGAAGGGGAGGCTGTGTGAGGGCCCCTAGACCACCCGGCTCCTGAGTGCAGACACCCTGTGTTGCTCATCGCCGTGAGCCTGGCATAGGTCTGTGCTCGGTAAACTCAAATTTCTATGTGTCAGGGTTCTTAGTGAGTAGCGGCTGCTGCCATGATGTCAAGCAGGGCCCACAAAATCCTAATAACTAGTAGTGAGTCCCTTAGGCCAAACTGCAGGGCTGGTGTCTGCAGGAGGGATGACAGGCCTGCCACCCGCACCCCGCCTGTCTCCCTCCCTGTGCTGTCAGTCTCAGTCCCCCTCTCCCGCGGTTCTCTCAGACACACTCCCATGTTGTCTTTCACACGTTTCCTCACAGACGGCACAGGCAGTTCTGCTCTCTCTCACTGCCCTCTGCCCCATGTGCACACATAGTGCCTACTGCCCTTCAAATAAAACGAAGCTCGTTGCCATGGCCTGGGAGGCCAACACAGCCTGGTCCCGCTGCCCACTCCAGTCTCCTACCCTGCTTACCCGACTTGTTCAGTCTCTCTGTCCATCTGGATTTCCCCCTGAGGACCTTATGTGCTAGCTCCTCCCTTGGACCAGAGGGCTGGTCCCTGCCTGCGCTCGGCCGGCTCCTTCTCATGCTGTCATCGCTGACCTCCCTTCTTAAAGCACACATGCTCTGCTTTTTATTTCCTCCATGACACACTCACCACAATCTGTAATTATTTTATGTCTTTGTTTACTTGCTTTTTTCTTCTCCCCTGCTAGAATGTACACTGAGAACAGGAACCTTGTCTGTCATGTTTTGGATGTATGTCTGGAGCCTGGCACAGAGCTAGGCACATAATAGTTACTCAATAACGCTTCTGGGAGGAGTGGTAGGAGATGAATAGGCAAAAGCTTGGAACAGATATCCCGTACAGACGCTGTGCCAAGTGTCCTCCATGCACTGACTTCTTCAATCATCCTAGCAAATGGTGAGACAGGCACTGCCATGAGCCCTATGGCTGAGGACTCTGAGGCTCAGAGATGTTAGGAACTTGCTCCGGGTCACCCAGTGAGTGTTCTGCAGGGCTTGGAGTCAGGTCTAGGTCAGCCTGACCCTGAAGCCTGTGCTCTCAGTCAACTATGATGCTTACTGAGCCAGACTCCTTCAAGTAAGTGATGGAGCACACAGAGATGAACAGGGCACAGGCTCAGGGTGCTGTGAGGATGAGGCACAGGGACAAACCGAGGACAGCACCCACTGTGTGTGTGGCAACTGAGGGACACTGCAGTTCTGTGGGCACAGAGGGAGGGTCCCCAGCCCAGGCGGGGGCTGATCCTGTGATCTTCCTGCCCCAAGCCACCAGGTAACCCCTGAAAGGCCTCTGGGACCATGTGATCCAGCCTGGACCAGCTTCTACGTGTGTTCTGGGGGCAAGGGAGCAGAGCCTCCTTCCTGCAATGAGGGTGGAGACCTCCACTTTGGTGTGCATGAGTCCTGAGGGGGAAGAGAACGTGGGGTGGTGAAGGAGGTGCTAACAGTGGCTCAAGTGCTCAGGTTGGCCTCATACTTGTTTCAGCAAAGAACCCTTTGGGACAATGCTTGCCAGGCTCTTTGGAAATGTGTCTGCCTGTTAGAAACAAATGCCATGGTGGAGTTAGCTCTTGGGACCTCTGGGGAACAGAGACCTTTGGGTAGGGGTGACCAAGAAACCTTGTTTGCTTTTTTAAAAGGCAGTTCTGTTTCAGAGATCTCATCCATCATCCCCGCAAATCAACTGTCTCTGGTCTGTCAATGGCGGGTGGGTGGAGGAGCGCCCCCCTGGGATCACTGTCCTTCTCAGAGAAGCCTTCGACCATCATCTTCTCCCCAGTCTGTCCTAGAGAGCAGACCCCGTTCCATAGGCACCCTCCCCCTTGCCTACACTGCACCACCGAGCCAGGTGCCTATGCCAGGGTGGGCACAGAGAATATTTAAAAGCCAGTAGGTACTATGCGAAAGGGGGAGATGTAGGAGGCGGGCCAAGATTCATTAAGATTGGTCCTAAATTTGTAAAACTGAGTGATGCACATGGGATTCATGATACTATTCTGTTTGTCCAAGCTTAATTAACAATTTCCATAATAAAACAAAACAAAAGGATAGGGCTCAGACCGACTGGGACAAAGACCTACCTGGCCATATACACCTGCCTCCCACCTGCTCTGCCTGGGGCTGGTCTGTCCCACCTAGCTACCCTAGTGACATGGCCATAGGCCTCCAGCTCTGCCCTTTGGGCAGGGGTGGCCAAGAAACCCTGTTGCTTTTTTAAAAGGCAGTTCTGTTTCGAAGATCCCATCCATCATCCCACAAATCAACATGTCCTGGAAATGCCAACATTTGGGCATCCAACCTGCTTCTCCCAGACAGTTTGGTTCTTGGAAAGGGCACACCAGCCTTTCTGAGACACTGTGCCCTGATTTGTCCATGTGACTAATAAAAGAGAGGCTCAGTAAGCCAGGAAGTTAGTCACTGAAGCTCAGGGAACTGAGCCCTCCTCAAGGTCCTTTAGTTTGAGGCCACGCTGATGACTGCTGGGAGAGATTGCTTGGAGGCCCTGAAGCGACCGCAGCCTTCTCTTCCAGAGGAGGAAGTCGGGGCCCAGAGGGACTGAGCAACTGCCTGTCCCCTCCCAGGGCTGAGGAAGGATACATTCCTAGGATCACGGCTTCCAGGCATTTGATTGGCAGAGCCTCTTTGGTCATTTCCTTGGCCAAGTCCATCAGCCTGAGAGGGAGGGATGCAGAACCATGAGAACAGAGCCTCCTGCCCCTTCTGGTGGGGGAGTGTCTGAAGGAGGGGACAGGCAGGATAGAAATGCTAGAAGGACAGAGACCCCCCCACACACACCACTGCCATCTCCTCTAAGCTGCCTCAGCTCAAGCCCAGCACCTTTCTCCTCCTCACAAGTCTTTCCTGAGTGGGTGGGAGAAGTGGTAGCCACTGAAGATAAGGAAGGAGGTTCCTTCTCCCTTCCTTTCATTTCCTCCTCTCACCTCAAGCCCCGGCTCCCAAGACCTCTAGGGGAGGGGAGCATGAATGAGGGGCAGGCTGTCATGGGCAGGTCTTCGACCCCCTCTGGGCTGGGGGCCTTCTGTGAAGACAGTGTTGTGGGGGCCAGTGGGAACACAGATCTATGCTGGGGACCTTGTCCCTTCCAGAACACAGCGGACACCCCTGACCCGACCATGACTCCTCCAAAGCACTTGTGATAGATTGCGACTGATCCCCCGCAGCTGGCCAGCTGCCTGGGGCCTGGACATGGGCTCCCAGGCACTTAGCTGCCCGGCGACGCCCTGGCCTGCTCCTGAAGTTGGAACTCAGGCCATTTTAAGAGTCCATCCTGAGGCCTGGTTCCTCCTGCACTGAATGCTGCCCCTGCACCTGGGAAGGCAACCTGGCTCCTGGCTCCTGGCAGATGCTGGACTCCTCCATCCCACTGAGACTAGTGCCGGGCCTCCAGCACACAGCAGCCACAGGAAAACAAAAGCAAAACTTTATGGTTAGGAGTCAGGATTCCAACCAGGAGCTTGGAGAAGGAGTAATTAAGTAGTCTAGCAACTAAACCATTTAAAGCATTTTTCACAAGAAAGTGAACATGGATAGGTTATCTGTGGAGCAAGATGTAAAAGTCACATTAACTTTTAAGACAGGGTTTTAAGTCTGTGGCAGCTTTGGGCTGAGACCCCAGACCCAGCTGCAGCATCTTTTCACTCTCCTTTGCCCTCAGGGCTTCTTTGTGGCGAATCCAGCCAGAGGTCTGCACTTGGGCAGTGGAAATGGGAAGTGAGAATGCAGGGTTCTCTCCAGTGGGGTCCCTGCTGCTCAGACATTGGACCTTGTAATAAATGACTGGAAGAAAGGTCAGTGTGGTGACCGGGTGATGCATGGGATCCCTGCAGTGGGGAGTGAATGGCCAGGGCAGGGAAAGGGGAAGGGGGGGGGCTCTCCTGCCTCTCACTAATGAGAAAGCTGAGGCGTATGTACAGACATCTATCTGGGACCACCTCTGTCAGCTCCAAGGCAGGCTGGGGATCTGCCATCATCCTCCCATCTCAGCATGGATATGGGTTCTTACCATCTTTCAAGGAGCCCTGGCTGTGGCCACTCACCCTGGCCAGAGTTCCCTCTTTATGCATCCTTAGTGCCCCATGGTGGTACTTGCTCCTGCAGACTGGCTCCCTGCAGAAGTTTCCCTGCCTGCCTCCCACCTGAAGGCTCCCAAGGGGCTTCGAGATGACCAGGGACACTGTTAGCCTTGTGCAGAGGGACAGGGTATCCCCATACTTACCCTGTCAGAGGTCTGCTTTTCTTAATTTCAAAGAACTGTGTCCCTGTGTGATTGTACCTGTGGATGCTGGTTAAGGTCTTCCTGCCTTGGTCTGGAAGAGGTAGGTCCCTCTGTCCCTACCCATCCCCCAGACCCTGGGGCCCAGCACTCCCAGGGGTGCAGGCTGGGTAAGGACCCACAAAGTGCTTCTGCAAAGCACCCTGAAGGGCACCCGAAACCTGACCGTCTGGTAGGGAAGGGAGGCACGGCAAGTATGTTTCTGCTGTCCCCACACTGCCCCTCTCTGTCCCTCTCCCATTCTCTTTGGCTTCCCACCCTTGCTCTCCCTGTTCTCCTCTCCTAGGAAGGAAGCTGTGGAGCAGGCAGCCTGGCTAGCCAGGCTGGGAAAGAGGCTGAGCTGGGGACAGCTCTCCGCAGCACTTCTTTTTCCAATCAGCTGAGAAGCAACATGAAGAGAGGAGAAGGTTGGAGTGGACGCCTAGTGCCGCTAAATTGCTGGGTTGTTCTCTTTGGGGCAAAGGGAAGGGCTAGACCTGATTTTCAATAATCAGCCTGGCTTTTCTCCTGCTCAGAACCTGTGACTGGTTTTTCCATCTGTGTTTCATCTGCATCTGGAAGGCCTGGGAGAGGACCCAAGACACATAGCTCTGGCCAGGTGTAAGGGGTAGGGACCAGACCAGGGATATCAGGGGATCTGGGGCTCAGGAGTCCACATTGGGCAGCTGGCCTCCTGCCAGGAAAGAAAAAGTCAGAGAACTGGGAGAACAAGATGTGGAAGTTACCACCTGGAGTGTAAAATCCTTTTCTCCTCCATCCGCTCCTCTCCCCATTCAAACCAGTTTGTAAACAACCCCAAGGGACCTTCTCTCTTCCAATGCTGCAGCTAGATGGGCAGCAGAGGTCTCGGCTGGTGGACTTCGACTTGGCCATCCCACTAGCTGGTTGTACAGGAGACATTTATCCCATCACACAGAGATGGAGGAAGTAGGTGGCAGAGAGGCTGGAGTGCATCTGGCATTCATCAGACAAGATCCTCCAATGCCCAGGATAGACACAGATTGTGCCTACACAACTCCATGGTGGCAGAGATGCCAGGTGAATGGTGCCCCTGGAGTTGTGGAATGAGACCGTCTGCTGATACCTGTCTAGCCCCATATGAAAACAAGCCCCACTCGGCCTTTGGACCAGCACAATAGCTGGGAGGTGGCCGTGACCCCAGACCAGGGAGGATACTGCAGCTCCCGGATGTAGCGCTGCACCGCTTCCAGGCGCTCAGGGATGGGTGTAGAGGGCTGGAACGTAGGCACACTTGGTATGGGAATCTGGGGACAGAGAAAGAGCTGTAGTTACAAGAAGGAGGCTCAACCCAGAGCTTCCAGCCCACCTGACACCCAGGATTAGCTCCTAGAGAAGACACACCCCGGGAGAAGCCTCCCCCTTCTCTTCTTCCCTTTGCCTCTCTTCTTGGCAACTTCTGGAGACTCCTGTCAGGCCCCTATTCCTCTCCCTCCTGGCACTTGACAGCATTCTTAATTTGGAGCTTACGTTGATGTCCCAATTTTATGCTTTAATAATTTTAGAAAACACAGGTTGACTGTTTTGAATTGTAAATAATCATTAACTTCAAGCTTAACAATTATTTCAGTATGAGGTTCTTTTGAGTTTGGGGTTCACTCTGGTTCAAATGTGGGATCCTAACTGGTTTACTTGGAATCCCATCCTCTCAGGGCCCTGCCCTGGGCTGGGGGAGCACCCATGTGAGGAGTAAATGCACCTCACTCTACTGGCATGTGGACCTGGCCTTCCAGCTCCAACCTGAACCACTGGGGAGTAAGTCAGTGGCAGTAGGCTGGAGGGACATGCTTTGGGACAGGGCTTGCTGTGGACCTACTTGCCATGGCCCCCAGGGCTGTTCCTCAGCAACCAGGCAGTCTCCAGGAAAGAGTCCACACCACCAGGAGGCAGGTGTGCACCTCCAGGCCCAGGGAGCCCAAATCCTGACTGTTTGGCTCCAACAAGTCAGTGAAGCCAAGAAGGCCAAGAGAAGTATCTAGAGTCCGGTCCTCTGGGGTCATAGAATAAACTTCTCTGGGTGGAAGAAACAGATTTCCAGACATAAGGTCCACACCTCTGGACTCCCCCTTGGCCACCAGCATAGCTGCTGTGAGGTGGCCTCAGGGTCCTCACACAGAGAGGTCTCACCCTCCCTGCAGGCTTCTGCCCAGCCCCCAAGCCTACATGGACCCCGCTCAGCAGGCTGGGGCTGCAGAGAGTCTTTGTCTGCAGAGGCAGGGGTGTGCATAAAGGGAAGGAGTAAAGCAGGAGCCCTGTGTGAACTCGGGGTTGGTTCTCCCTGTAGTGAATGCTGAGCCCACCAGTGATCACTAAACACTTGTGTCTGGGGTACCAATGACAGCAGGGGGACACAGGACAACCTGTGACACACACCTACTTGCTCCAAAGGGCCGAGATGCAGGAGAGAAGGCCTGGGTCAGGAGGGTCCCGGCCTCAGCTCTGCATGAACTTCCTGTCCCTCCCTCACTGGTCCCCTCCTTCCTGTCTGGGCAGTCCCAAGCAGCTGACACTTCTAGGTCTGGAGGAAGCTATTTCCCCTTTCACATCAGCTAGCACCACCACTTACAGATAAGGGGGCTAAAGGCCGTGGATGAGGGGTTTTCTCTCTTCTGCCTAGTTACCCTGTGCCTGATGGGCTCCAGAACTCTCTGAGGGCCTGGCCTTACCTCTCCAGTGTCAAGGATATGGGGTGGGGTTGGGGATGGGAGAGGAATTAACAGAATTACTTTGCTATTTGCCGTAGACAGAGTGACAACTGACCTCCTCAGGTGGCGAGTTCTGAGAGGCAGGGGGGGTCATCCCTGCTTCTCAAGCGAAGGCATCCAGTGACTCGCAGTAGCTTTGGGTAAAGGCTGAAAATATGCCGTCCTTTAAGACACTCCAAACAAGGAGGGAGCTGCAGTCCAAGAGTCCTTCACACAGGCTCACCAGAGCCAAGCCTGGGCCAGGGCTGCACAGCACCCATGAGGGCAAATCCCCTGCCATCCAGAGGCCCCAGGAACTGGCTGCTCTGGGAGAAGGAAATGCCTCCAGAAGAGTCAAAAGAGTCCTGGGATTCACAGGCAGGGCCTCCAAGGCCACCGTCACTGAGACTTAGCTGGAAGGAGCTGTCCCGCCAGCTCTGTGAGGCTCGTCAGCCCCTGTTAACCTCTGCAGACAGAGCCAACACCTACCTTCTAGATGTTCATACACGCACAAACTCATTCACTCAAAAACACATGAGCAAGATTCTGTATATCCAAATGATCAAGCCCACTTTAGGACTGGGCGCCTGGATTTGCCCCCCGACCCCCGCCTCCAAACAAGGAGCCAGGAAATACTTCCCCATTTTCAAGGGGTGGGGTTAAGTGGGGTACAGTGGATATGAGTGATTATTCACCACCCAGACCTCTTCAGGAACACCTCCACTGCCAAGGCCAAGGGTTACCCTTGTGCAAGAATACCCACAGTTCTGAGTCTAGAAAGACATTCTCCCCAGTATAAGCCTGTATCAGTTCAGCACAATAAGTAGGTTTGGAGGAAGTGGGGCAGTCTGCAGCTAAATGTATGGGCAAGGAGCAGGATAGCCTCGAGGCTGATAGAGCTGGTTCTAGAACCAGACCATCGCTACTTAAATCCCAGCCCTGCCATTTACTCTTTGGCATCAAACTTCTTAATATCTCTGCCTCAGACGCCTCATGTGTGACATGGGCACCATAATAGAACCAACCTTATAGTGTAAATGAGATGCTACCTGTGGAGCCTTAGAACAGGGACTGGCATGCAGCAAAGGCTGCATTCTTGCTCACTGCCATTACTCTTTTGTGCCAGAGCTATTGGTGGGCATGGGCTGACCCCAGCAATTTCTTGTCCAGAGCCAGTCAGAGGTGCTTCAGCAGCTGGGCCTGGGATGAGAGGCCATGGAGTTTTAAAGGTGGTGGCAGCTTGGGACATCAAGGGGAGATTCTCATGTAGGAGCACAGACCATTCGTGGAGCTGGGATCCTTTAAGAAACAGCTGCCCTTTATCATACTGGTATCACCCTTTTTTTATTTTTTATTTTTATTTTGGTATCATTAATCTACAATTACATGAGGAACATTATGTTTACTAGACTCCCCCCTTCACCAAGTCCCCCTGACAAACCCCATTTCAGTCACTGTCCATCAGCGTAGTAAGATGCTGTAGAATCACTACTTGTCTTCTCTGTGTTGCACAGCCCTCTGGTATCACCCTTTTAAAGGCTGTTTCCCCAAAGAGCCAATGGGAGGTTGCTGCACCCTCAGCCTTGCTCCACTTACTGGGTATGTAATACACACTCACCTGTTTTGCACTCTCTATGTCATCAACTCCTCCCAAGATCCCTCTTGGGAGGTGAGTGTGGTTATTATCCCCATTTTACAGCTAAGGGAACTGAGGCACAAGGTGGTCACATACCCTCACGTAAGTACTTATGAAAGAACCAGGATTTGAACATGGTGGATTTGACTGCAGGGCTTGATTGCACTATGCTACAGGCAGGAGGCCCACGATGAACCACCTGCACGGGCTGGGCAGGGAACACAGATGGGGAAGGCGGCCTGGGACTGAGGGATGAGGACGGTGGTCAACCAGGGGAGGGAGAACCACTGAGCTCCAGCTCCAGCTGGCATGTGGGATCACAGATTCTCTGTTTCCATATCTTCTCATTTTCTGAAAAGATGCCAAAAATCTGCATCTTTATGTGAAATCTCCCCATTTTAAATTTTGGTTAAGTGGTCTTTTAAAACATGTGCCATCCCAACAAATCATCACTTGGGCTCACCATGGTGTGACCTCTGTGCCAGCTTCTCTAGCATAGCCCCTCGGAGAGGGCCAGCCCAGGGGTGGGTCCATCTGCGCTGGCACCCTGGGCTCCAACCACCACACCTCCCGGACTCCTCTTCTCCTCCCAGATGAAAGGCCCTTTTCTTTTCTGGGCCAGGGTTGGGGAGGAACTCCACACAAATTTGTGTGGGTTCTCTGTGACAATTTCCCATGGTTTGAGGAGGGGAAGTTTTAGGTTTTCCCAATCCCCTCACAAAATTCCCTCTACACTACCATCCTCCTATTAGTCATGACACCCCCTGTCCCAGACATTAACTACACTGGTGTCTTTCCCATACATGAATGTTGAAGATAACAAGATGGCATTATAGACCAGTGGCTAATGAGTTCATTGATTTTTTTTTTTTTTTAGTTTTCAGGAGTGGTGACAGTTCTGCAGGGAACCAATCACATTCTCCCACAACCTGAATTAATGTAAGCAAGATGGCTAAAGAGCTGTCTGCTAATCACCAACTTGCTCATGTGGGAGAAGCTGTGGACAAGGTGTGTGGTTCTGGCCTCATTACACAAGTGCTGTGTGACATCTAGCCTCCCCTCCTGATGAAGGATGTGAAAAAGGCAATGAGCATCCAATAACCAGTGTTGGTTTCAGGCCTTGCAGTTTGTTGAATGCTTTAACACATAGTCTCTCATTTAATTTTCACCACAATCAACCCCATTTTTACAGATGAGAAAACTGTGATTCAAAAAGGTTGAGGGGGCCTGCTTGAGTTGATGTAGATAGGCAGGTGATTAGAACTAATAATATCTGTATCCTTTGATGTATTTGCCTCCTTTTCCAGGAATTTATCCCAGGCAATAATCAGAGATGGACCCCAGTATTTATGTTTGAGGATGTTCACCACTGTGATCATTTTAAGAGTAAAATATTAGAAACAATGTCCAATCATAGGGGATTCTTAAATAAATTCTAAGTTCATAGATAGAGCAACTATGTAGCCATTCAAAATCAACCTACATTTTACTTCCCCAGGAAGTATTAGGCAGTTGCTTAACCTTCAACCTCTGCAATTCCCTTTTCCCAGAAGATGATTTCTGATGGCTCTACCAGTAACTTGGTTAAAAACAAAACAAAACAGGCCACTTGTTTCCACGTCTAGTCCACATTAAGTGCCACTCTCCCTGGCCGCTTTTCTTCTCACCTGAGCAGATTGCCTAAGCATGTGCCTCTGACCTCAGACCAAAGGGCTTTTTGTTGAGGACTCTGCATTTGGGAGACTGCTTCCTTAATCTTAACCATAACAGTTAAAAAATAAAAAATAAAAAAACCAGGCATACTTTTCACATAGCACTGTACAGCACAGAAGGTCTCAAGTACCCTTTCATTCAGCAAACACATATGAGTGCCTGCTCTGTGCCAGGCACACAGGAGGCTTTAGAAGGACAAAGATGAAAGGGACACAGCCTTATCCTTCACGGGTGACACAACTGAAGGATTGCTGTCATGGAGAAGTTCCAGCCCTAAACAGACGCCTCTCCATAGGCCCTTCCCTAATCTAGTGTCCGGCAGACCTGGAATCTGGAGACCTGTGTCTGAGTCTCAGCTCTGCCACTTACTGGCTGGGGGACCCTGAGTTCTTAACTTGAGTTTTCAGTTTTCCTATCTGTAAAATGGGGCCCCAAACTACACTTCCTTCACAAGGCTGTTGGAGAACTCGGTAAGATAAGGCATGACAATATTTTCTCAACATCCAGAGCCCTGTATCCTCCTTAGTCATTATCTCTCTGTCCACAGTTCTCTGGCTTAGCAAATAAAATGTAAAGCCATATTAGTGTACTTGTTAATCTGCTGCCCTGCCCACAAAACATGGATGCTTTCACAGAGATGGAATGGGGCCTCCTGGAAACAGGGTTTGTAGACCTCACAGAACCACCTCAGTGACTTTTTTGAGAGAAAGTTCTTCTGGACAGACATACCCTGTCTGTATTTTTTAAATCTCACCATGCCAATAGTCCCTTACCCCACCAAGAAAAGTGTGGCTTTTCTCTCACAGCCCCAAAGTCACTAAAACCTTACGGCCCCTTCTCCCCATCCAAACACCCCTCACCTTGGGCAGGTCCGTGGCTCCACGGATCCGCTGGGCCACCTCCTCTCCATCGGGGTGGATCTTGGCCACGTGCTTCCACATCCTTTCCCAGGTGGTCTCGTCCACAGGCAGCCCACCCCGGTTGACAAAGAACGGGATGCCTCCATCTCGCAGGTCCTCTTCCCCCTCTTCCTCTGGTTCATCCTCTCTCTGGGCTGAGGCTCCGTCGCTGGTCTCCAAACGCCTGACCCCTGAGGGGGCCGCAGCGGCGGTGGGGGCACCACCACTGCTGCCACCCCCGACCACCTTCTTCCCCCCTGGCATCCCCAAAACCTTGGCGGGGTTGGGAGGTGGTATGAGGAGGCTGGAAAAAATAGGTGGTTCACAGGAGACCTCCCACACACCAGCGGCAGAAATAACACATGGCCAAACAGAGTGCAAGGCTCCTTTAAGAAACCAGGGCGTGGCTCCTGTACAATAAAATACTACTTGATAAGAAAAAAAAAATCAGTGCCTCCACGTGAAGTGGGAGGTGGAGAGGTGGTTATCCGTGATTAGCCTTAAAGGCCTTGTTCTGTTCGAAAAACGGAATAAAAGGAACACAACCCAACTTGGCAGCCTTCACAAAGCACCCCCATTTGACAGGGAGAACAATGAACCGCAGGAGTCAGGGCTGACAGGAGAAAAATCAGAGGGAAACTGAGGCCAGACAGCTCGGACCTCTGGTACCAGGAAGGGTCAAGGCACGGGTACATCGACTGGGCGCCCCAGTTCCCAGATTTGGAGACAACAAATTCCTCTATAAAATACAGTACGCTTGCACCTGCGCACGCTCCGGAGCGGGGGAACTGAATCAACTCCAGGCCGCATCAGCTTGGGGCCCAGACCCCCGGGCCGGAGGGCAACGAGGGGGCGCGATTTCTCCCACGCGACCAGTCCAAGACTCGCAGCTGGCCGGGCGCGGGGAGGGGGCGCGCGCCGACGCACACATTCCACGCCGGGGGCCAACTCCCCGCACAAAATGGGCTTTGTCTCGGCCCCCTGTCTCCTCGCCCCGGGAAAAGCAGCTGCGGAGCCCCCCGAAGGGGGAAGGGCGCGGCGGGAAGGCGAAAGCTGGGCGCGCCAAGGCCCCGCCGATGCCTAGGCGGGCGCGTCTCAGCGGGCAGACGACCGACGCCCGTAGCCGCGCTGCGCCAGCCGAGCCATCGCGAGGTGCGGGTCCCGTTCCCGGGCCCGGGGCTCAGCCGTGCCGACTCGAGCGGCGCACAGCGGCCAGGCTGAGGTCACCAAGCGGCGGGCTCGGGCCGCGGGGTCGCCGTCCCGGACTGGCTGCAGCATGGGCGGTGACGCGGCCGGGGCGGGCGAAAGATGCTCCGCAGCTCTTCGCTCGGGCTCGCGCTGCCCTGGCTAGGGGTGGAGGAAGGACCGCGGGCGGAGGGCAAGCCGGGAGGCTCCCGCAGCTCCAGACCGCGGATGAAACTGGAGGCAAGCGACAAAGCCTCAGAGAGCACGGGCTGCGCTAGTCCCCAGAGAGCAGCACCAGAGTGCAGGGTCCATGCACAGGTCGCGGTTCGGCGGCTAGGCGAGGCTCGGGCCGCTGCCGCCCTGGTAGCCCCAGGACCCAGCTTCTGCCGGCTGCGTCCCCTGCCTGCCCACCGCCCACCCGGCCTGACTCCGGCCCGCGCCGCGCATGCGCTCCGTCCTCCCCTTAAAGGGCCAGTGCGTTCCCGCCGGGTCCTCAGCCTCCCGAGGCCAAGCCTCCGCTCCCGGTAATCTCTAGGATGTGGGTGGGCGTTCGCTCCCCTTTATCCCCCTTTTTCAGGGCACCGTGAAGGCGGTGCGAAGCTACGGAGTAAGTTTTGTAGCCCAGCGGAGCATGCATACCCGGAGCGCCAAGTCCACGGAGATTCCGCGCTGGGAAGGCCTGCGGTAGGGAATTTCCCTAGAGGTCAGAAGCCCTTAGGGTGTAGAGGCGAGAGCATTCGCCCAGAACACTGGGGTTCTAGACCGGACTTAGTATCTGTTTTCCTGTGGGACGTCCAACAGATCTCACATCCCTCTGTGGGCCTCAGTTTCCCCATTTGTCTGCTGAGGTCTTCACACTGGGTGAGCGCACAGTTCTGGCACTCGTGCGTTTTTTAAGGGAGGACACCTGGAGTTTAGGGTCACTATCTCTGGAAGAGAAAGCGTTAAAAGCTACACAATTCCACTACGTGATCTGCACCAGTGGGAACAGGTGCGCAGGGTTCTCTCCCAGTGCGACTCCCTGGACCCGGCTCGGGACACCCCCAACCCCTGATCCCCGGAGGGAGGGAACATGTGCGGGGTCCACGACCCACAGGGGTGGGAGGCGAGGGTTGGGAATGGTCAGCGGGCCCAGAAGAAGGTGAAAGTGCGGCCCATCGTTGTGCTCGGGCCTAGGACTGTGGAGACCCAATCTGCTCTCCCCGTCCCCTCCCACAGAGTAGTAACTGGGCAAAGGTGTTGAATGGAGAGCAGCAGCTAAGAACTTCAATAAAATGAGATCGCTCAGTATGCGTTGGCCCTTGCCCTCTCCTACCAGGAGTTAGGGTGAATGACAATCTCATGGAGGTAAATGCAGATTCCTGGACCCGGGCCCCTAGCAGATTCACATTCTTTGGGTTTGTGACTGCTGGTTTTCTCACTATCCCCATCTCTGACAAGCTGAGGTTTCCTCACCTCCACTGTACAGAGAAGGCCTTGGAGAACCCAAGGTCCTCAGTGGGTCCCCATATGTTCCTTAAAGTCCCCTGAGCTCCAGTAGCAACCTCTGGATGCCTGCAGGGTCAGAAACCAAGAGAGGTAAGTGATGGGAAGGGTCACAGGACTTCCAGAAAGTTAGAGCGTATTCTCTTAAGCTCAACAAGGCAAGAAGACTCTAACCATGTAAAAATGGCTAGGGACAAACAACTGCAACCTACTCACCATGTAAATGGGGAAATCCAGGCTCAGAGGAATTTCTGCAAACCCACACAGCTAATAATTTGAACTGAAGTCTTCACCAAATACTTAGTGTTCATCCTGCACTTTGTGTTAGCTAAGTGGTTGTGGTGGTTTTAAAATACGTTTGCAAGTTCTTCACCACTTCTTTCAGTTGATGGAGTCTAATTCCCCTTCTCTTGATTATGAGCTGGACTTAGTGACTTACTTCTAATGAACAGAACATGGTGGAAGTAATGTTGTGTAACTCTAAAGCTTAGGTCATGAAAAGGGGACATTTCTCCTGTCTCTCTCTTACTCCTTCAGGACACTCACCCTTGGAAGCCAGTCAACAAGTTGTGAGGAAGCCCAAGCCACATGGGGGAGGCCACCTGAAGTGTTCTGGCTGATCTGCCCAGCTAATCTCTAAGCCAACAGCCAGCATCAATCACCAGCTAGACGATGAGCTGAGATGATTCTCACCCCCAGCCTTTGAGCCTTCCAGCTGAAGTCCTGGATGTAGAACAGAGACAATCCAACCTCTCTTGCCCTGTCTGAATTTTTCTCCCACAGGAATAGAGAGAGAAGAAGTGATCGCTGTTGTTGGAAGTCAGTAAGTTTTGGGGTACTTTGTTTTGCAGCATTAAACTGCTAATTCCATGAAATGACATTCCCTGAAATGACAAATAATAAAATAGTTTGGGGGTAGTCATTCAAACATTCAAATAGTACATAAGTACTTATTGAGTATCATCTATGTGCCTGGCTCTATACCAGGCACTGGGGATACAGTCGTGAACAAGAGGGACTTGGTTGTTGCCTAGTAGGGTTTATGGTCAATTAGTGGAGGACATAGTTAAACATGATTCCAAAGATGAAGTACTTTGCCAGCGGCTTAGTACAGGAAGCTACTGGAGCGTTTACCCAGGGCAGCTTCCTGGTCAGGTAGGCTGCTAGGGAAAGAAATGAGTTGGGTATGAAATTAGCATGGTCTAGGCTAGAGAGTTTTCTGGGTATTCGTGGAAGCGGGAGGGGATAGGTGTCAGGCAAGGTAGGAAGGGTTTGCAAATAGATTAGAAAATTGTGACATTGGATAGGGAAGTGTCTATCTCAATTTCATTTTAGTCAAAAGCCTAGAGAGGACAAATGTCTTGTCTGGTGTCATACACCTTGTAAACTGGGTCCAGATTTTGGGTCCTGCCTCAAATCCTCCCATGATTCCCCCAAACCTATATGCAGGGAACAGCACCTCTAACTCCTCATTTGGCTCTAAGCTCTTAGGACTAATATCTCTTTTGCTGTCATCACAAGAACTGAAATAAATTAGGAAGAGTTAATTCCCATTATACAGATGAAGAAATGATGCACAGGGAAGCTAGTGAAATGACATTTTGACTTAAGCACTTAGTTCAAGAGCTGGGACCTCAGAGCTGCTGGGGACAAGTGACTTTGCTGATGACAGGCATGATGATAATGATACCTAGCTCATATCACATATTACTGTTGTGATTGTTATACTCTGGACTAATGTTCTGAAAACTAATGCACAGTGTCTTAGGGCTCTGACATTGGTATTAATCCGTTGCAACTTGTTTTCTTGTGACACTGAAGCTTGAGTCAAATTCCGGGGAGGGGAGTCTTGTTGACTGAGCTTGGGTCCTGGGCCCATTCCTTGGCTGGAGAAGGGCAGGGCAGCTACCCCAAAGGATTGCAAGCAGTAGGGGTAGGGCTGCCCCAAGTGAAAATGGGGTGCTGTTAGTAAAAGAAGAGCACGGAGATGCCCAGACATAGATGTGTTTATGAAAGATAGGCATTCTATGCCTGCACTGTCCAATATGGTAGCCAAAATATGGTATATATCTATTTAAATTTAATTAAATATGGTATATGTCTATTAAATTTAATTAAATATGGTATATGTCTATCTAAATTTAATTAAATATGGTATATGTCTATTTAAATTTAATTAACATTAAATAAAATTGAAAATTGATTTCTCTAGTCACATTAGCCACATTTCAAATCCTCAATAACCACATATGACTTATGGTTATTGTATTGAAGAGTGTGGATTATAGAACATTTTCATCACTGCAGAAATTTGTATTGGGCAGAACTGCTCTAGCATTCTTACTTGGGATTAAACTCTTTCTTCTTATACCTCATACAATGTGAGTATGGATACAGCAAAAATGAAGGTGAGTCAGAACTTCGTTTATTCAGCTAAGTGGGTACTCTGAATCATACATTGTTGTAGCAGCAAAATGCCTGAAAGGGATTTTGGAGATCTGGTCCAGTGGATCTCACATCAGAATCATCCAGGGAATTCTTTACAAGTACTGATTCCTGGGCCCTACCCAGCAGAGATTCTGGTGGAATTGGTTTGGGGTGGGCCTTGCATACCCAGAGGTTGGAAAAGTTCCCTCAGTGGTACTAATGTGCAGCTGGGCTTGAGAACCATTGCAAACTGGTCCAATCAGGAAGTGATCTGTTTCAGATAACCTGAAAACCTGAATCAACAAGGGTCTGACTTCCACTCAGGGCTCTTAGGACAAAAATCAGAGTCCTCCATAGATTTGGCATGTCTGAATCAAATGCGAAATTCTTAGAGAAGAATGTCTTCTCTTAACCCAAAGGGAATCCAATTCACTTCTAGTTAAGTGCCAGAAGGACTTCTGGTTTCAAATTGGTTCTGTCAAGCCGTTTGTGTGTTTTGTGCCTGGTGCTACATTATTCAGCCAAGTTGGTGAGATCTTCTAAACATAGCACTTTTTCTGAGCACCTGGTGTAGGTCAGGTACTTCAAGTGCAGTTTCATTGAATCTCCAGGACACTCTTACAAGGTGGGTTTTGTTGACACCAGTATACAGATGAGCAAACTGAGATGCATAGTGGCTAAGGATTGTGTCTTGTCCAAACTGGCACAGCTGGGATTCCAACTCCAGAATTCCTCTTCTTTCTCCTCGGCCACCCTGGGCTGAGCCCAGAGTTGAGAGTGCAGGGCACCTGGCAGACAGCGGTGCGCTCTGGATCCACAGAGGGAAGAAAGCTCTGTGGAGGTGAGATGTGACCTTCGTGTCAGTGGAAGCCCTGGAGCTGATGTGACCTGGACAGCATGCTCAGTGAAAGCACTGGGACCTGGAGAGAAGGGGGATTCAGGGAGAAGATAGGTAAGGGCATTTAGAGTGGAGTTCTCTGTTTGGTTAATGGTTGTGCTTGAGTTCTTTTTCTTAAGGGATTTGAAGGAAGTAGCCAAAACCCATCTTGTACCTGGAGTAGTTAGCTCATAAACATCTGGAAATTATGGTGTATGTCTGCAATAAGCATTATCTAATCTTGGCCTGGATTCCTGTGGGCTGGCAGAGTGTCTGTGTCGCCATGGATCTTTGCAATCTGAGTCCTTGCCTGATACATCCTGGGCAACCTGGCCTGGCCTCAGGGGACTGAGAAGGGTAAGGACTCATTGTGTCCACACCAAAGAACTCTAACAGTGGGTAGATATCTCGCTCTGCTATTTGCCGTGGGCCACAGTGTACAGTAATAGGAAATACAGTCCTTGGAGAGCAGTAAAGGCTCGACTTGGAATAGATCAGGGCTTGTCTGTATGGCATTTAGCAGGTCTATTTAGAAGCAAAGCCACATTGGACATAGAAAGAGCATAAAATATCACAGCTGGAAAACCCTTAGAGATCTTTCTAGGTTTCATTTCACAGATGGGAAAAGAAGGACTTGCATACCAGTTAGTGATGGTGATCACACTTGAACGCAGATCTCCTCCTGGCCCAGAATGCCTCCCCTGATGTCTTCTCTACCAGGGGACAAGCTTGTAGTAGATGATCCTCTGAAAGCTTTGCAATGGCAAAGGGTAGAAATGGTCTTTCTCTGACTGTTTAGGGTGTGGCCAGGCTGTGTGTGTTAGCGGGTAGGTGTAGACTGGGTATATATTTAGGAAGGCTCTGTTCAGTGTGGAAGGCCAGGTGTTGGTCCCTCTCATTTTCCAGGCAAATCATGATCATCTAGACTTGCATCCCTGCACCGTAGCAGGTGTTTGGCTTATGGTGGGTTATCCAGTTGTCACAAAGTAATGGCTGGGATGCAGTGGTTGCTCCAAAGCAGTGGCCAAGACTCTGGCAATCCCAGAAAGAATCAAAGGCCAGTCTCAGCTTCCCAGCTCACCAGAAGGACCTAAGACTTGGTGACAGGGAGAAACAGGTTTCTCAGAGCTGTCCTGAGATGATGGTACATCCTGAAGGCTAGATCATAACCACAGACAAGCTGCAGGATGATGAGTCCATGCAGAGGACTGGGTTTATTTCTTGAGCCTTGGCTTCAGGGAAGACTTCACTTTAGTTCAACAGTTTCTGAGTCCCTACTATGTGCATGGCATAGCCTAAGATGCTACAGGCAGTGTAGGTATGCAAGACATTACTATGGCCTCTGGGCTGTTATCTGCTAAGACATGTCCTATAACATACTGAGCACTTACCATATGCCAGGTGCTCTACACAGAGTATTTTATGTTATCCTTACCATAATCTTGCAAGTAAGGATTCTAATCTCCATATTTCAGATGAGGAAATGGTCTCACAGAAGCTAAATGGCTGTTTCTGGGTCCTAGCCAACGGGGTGGCTGAGCCAGGATTCAGAATCTGTGTCCTTTCTGCTGTACCAGGAAGCCACCAGCTAATTACAGCACCTGGCAGAGTAAGGTTACTGCCCCAACACAAGCTCAAACAAGGTATTTGCAGAATACAGAGGAGAGAGAAACTTGTCCAAATCCAGGCAACAAAGTTTGGCTTTAGACACTATTGATACATGGGACCACACAATTGTTTGTTTCAGGGTAGGTAGGTATGCTTGGTAGGATGTTTAGGAACATCCGAGGCCTCTACCTACTAGATGCAAGTTCCCAGTTGTGACAGTTACACCCAGCTGGGAACCACTGGTTTTAGGTTAAAAGATTTTCTACCTGGGCCTATGAGGATCTTGTAGAAAAGACAGAATTATGTCAATTGAAGAAAGGAGGAAAAAATTCACTTAGTGTTTTTCCATTTGACAAATAGTTTCCACTTGGATTTTCCAATTTGGATCTCTCCACTGGCCCTGTGGCTTGCTGGTGTTAGCATATAAGCAAATGACAGCCACATAAAGTTTCCATGGGACTGTAGGGCAGACTGGGGGTCCTCATTGATTGTGAGGCTCTTCTGTAACCAGCTCGTTCCTGGCCTCTATTATTTCAGCCCCCACTGAATGCCTGCTTTTCATCCTCTGGCCCCTGATCCCCTTCTAGGGGGCTTTTAGGGAACCTATTTTGTCATCAACCCCCACCACCAAGTACAAACAGCTAGCACTTATTTGGGATGTGGCTCTGTGTTAAGGGCTTTATAATTAACTCATTGAGTCCTCATAGCACCTCTAGAGGAAGGTGTTTTTATCACCTCTATTCTACTGGAGAGATGGGGCTTGAAAAGGTTCAGAAGCAACATGCCCAAATTGACACCTGCTAAGTGGCAGAGGCAGGATTTGAACCCAGAGCTTGTTGAATCTCTTCTCTGAATCACTATGCTCTGCTACCTCCCAAGGGTGCCCTTCCCCACTGGGCTGCCCCCTGGGCTTTCGGTACCTCTGTGTTGAGTTCCCAGGATAGCCATGGGCAGCAGCCAGCTTGGCAGGGTGGGTGGGGTGCGGAGTGTTAGTGCCCTGGGAGTGGCTGGAATGCCCTGCCCACCCCATCAGATGTGCAGAGGAAGAGAAGGCAGTGTTTCTGGTAGATTCTCCCCTGGTGAAGGACAGTTATCAGGTGTGTGTGGCATTTGGCTATCAGGGAGGGCTTCCTGTGAACAGGGCAGAGCGTCCCATCAGGCTGCATGAAAGATATGTAACATATGGGCTGCAGATCAGGGCACAATGGGCTTGTTATTGTGCATCTGCCAGCGATGAAATAACACTCTAATATTGCAGGAGGCAAAGAATAAATAAACACAATATTTGGGGCTCCATTAGTTCAGAAGCTTGTGGGTTTTCACTGCCACCTAGTCAGACCAGCAGATACAAACAGGCCTAGATGAACCTTCCAAGGATAACTAGACATTCATGTTCTTTCCAGCTCACAAAGAACTCTTGTTCCATTCCTTTGTGCACGGAGAGACAGGGAGTGAGTGATGGGACAGCTGAGGCTTCTCTGGAGGTGAGAGAGAAGGGTAGCCTGGCCTGCTCTCATCCATCACAGACAGGCTGTGTTAGAGACCACATACAACAGTCAGGTTCCAAGATTTCAATGGAGTCAGGAAGAAAACTGCACCTTGACAGTGTTTGATGGATGTGCTGAAGCTAAAGCAGTGCTTTTCAAACTTGGGTGAGCATCAGAACCTTGGGGGCTCCTTACAGCACGAATAGCTGAGCCCCACCCCCAGAGATCCTGACTCAGCAGGTCTGAGAGGGGTCTGAGAATCTGCATCTCTCAGGTGCTGCTGTGCTGGTCAGGGACTGCACTTTGAGAATCACTGTGCTGAAGTATACTTTTCAAGATGGTAAAAGTCTCGCTCTTTACATTATAAAATGAATTTTTTGGCTCTCATATGTATATAAATGTATGGCTCTCATACATATATAAAATGAATTTGTGTTAAAAATTTTATTTATTTAGCTTCCTAATTAATGAGGGAACCAGGAAGTTGTTAAAACCAGATAAGGGGAGAATATGAACAGACATATGTGATCAGTAATACCTAAAAGAATTTGCCAATGGATGTGAAACTGGTTAATAACCCTATAGGGCAATGAACTGGAATGGAGTTATCTTTTCTAAAAACTGGTGTATCTCTGCTGGACAAAATTCATTTCCATTTCTTTTGGATAAGAGTTACATTACTATCAGTTTTTCTACAGCTAAACTTCTGTCCTTACAGGGTTGTAAAATAGCCTAGTCTGTAGAAAGACAACCGTAAGTGTACACCCCTATGGAGTCAGATAATCCCCAGGGAGCCCCCAGTCATTTGGCAGGCTTGTAAAAACACAGATTGCTGGGTAGGACCCCCAGAGTTTCCACCGGGTTAAGGAGGGGATTTGGAGGTCTGACTCCTTAAAAAGACTGTGAGCTGATCTGCCTGTTCTTTGCCCCACCTTCATCCTCACTTCTTGTGCCTAATGTTTGGGGCAAGCTACATTCCTTCTTGGCTTTCCTCAGCATCATTTTGCCATTTAACTTTTTCTACTAGTTAAGCCATTTGCTAAGTGCCCATCTACTTTCCAGCTTCCAAAATTTTGTTGCCATTATTTCCCCTCCTGTTGCTCTGTCATCATGGGTTTATGATCCTCCCCCTCTTTAAAATCCACATCCCTTTATGGTCATTTTAGTAGAGTTTCAGAAGGGAATGAGCACACTACATCCATTGTCTTGCCTTTTGAGCCCCAGAACAGCACCCTGAGATATGTGGTGGCCTGGTTATCATTGTGTCTGTTTTATAAGTGAGGAAACAGAGAATTTACTTGACCAAAATCTACTGTTTCAGATCTCATTCCATATTCCAGGCTTTTTACACAAGATAAAGAGTTCTAGCCTGTTCTGATTTTCCAAAGCACTTTCACAGCATTTCTCTCATTGACTCCTTATCACAGTCTAGTGAGTCAGTCAAGATAAGTATGAGAGTGTCCGTTGTATGACTGTGAAGGCTGTGATTGGGAAGAGGAAGGGACTTGCCCAAGGTCACACAGTTTAATGTGTGTTGAGCCCACTGTTTCCAAGTCCAAGTTCAGGGCCCTTTCTTCTGCTGATTCTGGAATAGCTTTAAATACATCTCCAGATGATAAAACATCCAATTACACAATAAATATTTACTGAGTGCCTGCTGTGTACCTGAAACCCTACTAAGTGCTGCGCATGTAACAGGGAACACGATGACTAGGAGTGGCAGCTGTACAGCCCTTCTCAGAGGCCACCTGCAGACAGTGCCTGGACATGCTCATGGCCTCCTGCCTCTCTCTGCCTGAGGTGCAGGGAGTTAAGACCCTAGGAGCCACCCTTCACTGATGATGGATAGGAGTGGGTGTATAAACCCCTGAGCTTCCTTGCCCCTCAGTGGGATACTTTTGAGGCACATTCTACACAGTCCATACCAGGGTCTCTGGGACTGAGCCTCATTGCGCATAGCGGTAACACTCTGGTTCATGAACTATGGCTTTCTTCCCTCCCTGTCACTTCCCCAGTGGCTCACCTGTGCTTGCCAGGATCTCTTCCTCGGTAAGCAACCTACTTGTACATCCTTATCTTAGGGTCTGCTTTGGGGGGAACCCCAACTAAGACCCTGAGCCTCTCAAATTATTTTGCTTTGCAACCGGTGATCCTGTTTGCTGCTGCTCTCTGCCTTCCCCTAATGTGTCAGCTGCAAGCAGGTGGGCACTTTTGTATCTTCTGTATGTCTGGTGCTTAAAGTACTGCAGGGCACATGGTAGGTGCTCAGTAAGTGTTTGTTGATTCAAAGAATAATGATTATTTCTACATTGATTAAAGAAGGATCCAAGAGACTGGAATCGAATGATAAATAATGGCAAAGTGTTTCTCCTTTGCATTTCATAGGAAATTTTATGTCCTGAAGATTTTGTTCATGGCCATTTTCACCTCCAAACTGATAGAAAGAGGAAGGAGGTGAGAACCCACCTGAGCTGTGCTGTGGCAGGCAAGGCTTGGCAGGTGGAGGGGGTGCAGTGGGGCTGGGCTCAGAGAAGAGGGTGTGAGTCACTAGCTCAGATTCAGAGGCAGCTGAAAGGCAGAGCATCAGCCAGGGACTGTTGCCAGTAAGCAGCCCGGTCCGGCCTTTCTTCTGCAGATGAGGATTTCTGTGACGATGGAAGAGGGTAGAGAAGCTGAAGGAGGACTTCAGGTCCCACTGAGGGCTGGGCTAGGCTAATTTTCAGCAATAGTCTTGGGAGCTCATAGACTGAATGAGGTTTTCTATCAAGTGTATCAAGTCCCTGAGTTTTGCTTGAATGATGGGCTTTTTGAGATTTTCTTTTTCCTCCTGAGGCCATCTGGTGGCTGTTGGGTAAAATTCAAACACAGGTTGAGAACTTGGTTTTTTCTTAAGAGTTTATTCCAGGCCAGGAACTCTCCTCCTGGCCTCTGATGTCACTCTTTTTGGCTATCCTGGTTGTATAGTCTCAGCATTTTGGTTAATGAATAGATCCCTGGGTTAGATGCCTTGAGGGTATGTAGACTGGCTTTCTAAAATGATGTGTCAAAAATGCTGTGTTCAGTAGTCTTGGTGAGAAGGAATGTCTCAAATTTGTATAAAACTTCACATTTTGCAAAGTACTTTCCCTGGACATTTCCTGTAATTGATGTCTTTAACATTTGCCTATTATATTCATCTAAAATCATCACATACATAGAAATAGACTTAAGAACAAAAACAAAATGCACATGAGACCTCTTTATTGGAAAACTTTGTCATTAGTGAGAGAAGTTAAAGAAAACCTAAATAGTGGGCTAAACCATGTTCATAGATTGGGAGACTCTACCTCAAAGATGTCAGTTCTCTCCAAATTAACCTTTAGATTCAGTGCAATCTCAATCAGAATACTAGCAGGTTTTATTTTGTGAAAATTGACAAGCTGGTTTTAAATTGATAAGCTGATTATATATGATTTTAAAATTCACATATATTCAAACAGCTAGGAAGAGTTAAATTAATCCAGCAGAAGAAAAAGAAAGATGGAAGATGTACACCAGAAGCATCGAGATGTACTATGAATCTGTAGTATTTAGGACAGTGGGGTGTTCCTGCCTCTGCCCCATTTTATTTTAAGTTCTGCTTGTTGGTGGGGTTCTGAAGGCTGGGGATGGAGAGGGTGGGAAGTATGGAGGTACTTCGGCTTTCTTTCAGTTGTCTAAACGAGGCTGGAATGTTACAGGCTTATGCTGCATAACAACCAGTACCAGTGACTCAGGGGCCACTACAGGAGTGCTGAGTAACTCATTCTCCACACATCCACAAAGCACTCCTTTGCTTCGAACTCTGTGGTGGCTCCCCACTGGAGTGAGGACAGTAGTCCTAGCACCTTGCGGACATCAGTATCCCTTCACACGCAGGCCCTGCCTGTCTCTCTAGTCTTACCTCCTGCCACACTCACCAACCATCTTGGATGCCTTCAGTTCCTTAGGACTCAGTTCCTTAGTTCCTCACAGCCTCTCAGTGCTGGACATAAGCCCCTCCTTCTGCCCCCGATCCTCGCCTTTTCTGCTTGGCTAACTCCTGCTTACCTTCCGTGTCTGGGTTCAAACTTTCATTCCTGGGGAGTCTGGATCCTTGATTCCTCAGACTGGGTGTGGTCCCTTGCCACACACTCTCAGTGCGCCTACTGCTTTTCTCTTTTCAAAATATTCTGCACCTTTGTTTGTTCAGTATCTCTGCCTTCATCTCCCTCCTATGAAGGCTGACTTTATAAAATCAATCCTGTCAAGTCTTGACAGACTTCGCCGTTCGGCAAAGCTCACCTGTTTATGACAGACTAGAGCTGTGAGCAAGCAGGGCAGGACGGGTTAGTGCCTTTCCATACCTACCAAAGCCTGCCCTCCTCGCCTAAATGCCCTTCAGACTGGGTCACAGAGTGGCGGGAACACGGCAATCTGTCTCCACCCCCGGCAAAGTTGAGCCAGTGTGGGTTGGTAGTGCCGTCTTTGTGCGTGAAGGACAGGGCACCCTCCTGTTCTCTTTGGTAAGCCGGAGAGCTGCTGTGTCCTGAAAGCCAGAGGTGTTGTCCTGTTGGTTGGTTATGGCAGCTAAGTCATCCGATGAGGTAGACCAGTAGCTCCATGGATGTCAAGCTGGGTCCAGCTGGGCTGCTTTGAAGTCCCTGGAGGGTGTTGCCCCCAGAAGCTGCATTCAGTTGTATGTTGGCATTGCATAAAAGAGACCACTTTTTATGTTTACCGACTTATTTGTTCAAATGGTTTTTCATTATAATAAAAGAATAAATCATCATTTGAAAATTTAGAAAATGCAGATAGGCATAAAGAAGGAAATAACAATCAAGGAATCCCATCACTCAGAAATCAGGGCTGACTTACCTAACAGCTCCAGGAGGCATGGAGCCCAGGGTCCAGGATGTTTTCATTTTGATTTCTCTTAAAAAAGGAAGAAAGAAATGAATATAGTAATCATGAACATACTAACAATGAATCTAGCTGGACTGCATTCATCTTTATATCAATGCCATCATAAAAATAGGATTTTCAACTTTTTTAATGGAGGAAGGGGTCCAGAAGGAAAAAGTGCCTATGGCCCACAAAAGTCATGATGTAACTCTGGCAGAAATAACCACTTTTAATATTTTGTTGTATATTTTCCCAGGGCTCCTGTATCCTGTAAACATAACACACATATTTATACATATACATATGTCTATCAGTTTTAAAAAGAAAAAACTGCTCAGTATATAATTTTTTTATCAACATATTTTTTTCATGCCTTTCCACATTACCAAATGATCTTCTAAAGTATTTTTCTCCAATGCTTTATTTTTAACTGTAAAAATAATGTATAGGCATCATTCTTAATGCCTGCATAGTATTCCAACTGGTGGATATATTGTAATATATTTAACTAACTTGTTTGTACTGTTTCAGGGTTTTGCTATTATAAATGACATTAAGATGAACATTCTTCCAGAAAAATCATTACATACCACAATTATTTCCTTGGAACAAACTCCTAAATGTGTAATTTTGAATCTTGATATGTTATATATAATTTAACAGTGGAAGAGTATGAGTACAAGTTGTATCATTTGTGGTGATACCCAGAAGATTAAGTGGGGCCTTGTCCCTCCATCAGTGACCCTTTGCAGCCTCTCCTTGGTTTAGGATGGACATCTCCGAGTGTGTAACCACTAGGAGCCTAGGGAACCACTGTGTCTGCAGGTCCCCTCTCAGTGTATGGCACGCGGTGGAAGCTCAATAACTATTTGTCAAATGAACAAATGGATGAATGTGTATTTGGTGTGAATGTCAGAATACAAACCCAGATGTTCAAGAATAATATATTTCTTTGTACTTTTTAAATCAACTTGTGTTTATCCCACCTCTTAGTGGGAAGTTAAATTCCAGTGATTAATAGCTCTGCACCACAGCACCCCACCTTCTCCAAGCTATACAAAGATCTTAAAACCTTAAGCACTAAGGCCTCATCTGAAGGACTCTGCCAGTCTTGACCCCACTGGCCACACCAAGACCCCTGTGTCTCAGTTGCTTGCCTCCTTCAGGCCCCTGCCCCTGCTGCATCCATGCACATTTGGGGCAGGGACTCTGGAGAAGACTTGAAACCTTAGTGCCTGTGGCCTAGCACCCCAAGGTGCACTAGATGGCCATCTGTTCTTTCAGATCTTTCCAGAAGGTTCATGGCTCCCCACTGCAGGCTGGGGGAGTCTCGCATCTGCCCTTTTCCACTCTACTCTCCTCCTCACATGGGATACATCTCTTCATTCCATTTCCTTAGATCTTGGCACCCTGCCCCTAAATAAAAAGCAAGGGAGGCATTGACCTGAAGCTAACTTTTGCTTTCTCCTCTGCAGAAATCCATGGAGAACAATTCCAAATAGCTGGCTACCTCCTTGAGATCTAGAGGAGAGCAAACCCAAATTATAGTCTCCAATGGTTCTGCTGTAGATGGAATCATGAAATGTTAACATTAACAGGAACACCTTAAAAAAGAAAATCCTTAAGGTAGCAATTGAGCTGCCTCCGGGACAAGCTCAGTGGCATCCCATCTCGGTGGTAGTGAAGGGAGCAGTGCAGTTTTGTGGGCATTCAAGGACGCCTGCATTTTGGTAACAAGTGCAAGGGCCAGATGCATAGTTAGGCAAAAACGTGTTTTTCCTTGTTCATTTTTTTCTATTTCTCTCCCCGCCTTGGGATTGATGCTCTCCAAGCAGAGTGGTATCAATGCACACACATTCTTGCAGATTTCCTTTGGTTTTGAGTTATGTGGGAGTGAGACAATTGGGAACCGTGTGATTTTGAGAGGAAGCTGGTGTTTTCTGAAGCCTTTGTTTTGAGTGTATCTTAGTAGCACCTGCATTTCTTACAGTGTCTTACAAAGAAACTTCCTTTTGAGAGTCCAAATGTTTCAACTGAAATATTTTCAACTTGAGGGAAATGTTTTGAAAGCTCAGGCTTTGTTAGCCCAAAGAACATTATTTCATAGACAGTGATTGAAATAGTCATTTCCCTTGAGAAACCTTTGTCACTGAAACAAATTTTGATTTTGGAAGCTGATGATTGGGTTTTAAAGATGGCATCCTAGAATCACAACTTCTAATAGCTCCTAGCAATTTTCTTGTAGTGCTATGATAGTGAGGTTCTTTGGGTTTGCACAAGACAACCTGCCCTGGCTGGCTTGGCTCATGTTAAGAGGCAGTATGTGGTTCAGTGGCGGGAGGCAGATGCCTTACAGCCCGGCTGCCTGGGTTTACAGTTCTCACTCGGCCACTCTACATTTGCAGGATGGTGAGATGTTTCCTAATGTCAAGTAACTCAGCAAGAGCATCTCCAAACTGGGGGACTGCAGGAATGTGGGGTGAATCAATATTATACAAATCAATATTATCCAAAACTAGATGGCTCAGTAAACTCAGCCAACAGTTTTAGTAAATAAGCATAGACCATTGTAGGGGAGGCATAACTTTACATCCACCCCCTTAGGGTCTCTGGCTGGTCCTGAGAATTAAATTGACTAAGGCAGATTAACAGGAGAAAAGCCTATAGAAATTTACATGTACATGGGAAACCCCCTTAGAAATACGAAGACCCAAGGAGCAGATAGGCCCAGGTGCTTATGTACTATGTTGAACAAAGAGTAGAAATTGTGGAAAAGTAACAAAAATATATGGGGAGACTATAGGAAGTTAAGAGTTATTTTAAAAAGGTCTGTTTGCACAAGTTTCTCTGGCCTCAGCTCTGTTGCTGGTGATGTTTTTCCTCCTGGGACAGGGAGGGCATGTTCACATGGGAGTATTAACTCCCCCTTTAAGGGAAAAAAGGCAAGATCAGAATGACCTTCCTATATCTACTGTTCTTCAAGTGTCTTTAGTTCAAAATAGTCCTTATGCCAAGATGGCATATTTTGGGGCAATGTATTCCTTCACCCTGCACCATCTTTTGCTATACTCAAATATTAAATGTAATCACAATTGTTTTAATGTTGTTCTAGTATAAAGAATGCTGGGATGCTGCTTATTTTGCTAGAATACACTGGGAAACAGAGAAAGAAGGTCAAACTCAGGAATTAAGCTATGCTGCTGGCAGGGTCAGAGTCCCCAAGCAAGTGATGAACGTATCAGAACGCCACAGAGTTTGAGCTGGTAACACTGTTTATGGCTTGGGTGTTGGGAGACCCTTTAATGTATTTATGTCTTTAAGAAATAAAGAGAGGGAGCCAAGATGGCGGCGTGAGTAGAGCAGCGGAAATCTCCTCCCAAAACCATATATATCTATGAAAATATAACAAAGACAACTCTTCCTAGAATAAAGACCAGAGGACACAGGACAATATCCAGACCACATCCACACCTGAGAGAACCCAGTGCCTCGCAAAGGGGGTAAGATACAAGCCCCGGCCCCGCCGGACCCGAGCGCCCCTCCCCCCAGCTCCCGGCGGGAGAAGAATAGGCAGAGCAGGAGGGAGACGGAGCCCAGGACTGCCGAACACCCAGCCCCAGCCATCCGGGCCAGAGTGCAGACACAGTGCGTGCGTGGGGGGGCCCTGGATACTAGGGAAACAGGGCAGCAAGAACAGTGAGCGGGCACCGGAGGCCGGGCGCTGGAGGACATAAGAAAAGTGTGGGACTATTTTTTTTTTTTTTTTTGCTGTTTTGTTTTGGCGAGCGCATTTTGGAAGTCTTAAAGGGATAGGGACCCCAATACTAGGGAAACAGGGCAGCAAGAACACTGAGAGAGCACCGGAGGCCTGTGGCACCTGAGGACACCAGAAAAGCGTGCGACCATTTTTTTTTTTTTTGTGGTCATTGTTTTGTTTTGGCGGGTGCTTTTTGGAAGTCTTAAAGGGGCAGGGTGGGACACTTAATCCAGAGGTAGGGAATCCGGGGATCTCTGGGCACCCTAACCCCTGGGCTGCAGGGAGCAGGGAGGCCCCTTACGGAGATAAATAGCCTCCCAGCAGCTCCTGCTCCAACGCGACTCCACCATTTTGGAGCAGCTGCCCGAGCCAGGCCACGCCCACAGCAACAGCGGAGATTAACTCCATAGCAACCGGGCAGGAAGCAGAAACCCTGTCTGCGCGCAGCTGCGCAGCACAAGCCACTAGAGGCCGCTGTTCTCCCAGGAGAGGAGGGCCACAAACCAACAAGAAGGGAAGTCCTTCCAGCCATCACTCGTCCCAGCTCTGCAAACTATTCCTATCACCATGAAAAGGCAAAGCTACAGGCAGACAAAGATCACAGAGACAACACCAGAGAAGGAGACAGACCTAACCAGTCTTCCTCACAAAGAATTCAAAATAAGAATCATAAACATGCTGACAGAGATGCAGAGAAATACGCAAGAGAGAATGGGATGAAGTCCGGAGGGAGATCACAGATGCCAGAAAGGAGATTACAGAAATGAAACAAACTCTGGAAGGGTTTATAAGCAGAATGGATAGGATGCAAGAGGCCATTGATGGAATAGAAACCAGAGAACAGGAACGCATAGAAGCTGACATAGAGAGAGATAAAAGGATCTCCAGGAATGAAACAATATTAAGAGAAATGTGTGACCAATCCAAAAGGAACAATATCTGTATTATAGGGGTCCCAGAAGAAGAAGAGAGAGGAAAAGGGATGGAAAGTATCTTGGAAGAAATAATTGCTGAAAACTTCCCCAAACTGGGGGAGGAAATAATCGAACAGACCACGGAAATACACAGAACCCCCAACAGAAAGGATCCAAGGAGGACAACACCAAGACACATAATAATTAAAATGGCAATGATCAAGGACAAGGAAAGAGTGTTAAAGGCAGCTAGAGAGAAAAAGGTCACCTATAAAGGAAAACCCATCAGGCTAACATCAGACTTCTCGACAGAAACCCTACAGGCCAGAAGAGAATGGCATGATATATTTAATACAATGAAACAGAAGGGCCTTGAACCAAGGATACTGTATCCAGCACGACTATCATTCAAATATGACGGCGGGATTAAACAATTCCCAGACAAACAAAAGTTGAGGGAATTTGCTTTCCACAAACCATCTCTACAGAACATCTTACAGGGACTGCTCTAGATGGGAGCACTCCTAGAAAGAGCACAGCACAAAACACCCAACATATGAAGAATCGAGGAGGAGGAACAAGAAGGGAGAGAAGAAAAGAATCTCCAGACAGTGTATATAACAGCTCAATAAGCGAGCTAAGTTAGGCAGTAAGATACTAAAGAGGCTAACCTTGAACCTTTGGTAACCACGAATTTAAAGCCTGCAATGGCAATAAGTACATATCTTTCAATAGTCACCCTAAATGTTAATGGGTTGAATGCACCAATCAAAAGACACAGAGTAACAGAATGGATAAAAAAGCAAGACCCATCTATATGCTGCTTACAAGAAACTCACCTCAAACCCAAAGACATGTACAGACTAAAAGTCAAGGGATGGAAAAACATATTTCAAGCAAACAACAGTGAGAAGAAAGCAGGGGTTGCAGTACTAATATCAGACAAAATAGACTTCAAAACAAAGAAAGTAACAAGAGATAAAGAAGGACACTATGTAATGATAAAGGGCTCCGTCCAACAAGAGGATATAACCATTCTAAATATATATGCACCCAACACAGGAGCACCAGCATATGTGAAACAAATACTAACAGAACTAAAGGGGGATATAGACTGCAATGCATTCATTCTAGGAGACTTCAACACACCACTCACCCCAAAGGATAGATCCACTGGGCAGAAAATAAGTAAGGACACGGAAGCACTGAACAATACAGTAGAGCAGATGGACTTAATAGACATCTATAGAACTCTACATCCAAAAGCAACAGAATATACATTCTTCTCAAGTGCACATGGAACATTCTCCAGAATAGACCACATACTAGGCCACAAAAAGAGCCTCAGAAAATTCCAAAAGATTGAAATCCTACCAACCAACTTTTCAGACCACAAAGGCATAAAACTAGAAATAAACTGTACAAAGAAAGCAAAGAGGCTCACAAACACATGGAGGCTTAACAACACGCTCCTAAATAATCAATGGATCAATGACCAAATCAAAATGGAGATCCAGCAATGTATGGAAACAAATGACAGCAACAACACTAAGCCCCAACTTCTGTGGGACACAGCAAAAGCAGTCTTAAGAGGAAAGTATATAGCAATCCAAGCATATTTAAAAAAGGAAGAGCAATCCCAAATGAATGGTCTAATGTCACAATTATCAAAATTGGAAAAAGAAGAACAGATGAGGCCCAAGGTCAGCAGAAGGAGGGACATAATAAAGATCAGAGAAGAAATAAATAAAATTGAGAAGAATAAAACAATAGCAAAAATCAATGAAACCAAGAGCTGGTTCTTCAAGAAAATAAACAAAATAGATAAACCTCTAGCCAGACTTATTAAGAAGAAAAGAGAGTCAACACAAATCAACAGTATCAGAAACGAGAAAGGAAAAATCATGAAAGACCCCACAGAAATACAAAGAATTATTAGAGACTACTATGAAAACCTATATGCTAACAAGCTGGGAAACCTAGGAGAAATGGACAACTTCCTAGAAAAATACAACCTTCCAAGATTGACCCAGAAAGAAACAGAAAATCTAAACAGAACAATTACCAGCAACGAAATTGAAGAGGTAATAAAAAAACTACCAAAGAACAAAACCCCTGGGCCAGATGGATTTACCTCGGAATTTTATCAGACATACAGGGAAGACATAATACCCATTCTCCTTAAAGTTTTCCAAAAAATAGAGGAGCAGGGGATACTCCCAAACTCATTCTATGAAGCTAACATCACCCTAATACTAAAACCAGGCAAAGATCCCACCAAAAAAGAAAACTACAGACCAATATCCCTGATGAACGTAGATGCAAAAATACTCAACAAAATATTAGCAAACCGAATTCAAAAATACATCAAAAGGATCATACATCATGACCAAGTGGGATTCATCCCAGGGATGCAAGGATGGTACAACATTCGAAAGTCCATCAATATCATCCACCACATCAACAAAAAGAAAGACAAAAACCACATGATCATCTCCATAGATGCTGAAAAAGCATTTGACAAAGTTCAACATCCATTCATGATAAAAACTCTCAGCAAAATGGGAATAGAGGGCAAGTACCTCAACATAATAAAGGCCATCTATGATAAACCCACAGCCAACATTATATTGAAGAACGAGAAGCTGAAAGCATTTCCTCTGAGATCGGGAACTAGACAGGGATGCCCACTCTCTCCACTGTTACTTAACATAGTACTGGAGGTCCTAGCCACGGCAATCAGACAAAACAAAGAAATACAAGGAATCCAGATTGGTAAAGAAGAAGTTAAACTGTCACTATTTGCAGATGACATGATACTGTACATAAAAAACCCTAAAGACTCCACCCCAAAACTACTAGAACTGATATCGGAATACAGCAAAGTTGCAGGATACAAAATCAACACACAGAAATCTGTGGCTTTCCTATACACTAACAACGAACCAACAGAAAGAGAAATCAGGAAAACAACTCCATTCACAATTGCATCAAAAAAAAAAAATACCTAGGAATAAACCTAACCAAAGAAGTGAAAGACTTATACTCTGAAAACTACAAGTCACTCTTAAGAGAAATTAAAGGGGACACTAACAGATGGAAACTCATCCCATGCTTGTGGCTAGGGAGAATTAATATCGTCAAAATGGCCATCCTGCCCAAAGCAATATACAGATTTGATGCAATCCCTATGAAACTACCAGCAACATTCTTCAATGAACTGGAACAAATAATTCAAAAATTCATATGGAAACACAAAAGACCCCGAATAGCCAAAGCAATCCTGAGAAAGAAGAATAAAGTAGGGGGGATCTCACTCCCCAGCAGCTTCAAGCTCTACTATAAAGCCATAGTAATCAAGACAATTTGGTACTGGCACAAGAGCAGAGCCACAGACCAATGGAACAGACTAGAGAATCCAGACATTAACCCAGACATATATGGTCAATTAATATTTGATAAAGGAGCCATGGACATACAATGGCGAAATGACAGTCTCTTCAACAGGTGGTGCTGGCAAAACTGGACAGCTACATGTAGGAGAATGAAACTGGACCATTGTCTAACCCCATATACAAAAGTAAACTCAAAATGGATCAAAGACCTTAATGTAAGTCATGAAACCATTAAACTCTTGGAAGAAAACATAGGCAAAAACCTCTTAGACATAAACATGAGTGACCTCTTCTTGAACATATCTCCCCGGGCAAGGAAAACAACAGCAAAAATGAGTAAGTGGGACTATATTAAGCTGAAAAGCTTCTGTACAGCAAAAGACACCATCAATAGAACAAAAAGGATCCCTACAGTATGGGAGAATATATTTGAAAATGACACATCCGATAAAGGCTTGACGTCCAGAATATATAAAGAGCTCACACGCCTCAACAAACAAAAAACAAATAACCCAATTAAAAAATGGGCAGAGGAACTGAACAGACAGTTCTCCAAAAAAGAAATACAGATGGCCAACAGACACATGAAAAGATGCTCCACATCGCTAATTATCAGAGAAATGCAAATTAAAACTACAATGAGGTATCACCTCACACCAGTAAGGATGGCTGCCATCCAAAAGACAAACAACAACAAATGTTGGCGAGGCTGTGGAGAAAGGGGAACCCTCCTACACTGCTGGTGGGAATGTAAGTTAGTTCAACCATTGTGGAAAGCAGTATGGAGGTACATCAAAATGCTCAAAACAGACTTACCATTTGACCCAGGAATTGCACTCCTAGGAATTTACCCTAAGAATGCAGCAATCAAGCATGAGAAAGATCAGTGCACCCCTATGTTTATCGCAGCACTATTTACAATAGCCAAGAATTGGAAGCAACCTAAATGTCCGTCAATAGATGAATGGATAAAGAAGATGTGGTACATATACACAATGGAATACTACTCAGCCATAAGAAAAGGGCAAATCCTACCATTTGCAGCAACATGGATTGAGCTGGAGGGTATTATGCTCAGTGAAACAAGCCAAGCGGAGAAAGAGAAATATCAAATGATTTCACTTATCTGTGGAATATAAGAACAAAGGAAAAACTGAAGGAACAAAACAGCACCAGAATCACAGAACTCAAGAATGGACTAACAGGTACCAAAGGAAAAGGGACTGGGGAGGATGGGTGGGTAGGGAGGGATAAGGAGGGGGAGAAGTAGGGGGGTATAAGATTAACATGCATGGGGGGTAGGAGAAAAGGGAGGGCTGTACAACACAGAGAAGGCAAGTAGTGATTCTACAACATTTTGCTATGCTGATGGACAGTGACTGTAAAGGGGTTTATAGGGGAGACCTGGGATAGGGGAGAGCCTAGTAAACATAATATTCGTCATGTAAGTGTAGATCAGTGATACCAAAAACAAAACAAAACAAAACAAAACAAAACAAAAAGGGCAGTTCCTGTGTGGTAACCTCCAATGAGTTCTACACAAGGGTATAAAGGGCATACAAAAGTGTAGGCAAAGGGTCTGTTTGTGTTTATACAGAAGATCAAAGCCTAATTGGGCTACCCCGAAAATGAACTAAGATACGATATGAAAGAGAACTTCCAACATCAGCACTCTCTGGAAGACTCCTGCCAGAAGATGATCATCAAAAAAACCCAACAAAGATCCACGCACTGCTACAGCTGTAGATGCACTCATCCCACCAGCTCCTGGACTTGCCATGGGAATGAAGGAGATATCTAAGCTGGCCTGTGCATACAGTAAAACAACAAATTTGACTGAATCTATACTGTTGGAACTCAATCAAGAATTAGGAGAAGTGCAAATTGTAGCACTCCAAAATCTTACAACTACAGACTATTTAGTGTTAAAAGAACATAAGGGATGTGAACATTCCCCAGGAATGGGTTGTTTTAATTTGTCTGATTTCTCTCAGACTGTTCAAGTTCAGTTGGACAATATCCACCATATCATAGATAAGTTTTCACAAATGCCTAAGGTGCCTAACTGGTTTTCTTGCTTTCACTGGAGATGGCTGGTAATTACAGATATGCTTTGGTTATGTAACTATACTCCTATTATGTTAATGTGTGTGCGCAATTTAAGTAGTAGCTTAAAACTTATACATGCTGAAGTTACTCTACAAGAAGATATGTCAAAGAAATAATCAATCTTCCCATGTTTTCTTCCGCCTGCTACTTCTATAGCTTTTCTTCTTCCTTCCTAATTACAACCCTTAAATAGAATTCGTGCCTCATATCAAATTTACTGAGTATCATAATTCTTCCAAGTGGTAAAGATACCTCAAGACAAATGCTGGGCATAGAAGCTACAGGGCATAAATATGCAAAGAAATAAAAAGCTAACCATTTCAAACAATAAGGCTTCTCTCTCACTTACCAACTTTACATCTCCCTGTATGGCCCCGGAAGATGACTGGTTAGCCAGAGACGGGTAAGATTCCTCAAGGGAGGAACAACCTAAGACAGGCACAGTTGCAGGCGGGTCATCAGGTGAGAAATTGGGGATCAAAAGAGGTGAGGCTTAGAACCTCACCCCCCCGTTCTGAGAGAAATCTTCTGCATACGTGGATGTTTTATTGCCCTTGTCTAGCTTGGATTAACACATAGTCTACAGGCACAGCACACACCTGATCATCTACATTTGCTCTCTTACAACACTAAACTATGTTTTCTACCTTTATCTTGTATCTACCTACCACTTCAGCATTTTATTAAAAATAATAATAATAAAGAGAGAAATGTGGTATCCACATATAAATCAAGTATAAAAACCAAATGAGTATTCATATTTGAACTGACTGTTTATAGTTCATAATGCATGAGCAAAACCGAAAGTTTCTGTGATGACTGCCCTTGTACTGTTCACTATGTAACTTATTCATTATGTAAGAATTTGTTCTCCATGTAAGAACTTGTTTGTTATGCCTCAGAAGATTGGAGACTGACGAAAATTAGGCTTGGGGTGGATTAATGATTGTGCATTGAGCATTGACTCCCCTATACAGAATTTTATTGTTGTTAACAACCATTTGATCAATAAATATGAGAGATGCCCTCACAAAAAAAAAAAAAAAAAAAGGACAGACTTCCAATGGTAAAATAAATAAGTAACCGGGATGTAATGTATAGCATAAGGAATATAGTCAAGATATTGTAACAGCTTGGTAGGGTGATAGCTGGAACCTAGAATTATGTATATAAATGTTTTATCACTGTGTTGTACACTTGAAACTAATGTAATGTAATACTGTGCGTCAACTACCCTTCAATAAAAAATAATTATCTAAAAAAAAAAAAAAAAAAAAGTAAACTCAAAATGGATCAAAGACCTGAATGTAAGTCATGAAACCATTAAACTCTTGGAAGAAAACATAGGCAAAAACCTCTTAGACATAAACATGAGTGACCTCTTCTTGAACATATCTCCCCGGGCAAGGAAAACAACAGCAAAAATGAGTAAGTGGGACTATATTAAGCTGAAAAGCTTCTGTACAGCAAAAGACACCATCAATAGAACAAGAAGGATCCCTACAGTATGGGAGAATATATTTGAAAATGACACATCCGATAAAGGCTTGACGTCCAGAATATATAAAGAGCTCACACGCCTCAACAAACAAAAAACAAATAACCCAATTAAAAAATGGGCAGAGGAACTGAACAGACAGTTCTCCAAAAAAGAAATACAGATGGCCAACAGACACATGAAAAGATGCTCCACATCGCTAATTATCAGAGAAATGCAAATTAAAACTACAATGAGGTATCACCTCACACCAGTAAGGATGGCCGCCATCCAAAAGACAAACAACAACAAATGTTGGCGAGGCTGTGGAGAAAGGGGAACCCTCCTACACTGCTGGTGGGAATGTAAGTTAGTTCAGCCATTGTGGAAAGCAGTATGGAGGTACATCAAAATGCTCAAAACAGACTTACCATTTGACCCAGGAATTGCACTCCTAGGAATTTACCCTAAGAACGCAGCAATCAAGCATGAGAAAGATCAGTGCACCCCTATGTTTATCGCAGCACTATTTACAATAGCCAAGAATTGGAAACAACCTAAATGTCCGTCAATAGATGAATGGATAAAGAAGATGTGGTACATATACACAATGGAATACTACTCAGCCATAAGAAAAGGGCAAATCCTACCATTTGCAGCAACATGGATGGAGCTGGAGGGTATTATGCTCAGTGAAACAAGCCAAGCGGAGAAAGAGAAATATCAAATGATTTCACTTATCTGTGGAATATAAGAACAAAGGAAAAACTGAAGGAACAAAACAGCACCAGAATCACAGAACTCACGAATGGACTAACAGGTACCAAAGGGAAAGTTGACTGGGGAGGATGGGTGGGTAGGGAGGGATAAGGGGGGGAGAAGTAGGGGGGTATTACGATTAGCATGCATGAGGGGGTGGGTCGTAAAAAAAAAAAAAAAAAAAGAAATAAAGAGGGCTTTGGTGTGACTTAGGGTTCTAGATTGTAGACAGTGTTAAGTCAGACTTTGCACACAATTCTTAGGCAAAACTTAAACCTGAAAGCATTTCGCAGCAGCTATTCACAATCCTTGGATTATGTTCTGTCTATACCATACACAATACAAAAATTTTTGCCTAGAGTTTTTTTTTTTCATAAAAGCCAAATACTTACAATTTGGTGTTTGCTTCAATATATATCATATCATTGGAGGGGGTGGGATGTGTGACAAACATACTATGGCTCATAGAACTGTGTGGAACCATCTCACCCGTCTGTGCCTGAGTTACTGAGTAGGCACTTGGGGGATTAAAGCCATGGACTGTGTATGGGACTGTGGATCTGTCTTTGGTATTTTCTACCCTCCTCCTTGTTCTGCAAATAGTTGGTAGCCTTTTTTAAAGCTCTCCCCTGTATTGTACTGGGTAGATAGTGTTACTGATGAGTTGCATTTCTAGACATTCTTTATGGAACTACTATAAAAGAAGTAACGTGTTTATTTCAGCAAATGCAAAAGGTACAGAAAAGTGTAGAGTAAATCAAAACCAATCATAATCCCACCTCATGGTGTTGATGATGATCACTGCTGACAGCTCCATATGTAATCTAGACTCAGAGGTGGTTTTCTGCATCAGAGTGGGTTAATATAACACAGTTAGTAACCTGTTCTTTTCTGATCACTGCCTTGAGAATTCCTTCTTAAAGTGTAGGTCAACATCATCATGTTTAATGACTTCATAATATGGATGTATGGGCTATAATTCCTATTGGCTATATTTTCAACCACTATTTTTAGACATAGAAGGGATGACTGAATTTTCTCCATTATGTGTTATCATTCAGTAGGTGTCTTTGAAAACACTTTCTGAGGAAAAAATTCCTAGTAGTGGAATTGCTATTATTTTCAGTTTAAGACATGTTTATATTCTAAGTTGTTTAAGTTTGGAGGACACTAAATGGATATACATACGTCTGGTTTCCCCACTTCTAGCATAGATGGGCAAGGCCGAGGCTTAGATGTCTGTGTCCTTAAAAGTCCTCACACAGTCTGGGGTATTAGAAGTGCTTTGGGCTGCAAGTTACAGAGCACCTGCAAAGGAGTAGTTTGCAAAAAAGCCACTAATTATCTCACATAACTAAGAAATCTGGGTGCAATGTCACCAAGGACCAAGGCTTCTGTCTCCATCTCTAGCATGTATCCTGTGCTCACGCTTGCCATCACATGGCGGGGACGACCACCACGGTAACAGGCATGTCCTCTTCCTACTCCTCATCCGGAGGGGAAGACAAGGTGAGCTCATGCAAGCAGCAGGTCAGGGAAGGCCTGCTGGGTAGGCTGTTAACAAATGGGGTACAGTGCCAGGATTAAAAATACTCCCTGAGTTGGTATCCAGATTGTCTCCTTTCTCCCCTCCTCTTAGTCTCTCATGAAGGACAACTAGTTCTTGTGATGTCATAACAACTGTGGGACCTTCTGAAAGTGGCTCTTGACTCACCAAAACTCTGTCCTTGACCAAACTTGAGTCCTCTGAGCCCTCTTCTCCACTAGGCCTTGACCTCGGCTCCATCCCTTCTGGGCCTACATATCCCAGTTACAGTAGCAAGAATCCTGCAAAGTCAGTTTAGAGAGAAGCTCCTGATCCTTGTGATCTGATCCCCCTGGCTGCCTTTAGCAAGAATCTTGTTAAGTTGGCTTAGCAAGAATGCCCCTACCCTGAGGTTTCCTCTTAGTGATTTTCTCCCTACCTTAGCTGCATGTATAATTACTATATTATATATATAGTAATTTCCTAAACCTGTTCCTTGGCTATGAATCCCCACTTGTTCCTGCTGCATTTGGAGCTGAGCTGATCTCTCTCCTACTGCAATAGTCTTGACACCTGTTGCGATAGTCCTAAATTAAGTCTTACCATTTTAACAAGTTTCAGAATAAATTTAACCATTACGGTGCCATGACTACCTCCTCCCTGAGCATTTGGTGGGGCTTCCCTTGTTGGTGTGGGTGTTCTCCAGGAGAAATGGGTGGCGTAAGAGGCCTAGGGCTGTGGGAGGCATGAGAGCCCCTCGGGGATTGAGAGAAACTTGGGTCACCTCTGTTTTTAAAGACTCCCTGTAAATTAAGAAAGGAAAAACAGAGCTCTTACAGCATTATGAAATTTGTGATTTATTTTAAAAGCTTGCCTTTAACAGATAAGAACATTGCGATAAAATTGGACTTGCTATCACTCAATCTGTGAACAATACAGACTCAGTGCACTGCTGTTGGAGTGACCCATGGTGGTGACATACTTGAAGTTTGAGATTGACCATCGTCATCTTAAAATGCAGATCTGTGCTTTTTGGTATTTCATCTGGACCTCTGTGAAAATCTAAATTTGAGGAGACTCAGCACACAGCCTTCCTGATACCCTGTTGTAGGGAAATCCAATCTGTGGAAGAGGTCTCCCTGCCTAGGTAGGTGAAACCTCAGCCTCTGGAGAGGGTTCTTGACTCCATCCAGAAAAAAATCAAAAGCAGGCCGAGCAGGTGCAAACAGACACAAGTTTTTATAAAGCAAAAGTACACACTCCAGGAGGGCATGCAGGTATGCTCCAGGGATGAGCAGCCCAGAGGTGGTGGTTTGGGGTTTAAAAAGGGTCTGGTTTACTCTGGAGTGAATGTTCATGGATGCCAGGGTGGGTAGTTTGCCTTCTGGGCTGGATTGCACGTTGCTAGTGAGGGAAAGAAAATGTTTGCTCTTAAGAGGAGACTGACTTGGTAGTCAGACCATTAAGCCTTTATTCTGGTATGTTCAGGTCTGCAAGCATCCTGTTGTTTTGAACCCTGAGCATCCTGTTAACCCATGCCTTCTGATTTGAACCCTGAGTTCCTCTGCTCCCTGTTCCAGGCTGCCTCACTGTGATAGACCTGGCAGAGGTGACCCAAGGGCTGGAGGTCACTGTACTGCCACCCCACCTACCACCTTCTCTTTTAAACTCTCCATTCTCTTATTATTCCTTCTTTCCCTCCCCTTTTTTTCCTTCCTTCCTTCCTTCCTTCCTTCCCCCTTTTGAAAGTTCAGTCCTCCTGGGAGGTAGAACCGACTGCAATCTGAGATTTGGCCCCCCACCAGCAGGGAAGGGGCACCTGCGGGGTCAGACCCGGGATGCATAAGGGAGAGAGGAAGTGAGGCTGCCTGTGCTTGCCTTCCACCACCTAATCCCCCTGCTGCCGGGCCCTGCTCCTGGGCTGCCCTGACACTCAGAAAACACTGTTTGCTGGGAAGATCAAGACTTATTTAAAAATCAACAGCAGCATCATTATGCTCAGGATCCCTTTTTGTTGAGGAGTTCTTACAACCCAGTGCAGGAATCATATTTTTCTTTCTCCTATGGAGTGGCCACCCCAGTGCTGGTTGGGAGTTTGTTAAGTCTGGGCGGAGAGGAAGGAGACACTGTAGTCTTGACCCAATTTTGGGGAGAAATTCTGGAGCCTCCTCATCTCTGAGTGTCTGGCCCTGTACCTGCAGCACCAAACTCCCTAAAGATTTTTAAGTTTCATGGTCTTGATGCCTAGACCCTACCGGTGCCAATGCATTTGGTCCAGGTTACTGGTCCCTCTGTCTCGCCCACATGGCCTTAGGGAGGAGTGCGGGGCTCTTGGCTGCTCTGTGGCAGAGGCCTCAGAACCCCTTAGGGCTCTGTCCATGCAGGCTCTCCCTCTTGGGGTCTGCTGTGGGCCTCCCCTCTCAGGCAGAGCACAGGCCACCCCTCTTGGGACCCATGTCCTTTTTTTAATTTCATCCTCTCTCCTCCAATAGCAACCCAGGCAAAGCCTCTCCTAGGCTTTTTGGCCTTTATCTATAGTCTTCTCTGTTCTTCCCAAGTATTTTGACTTCAGGGATTAGAAGCCTGGTCTCAGACTGGTCTCAGCTTTCTGTCTTTTCCCTGCTTTCTTGAAGAAAAGAATATGAAACTCAGGATCTGCTTAAAAGGGACACAGGACAAAGGGGGCAAATATCCAAAAATGTGACCTCATCTCTGAGCACCCACCACAGGGCCCAGGGCCCAACATGCAGTAAATGATTGCTAATAAACAAATGGAAGAGAATGAATGAATGAATGCAAGAAACCTAGCCCAGAGCTGCGGACTTGAGTTCAGATCCCAGTCCCCTGGCTGACCTACCCTTGTGAGGCCCAGTGACCTCATCCATAAAGTACGGAAGGGATTAGATCATCTGCTGGATTCCTTCCAGTCCCCCAAACTCTAGATTTTTGTATCCACATAGGAGAAAAAAAAAGAATATTTATGCCATTCATCCTGCTCAGTGAACTTGAGCAGGGAAGAAACATTCCTAAGTAATTCAGGCTCACATACACAATTGCATCCAATTAGTTTTCCTCTCCGTTGAATACCATCTCCCCCAATTACCAAAACAATGTGTTGATAAGGCAAGGCTGAGTTTATTGTGGTGGCACCACTCTGCATGGCCTGAAGACCTCCCAGAGGGGAGGGCAGAGTGAAGTATTATTGACTTTGATGCCTGGAATAAGGGGGCTCTGCCACTGTGGAGGTGACATGTTTGTTTAGGATTGGTAAGGATCATAATATAATGAATAATAGCTGAATTGGTGGACACAGCAAAAGCTTGGATTTCTGCTTGAAGGGTTCAGTGTCTTGGGGTATAAACTTTCTTTTGATGTTTCCTGTGGAAGAGGTGATCAGTCTATCAGAAAGTTCCTGGGATGAACAGTAAAGTCATTTACAATTTTTATCTTCCTGGGCAAGAATCTTCTGGAATAGTAGAGTTATTTTGATGAAAACAATGGAATAGTAAAGTCATGTTAATATGAACAATGAGGTGTGGGTGGTTTGATTCTCATCCCAAACTGTTTTTGTCGGCTGTCTGAATGGCAATGGTGTCCCCTCTATCTTGCTCTGTACCCTGGAGACTGACATGCGTGGACTGTATGCCATGCTCTCTCTTACCAACCTACTTCCACACTCTCCCCTACCCTGTTGCTTACCATTGAGTCTGGCCAATGGGGATCAGGTCGGAGAGAGACGTCAGAATGCTCAGTTTTCTGTACTCTCCCTGTTGGGTAGGTGGCTCCCCCTTATTTCAGCCCTTGGCTCCTGGCTCCTTGAGTTGGGATACCCCTCCCTCTTGAGTTGGGATAATTGCTCTCTCCACTTGTCCTTTGAGGCCTGCAGAAGCCCAACTACTATTAACCCCTAATGCTTTTCCTCTTATTTCTTCTTCCCCAATGAGTGTACGTAACTTTTCTAAAGGCACATCCATTAACATTTGATTTTTAAAGTCAGTTATGGTGGAGAGTAAAATGCTATTGAAGGTTAGCGGAGAACTAAAAAAAAATCCAAAATCAACCAAATGTTAATTTGTTATTAATGAATATTCAAAATATAGTAATTTTCAAAGAAAGCTGAAATCATGACTCACAGATACAAGTTGAACATATGTCAAAGACTGTATTTAGATCATTATTAATGAGAGCTAATAAGAGATGTTACAGCCAGTTCAAATGAGAAGTCAAAGAAGCATGGATTTATATGGAGTAAAGGAATGTGAAATAAATTTTACAAATAGAAGGAAATTGGCTTTTCTCTTGGGGGTTAGGGAGGGAATTAAACCTCCATAGGAAGGAATTTATTTGTATGTCTATAAACAAGAATGATTTGCATTGCTATCATTTATCTACAATTTACAGAGTTGTAAAATAGCTCAGTATCACAATCAGATAGCCTGGGAGAATGTGCTCTAAATGATGCATAGTTTTCCAGTGAAGCACACATTTCTTCCTAGACAATATTTATAAAGCACTTGATGTTTGCAGGGAGTGAGCCAGTACATTGGAACTGAAAGCTACTTGGGGATTGAAGACACAAAGGGCAGAGCTCACTCCCTCCAGCAGTCTGATCATTGGCATGTCAATTATGTTCTTTCAAGTGACACAGGGTATTTACAAATAGAGTTCCATCCTAAAGGTTCCTCCAGGGAAAAGCGAATGTTCCATTGCACTAAAGAAGTTTGAAAACACCAATCATGTCCACCTGCTGCATTTTATAGAAGAGAAAATTAAAGCTCAGAGGTGGGCAAGTAACTTTTCCCTAGGGTACGTAGATCTGATCTCTGGTTGGAAGATGGGTTTGAGGGCCAGGAAGGCATTCCTTTTGGCATTATTAAGTGACACAGAGTTCCCCTGGAAGGAAGAATTTAGGAAGCAGGCTGTGACAGACGGTTTTCATCTCCTATTTCTGGGAAATCTGCTGCAATCCCTCTAATTGGATGTTTGCGGCTTTAAGCAAATTCACATTGCAAAGAATATAAGAAAAGATGAGCTGTTTCCCCCATTACTGGATCTTGCCTGGATTTCCAGTGCAAATCTACATTGTATCATTGTTCAGTATCCCTAATTATACCTTGGAATTTGGCTTAAGTGCAGTTTAAAGGATGTTCATTAATAGTGTCGACAGGGACTCTCAGCATTTATAAAAGTCTTTATAGTAATTTAAGTCTCAGCATTGTTCTGGTTCACCATGTTATTAAGGAAACATCTTTGCTCCCAGCTGAAAGATGACTTACATTCAGAGGATGCAGACAGGCTGACTGAGTTGTTTTTCTAACGTCCCCTGGTTTGAATTCAAAGCCTTACAGTCCTTGTTTTCACCAGCTCAAGGAAGCTCCGTGCTGAATTACACTGTGGGCTTAATTCACCAAAGTCAGAGCCTTCTGCCCTTGGCATTTCATAAACAGTCTCACTTTCCTACCTCTTGTCCATTTCATTGTCAGAAACCTCATATTTTTGCTTGCACGACCAGTTTAAAGATAAGCTTTGTCTCCGTAGACAGACCGTGGTTCCATCTGGCCCTGCCACCAACAGCCTTGTGATTCCAGATGGAAAAATCCCCACCCCTCCCCCTGTTTCCGTAGCAGCTTCCACCCTGACTGTTTTATCTTCAGCCAACAGCACGATTGTGCACAGCCTCTCCGGGTGGAAAGACCCGGTAATGGGGGAAACAGCTCATCTTTTCTTACATCCGTAAACTCTGCCCTCTGTGAATGGAAAACATTCACACATCTGGCTGGACTGGTTGAAATGAGGGGGGCTGGGGCAAGCTGGGGGGCCTTGCCTTTATCAAAGAAGACATTAGGAAAAAGGCTATTCTTACTGCAAAGGAAAATTACAACTTTCCATTGTGACTGGAGTGATTCAACCATCTCAGCTCCTTTTTTCTCTTGAAAAGACATCCTTCAGGAACGCTGAGTATTAGGCTGGAATCTTGTGGTGGTGGCCAGTTTTCTTCTAGGAGGTTGGAACAGGGCCCTGTGTGTTGTGTGTGTGTTTGGGGTAAATACAGGGAATCCGACTGATTTTCTTTTGAAAATATCCTTCTCCACATGGCAATTGCAAAAGAAAAGAGGTAAAGAAGAACAGGATAGACTTCTGAGTTCAAGGAGCAATAGATCAGCTGCCAAAAGAGCTCTGGAGATGTGTCCACCCTTCCCACCCCTCCTTCTCTGCCTTTCTTTGGGCACCTCCCCACCTCCCGCAGAGGTATCCAGGACCTCACTCTGACCACTCTCTCCTCTCCTCTCGGCTACAAGAGAGGCCAGGTTTTTGGTAACCTGCGGACCTTGTCAAAATTTATCTGAACCTCATGTTCCCAGAAAGCCAGCTTGCTGGGACAGCAGAGGAACTGCAAAGGACACTGCCGTCACATAGCCAGCCTGTCTCCCAACCCCCTTTCAAATAAGATTTGTCCACTCCTGCTTCTGTAAAACCCCAGCCCTCCTTTGTTTTCTCTGAGATGCTCTTCTGCATTAATGAATGTCTGCCCTGTTGCAATAGCCTGAATGAAATCATCTCCTTAATTATCCAGCGTGTTTCTTTCGCACTGGGCTACCCACCTTGGGAATCGGAAATAGTACCATAAGCATATTTGGAGTTCAGAAGGGGAGTTACCCAGGATGGTCTTGGGAAAGATGTGACAGAACCCAGCAAATGGGCTGAAGGAAGGATTCCTTGAAGCACGTATCCTCCTCCTGCCAGTGTTTTTCACAGCTTAAGAGGGAGTTCAGTGATATGCCTATGAAGCAAAACATAAATCCACACTGTGTGTGTGTCAGGGCGGGCAGTGCAAGAGAGGAGGAGGTGGTGGAGAACCTCCCGGTGAGGGCGAGATGCAGTTTGCTCCTCGCACAAAGACCTCTTATTGCTTGCTGACAGGCTGAAGGGCTGACCCCTTCCCATTCAGTGCCTGCTCTCTTGAGTGTTGCCATAGCCAGGGCGGTTGTGTATTTGTACAGATTTGCCCTGTGCCAGGGATTGTTCCCAGAGGCCTGAGACCACCACTTTTGTTACGGGCTGCTGAAGGAAGTTGGCTTTTCAAAATCAGGAAGCTTTTTGGCTTGTTAAATGGTAAAGACAATGGCCTCTTTGCCCCAAGTGTAAGAGATCTGGGGGAGCCAGGTCTTAAAACGCCGTCTAAAAAATGCTGTTTAAAAAAATATATAGTGAAGTGGTAATAGCCACTAGTTTAATTAAAGAAGAACACCGTCCATAATCGCAACATCCAAACATAATGTAATAGGTGTTTAATGTTTCCATTTTATGCATTCCAATCTCACATTTTTACAGTTAGAAGCAGTACTAATTTATGTCTTTTAATTCTTAATATTATGTCATATAATCATTTCATTATTATATAATACCACAATACTTAATTCCATTGGGTTAGTGGAACATATTTATTATTAAACTTTTCCCCTGATATAAGGCATTCAGGTTGTCTCTTTTTTTCTTTGCTGTTATAATGCTGCAATTAACATAATTTGATGTATAGCTTCCTGCTTCTGAAGAATGAAAGACAAATAATGGAGAGCTAAAAGGGGGTTAATTAAGTTTCTACTACAGTGGTTCTCAAACTTTTTGGGTCAGGACCCCTTAACACTCTTAAAAGCCATTGAAATCCCCAAACGGCTTTGGTTTTCATGAGTTATATGTTATTTGTCTTACTATATTAGAAATTATAACGGAAAAATTTAAGTGCTTATTAATGTATTTAAAAAGAGCTCTAAAAGCCCAGCCCTTGTTAATGTAAATCATGTATTTTTCTAAACAGTATTTTCCAAAACAAAGAAACATATAAAGATGACATTTCATATATTTTTGCAAATCTCTTTAATGTTTATTTTATAGAATCTCATATCTGCTTCTATTCAATCTTTGTGATAAGCTGTTTTGGTTGCAATGTATTAAGAAAACCTATTTTCATACAAATATGGACAAAGGAAAGAAACCCTTAGGGGTCTTTGGACCACACTTTGAGAAACATTGTCCTACAACATTCCTGACTAAACATTTATCTTAAATATTTTGCACTTGGAGATTTAGATGATAGTGTAAATTTAACATCCTCTGTTTTGAAGTTGAGGTCCTGAGAAACTGGGCCTTTGGCTAAAGCTCCCCTGCTGGTTGCAGGGACTCTAATTTACTTCAGCCCCGGTCCAGAGCTTCATCTTTTCTTTTGCCAAGTGCTGTATAAGGCTCGTGGGAGCACAGAGCTGCATAAAGGATCCCACACTTCAAGTTGCTCACTGGCCAAGGACTAGCCAGGCTCACAAATAATTACAAGACCCAGACTAGGTAAGCATCCCACTCTGTGGAAAAGTTATTTTCATTCAGGATTACATATAGGAAAAGTGCACATGTCATAACACTGCTCTACAGAAACTGAACACACCCATTATCTCTCTTAAAGCAACTTTTTGGATTGCTTTTGTCAGGAGGCAGGGCAGAATAATAGAAAAGCAAGCTGGCTGTAGAGAATTTGTAAACCTGGAGTGGAACAGACCTCTTGGATACTGCCTCCTCTCTAAATATAAGATTTGGCCAAAAAGTATATTTAACTAAATTTTTGCCCACCCTTAACATTGTATGAGTATAAATGTGTTTGAGTACTTGGGAGGATTGGCTTATTGGAGGGATGGTTGAGAATCATGGCTAGATTTAAAATTGGACTGGACAGGGAATAAAGCAGGAAGCTGCCGTCTAGTGGTGAATATATACATTGCTCTTTTGCTCAACCACTTTGAGCTTGCTGAATCAGAGTACTTTTACTCCTTACCCCGGCCTTCTTTAATTACAGGGGTTTTAATTGGCCACAGTTACAATACTAAATTGTCTTAGCTATATCCTAATGAGTGAAGGAAATACATTTGTGGTTTGGTTGACCACAGGAGAGGGGTGGCCTCTTGCATTCATAGCTAATTGCTCCAAAACTCTGCCTGCAAGCTTTGCCATGCCCTCAGAGCACACTTTGGGCAGAGTAATAGGAAGGCTAAAGTGATACCTACTCATAAGATCCTGTCTCTGTTTGAAGGCTTCAGGCTCCAGGCTCCAGGCTGGGAAGCCTGCTGAAGTTCCTTGTCAGAGCATATCTTTCAGAGGGGGATTGTTGGACTATCCGTCCAGCCCAGTGATTCTTAGGTGTTCACTCATGAGATGGGATACAGTAAAGAACAAAGCCCTGGGTGGAGGTCTTGGCATGGAAGGGGCGAGAGGTGGGAGGGGCACTGAGGGCCATCTTTCAGGGGAAGGAATGGGCAGGGTGCTGGAGGTGAATGTGTGCAGAGACTGGGGAACCTGCTCTGACATTCTGTGGGTTCTTGAGACTTACATCTCCTTCCTGGTCCCCCACACAGAGCCTTGCTATGACAAATCAAGGAGGAATGAAAATCTCAACACATAACCTCTTCTTGGCTGGAAAAGAGTGCAGAAACTGCATGATGTCACCAAGGCTTGGCAGGGGAAATTTAAGAGTTGTTGTACCCTGCCATGAGAAGAAACCAACCCATGATACTACATGCCTAGCTAAAAGATATTGAAAAATAAATAAGAATAAATGGCACTTTTAGTCCACCTACTTCTCAGGGGAATGAACAGGAATTGGTGGGTTATGAAGTAGGAAAAGCTGATATCCACTGGCCTATTAAGTAATTATTAATTTAAAATAGTTATTGAACATTGCCTAAGGGCCAGGCAGGGCCTGGACTGGGTGCGGGGGTGGCAGAAATGCACAGTCCCCACCCTGGTGGAATTTACAGTCTAGAGATGAAGACATCGAACAAATAATTATATAGTATATGTTTTGGAGTCAATGATGTTGGTGATACATATGATAATAAAAGCAGGTGTGAAAAATGCTGTTACAGGAAGGGGCAGGGTGTATCTAGGGACCTGAAAGATGGTCGGTTCTTCCTAAAAGGGTGGGAGAGTAGATGAGATGAAGCTGGAGAGTCAGGTAGGGACCAGCTCACATGGCCTTTTCCTATTTTTATCCTCAGAAGCTTGGAGATAAAGAAGAGGGACATGATCAGATTTGCATTTTCAAAGTTCATTCTGGCTGCAGTGTGCTGGACAGACCACAGGAGGGCACAGGAGAGAATAGGGAGGCCACTGTAATAACTGCAGAGCAAGGTGATAGGGACCTGAGTTACAGAGATAGAAGAGAAAGGAATGGAGAACTGGGATTGCCTGGCGTGCCCATGGACTACAGCTCTGGGGTACTGTAGGCTCCTGGAGTGAAGGGCTACCTATGATCATCAGGACCTTGGTAACTTCCTGGGTGTGGGGGCTAAGGGACACAGGCTCCTTTTGATTCTGAGATGTGCCTGAGTCATCCATGTAATGTCAATAATTAGACAAGGTTGTCTGTTATCACATTAATGTTGAACATAGTTTGGAGGCTCTCACTAATGAAATTAAGAAAAGAAATAGTCTGTATAGAATATTGCTGAAGAAGGGAAAAATGATCTTTTCGTGGGAGACCAGATTGCAAAACCAGTCTAACAGCAAATTATTTAAATTAATATTAAAATGAGTAATAGAATTTTGAAAGGTAGCTATATACAAGATAAATATACAAAAATCAGTAGCTTTTCTCTATACAAATGGAGAGACATTTCATACTCATGGATGAACCAACTTAGTATAAAAATATAAATCCTTCTAAAATTAATATAGAAGTTTAATACCCTTCTATCAGAATACCAATGTGTGTGTGTCTGTGTGCATGTATGTGTGCTTAAATCAGGATAAAATTATTTTAAAGGTGTACCTTGTTGATTAGGTTGTTTAGATTTCTACGTCTTTCCTTAATTTGTGTCTGTTTGATCAGTGTTGTACTGAGAATGGTGTGTTAAAATTCTCCTGATAGCATATTTCTACTTCTCTTTGCTTTTCTGATTTATATAGGTGAAATATTCAATATATAGGTGAAATAGGATAACCACTACTTCTGACATCAAAAATGAATAATTGTGCCTGTTTTGTTCTTAAGTAAATGAAATCATATGGCATGTGCATTTTTTTGGTTCTGATCCCTTTTATTCAATTATGTTTGTAAGATCCATCCATATGGTTTATTGGATTAATAAAATGCATCCACTGTGCATTTTATTAATATAAGTTCTAATATTAATAAAATGAAAATTATTAATTTTCATTGAGGTATTTTATCCCACTGTGTTTATTTACCACAATTCATCCTTTCTACTATTGATGGACTCCTGGGTAGTTTCAAGTTTTGGGCTATTGCAAATAGAGCTGCTAAGAACATTCTTGTACATGTGTTTTTGTGCATATTTGCATACATGTCTGCTGAGTATCTACCTAGAAGTGGAATTTCTAGGTTACAGGGTACCAATTGACTTTTGATGTCTCAGTCCTAAATAAGAACAGACAACCAAGGTCACTAAACCCTTGAGGAAGCCCTCCTGTGTAAGAAGGACAAGCAAACACACGCACAGGAGACAAATGAACAAATGCAAATGTGTCTAGTTTTCTTATCTCCAGTCACAGGAAACTTTATCCTCTAGCACAGCCCAGCTCTCCTGTTGGCTTCCTCACACATTGTGATAAAAACAAACATCGTAGTGGGTCCGTTAGCCATCACTGTACATGTAGAGTTTTTGGGTGGTTGGGCAATAGTGCAAGCTGGTCACATTTTACCACTTCTTCTGGAACCGGGGGCTGAGGTATTTTTCCTTTTGGATTTTGGTGTCATAGGTGGAGAATATGTCCTCACTTTTGGTGGACACCATTGGGTTACATACAGCAATACAGCACCCCACATGCCATGAAGGCATTGCTGACCACAGGACAAAAGAGGTGGTTTTCCCCAAACAGGGATGGTTGGAAGGCGGTCTCATTGCTTTTGGCCAGAATCATGTTACCTCTGGCTTCTTCCCTTGAGCATATGACCCCGAGGCCTGTGTCATCAACAGAGAGGTCCATATCTTGATAGAAGGAAGAACTATAGACAAAGCGATTGTTATAAGCTGTATTTGGCAATGGCTGGCTTGAACCTTGTTAGAAGTGACATTCACCCAGCATATACTGTGGGAGTTGATACAGTTATAATAAAACTGGTTCTTGTGATGACCATTGCAGAGCCATGTCCTTGCATTAACAGGCCTGTGGAGATGACAGCACTGAGCTGTTTAATTTGGTGTTGTCCTTGCATATGGAATGGCTAAGGATGAGAGGGGAAGAGTATATGATGCTGTAATACAGTGCCCTCTGGCCTGGTTCTATGTAGGGTCTTCCCCTCCATTTTTTGATGGGATGGAGTGGAAAATAAAAGGCTGGCTGAGGTTGGTGGTGTCTCCATTGACACAGAGCCCTGGGGAGTGTGAAAGGAATGGCTTTAGGATTTGTAGACCTAGTGCAAAGCTGCTGGCCCATGGCAAGTGTTCTCAAGGTGTTGGGGAAGGAGTAACGGAAAGAAGGAAGCTGATCAGTGACCCTTCTATCCTGGATGGAAAAAGTTTGGAGAGGGAAAACCTCAAAACTTTGTTTTAGGGGGTGTCCATTCTTTGGGGTTCCTAACCCTTCAACTCTCATTTGGGTTATTTTCTTCATCTGCTCGGGCTGCCATACCTAACAACTATGGACTAGGTGGCTTAAACAAGAAAGACTTATTTCCTCTCAGTTCTGGGAGCTAGAAGTCCAAGGTCAAGGGGTCAGTGGGTCTTGTTTCTTTGAGGCCTCTCTCCTCGGCTTGCAGATGGCCACCTCCTGGCTTTGTGTGCACATGGCTTTTCCTCTCTGCATGTGTGCATTTTTGGCATCTCTTACTCCTCTTATGAGGACACCGGTCCTATTATATTAGGGACCCCCTACATGAACTCATTTAATATTAATACCTCTTTAAAGGCCCTATCTCCAAATACAGTCATATTCTAAGGTATTGAGGATCAGAATGGCAATGTATGAATTTGGGGAGGGACACAGTTCAGCAGTAAGAGCCATCTGATGAGGAGATGATCTTACTTGGTGATCTGACCACTGGAAAGAGAAAGCACAGCCATAGCTCAGAGTCTCCAGGGACCCAGATTTCTAGGTTGTTTGGGTTGGGTGTTCATGGCCTTGAGTCATGGACCTGGGATTCATGAACATCCTGCTAATATGTGTTGAGCAGGATCTAAGGGAGCAGGAAGTGTAGGAGCAGACCTCTGAGAGGGGATTCCTGTCCTACCTGAGTTAGATCCTGATGTAGGTTCTCAGGAATTTGGACTTGGACTTATTGCAGAACTAGACTATATCAGCGCCAGGTGTACTGTGTAAATATGATGATGAAACAGCATCTAGCTAACCTGGTCATAGATTTCCCAGGACTGTGGGGTATTATCTTTTAGGAGTTTAATCTGTGCACACCTCACCCACAATCCAAGTATATTCTATATTTTGAGACAACAGTTAGGTTTAATTTGCACTGTTAGACTGTAAGCTCCTTGAGAACAGGAAGAGTACCTGCAGTTTCTTTAATAAGCACTGCTCTTCTACTGCCTAATGTAAAACTCAACCCATATGAGTACATGCTAAGTATTGCTGATGGAAAAGAGTGGGGGTTTACATGTTAGGAAAAGAGGATAATAGGAAGTAAACACCCGGAGAAAAAGGTCAGACTCATTATACTGTGTTTGAAGATAAGTAAAATTAGAATAGGTGTCCCTACACATGTATTAAAGTTGCCAATATAAAATAGTAAAATCCAATGCTCATGAAGCATTTTTTGGTAAGGAAATAGGCTTACTCACAATACCTACAAATTGCTGTTTATATTGTATATGTACTAAATATGTATATGTGTGTAATACTGTTCATATTGTACATTACTATTATCCTTTAGAAGAACAATTTAACAGTGTTTAGCATATACTATAATGTTGTTGATAAACCGTGATGTATGTTTTTATTTTTTGTAAAATTCATGAGCTACTTTGGCTTGTAAAATTACGAGCCAAAATTGAGACACAAGGTTGCTGGCTGTCTTTCCTACCAGCACTGGGGCTCCCATCCCCAGGGAGCGGGTTCCCTGGCGTTCTTCTAGTCTGCTGTGGTTTTGTCAGTTCACTGTGGTGCTCCAGCAGGCGGTCGCGGTCAGAGGGTTCCTGTGCTGCTTCCTCTGGGTGAAGGTCAGCTCTGGAGGAGCCTCCGGGCCTGGGCAAAGGAGATGAAGGAACCCTCACAATGCCATCTCATCCCCCGATCTCTGGGCCGGCCTGGACCAGAACAAAGGCTGCAGAAAAGGGAAACCGGGCTCTTCAAACTGAGGGAGAGCCAAGTGATTTGGGGTCAGCCTCAGGACCTCTTTAGGCCTTTCTTATCTCAAAAAGCAGGGCCTCTGGTTAGAGCTGAGGGACCTTAGTTGGTCCAACTGCCTCAAAGACAAACACAGGAACAGGAGCTAATGCTTCCTTACTGAACACCAGGCACTGTCTTAAGGTCTTTATATATATTGATTGATTTGATTGATTTGTTATAAATGAATGATTTAATTGTCTCAGCAACCTTATGAAGGTACTAATATTATCTTCCTGATTTTATAGATATTGAAACCAATGAAAAGACAGGTGAAATAACTTGCCCAAAGTCACACAGCTGGCAAGCAACTGAGCTCAATTCAGACTCAGCCTGTCTGACTCCATACCTTTCAACCTCAGACAGAACGCCAAGGGCTTTCAAACATTTTTGAGCATAGCACACAACAAAAAATCATTTTAATATGACCATCCCCTATGCATACACAAGTGAAATACAAGTTTCACCAAACATGTAATGCACATTGATATTTTCCAAGTTATTCCATTTCATAGCACTCCAAAAAGTCCTGGTCTTGATACATTACATTGATCTCAATTGATTTGAGGAATCCTGCACTATTTGAAGGAGTCAGTGTGCTGTCCTATACTGCTCTTCAGAGACACGGGTGGTGTCATGAATTGTTTAAAGTCACATATTTGTAAATGGCAGAGCTGGAACTAGAGCCCTGGTCACCAGGAGCAAAGTCTAGGCACTTTCTCTGCATCATCCTAGGAGGTCTTGGGGTGCAGCCTGTGGGTATGAAAAACCCTCTTCCTGGTAGGTCAGTGGGTCTGAGTGCATAGGGCAGAGGTCAAGGCTCTGCTGAAGCAGTGTAGAAGGGCCCCCCCAGTTCACTGAAGACCCCATGGGCATTGCCTGCTCCCCACCCCCCAGTGCCTTGCTCAGCAGCTCTGCCCTGCAGTCTGGAGTTCACAGCAGGGAGGGCATCTGACCTGATTCAAGCGTATCCACATGCTTAGTTAGGCTAGTGATCTTTTGCACATATTGAACAATTACTTTTTCATCACTTTCCGGCTGTTAGAGAAATGTACATACACCTCATAGTTGACTAAGGTGCTCTGGGTCAGCCGACCCCTTCCCAGGTATGTGCTTTGGGGCGGTCGGCCTCCTGCATTCACAAGGTCCTGATGTCATTTTGCCATCCTTCCCCTCTCTGCCATCCTTCAAAGCCCAGCTGAAGCTCCACTTCTGCCATAATTTCTTCCTTGCTCACTCTGTCCTCACAAATCCTACCCTCCTCTGAAGAACTTATTGTCCTCACTATACCTGTGATACATCTCAGAAACTCTCTTGTTCATATGACATTTTATTTCATGAATATAGAGGCCTGGGCTTATGTCGAGGATCCACTCCTTACTGTGTGCCTTGAGCAAGTTGCTTAACCTCTCTTTCTCCATCAGTAATTTGCCACCTTCTAGGGTTCTTATGAGATGTCTGTAGATTCCCAACATACCATATGATCCTTATTACTCACCCAAAAAATATTTATTGAGTCCATACTATGTGTATATATTGTGCTTTCTTAATGGAAAAGTTACGATGTTAGGGTAGTTAAGGACTGTTGGATATAGTGACTTATAATCAAGGAGAAATGCATCATATTTGATTTAGAGATATCACACTGTGGCTGAGGACAGAACAGGTGAGAGGCTGCTGGAATGTTCCAAGTGAGAAATAGTGAAGGCATGAGTTCACTCTGGTCAGTGCAGTCAAAAGAGGGGCAGACTGTCATCCTTCCCGATGTGGGCTGGCAGACTAGAGGGCTGCCTTCCCACTGCCACATCACAGGGAGTGACTGCCCCTCTGCCAGCAAGTGCCCCGTGCCTCTGTAATCTGGACTTGGCTGGTCCTTGACCCTCCACCTCGGTGCTCACCCAGCATCCAACTTGAGGCTGTTCTCACCCTTTCATCTCAATCTGATGGCTCAATGCCGAGTGCACCTGTAGGATGTGTATATTTTCCTGAGGTTTTCATCAGGAGATTAGGAAGGCTCACATTTCTCATGATACAACTCATAAAATCTCCTTTAAACACCTCCATTCCATCTTCATTTTCTCTTCAGATGCCATGTACCTGCTTCATCCATTTCTCTCCTTCTGCCTTTATGGCTTGTAAAATTGTTCTTCCCACCCTGAGCAATTTGGGTACCTGACTTGTTAAGTCACAAGCCCAGCTCTCAGCTGGCCCCACCACTTTACAGTGCAGGTTAGGAACTGTATTTGTATCCTTAGACATGTGTCATACCAAATGGTTTACCATAACACACAAAAAGCAAATGAACAACAATGGTGACAATAGAATGCACAGGCTCTTCCAGGGGGTGCTGGGGAGTAGTGACATACTGTCATAATCTGCTCATGCTGCAGCTGGGCATTGCACTCCAATGTGCAAGACCTTTGCATGTCGGGTAGGTTTGTCAGAAGTGTGTCAGTTAGCAGAGAATGTATGTGTATTTTTGGAAATTGATTTTTTAAAAACTTATTTTAAATCCTGAGAATGAGCCATATGTGTATCAAAAAATAAATAAAAAGATAAATATTAAAATGGAGGTGAAGGCCAGTCCAAAGAGCAGTTTTCTTTCTTCCTCAAAAGAACATGATTGCATTTCAATTTTGTGTTTTGTGAAGCTGAATTAGGCCCCTGGAGTGCTGATCCTCTTTCACCAATAAGGCCACTATGTCAGGCCTGGAAACAATTCCAGAGGTGAAGCCAGAACTCTTTTGGCTTAAAGGTTCACATTTGGGGGGTGGGGGGATTATCCCATTACAGGGGTATAATTGTGACTGTTACAACAAATTACCACAAACTTGGTGGCCTCCCATAATTCTGGATGCCAGAAGTCAGGAATCAGTATCATAAACGGAATAAAAAAGCAAACAGCAAACCAGGAAAAACTATTTCTGAATGACAATCTGGTTACCAATCCATGAGAAAAACACTAACATCTAGTGGGAAAAATGGCGAAGGGCATGTAAGAACAATTGATAGGAGAAGAAATAAAGATGACTCTTGAGATAAAAAAGACTCACTCTAATAAGAAAAATACATATTGAAAAAACACACAATTTTTGTCCAATCAGCCTGACAAAAGTTTAAAATAAAACATAATATGTACAGTGAGAAAGGCATTCTGAGGCAGTTTGTAGGAATGTAAACTGTTGCTCTTTCTGGAAAGACACCTGGCAAAACTCATCCAGAACCCTTTAAAAAAGGGTTTCTAACCTAGTAACTCCCTCCACTTCTCAGAATCTTTCCTAAGGAAGCAATTAGCCATTCAGGTGAAAATGAACATCATGATAATGTTTATGATAGTAAAACAATTGAAAACAATATTAGAGAATGACTAAATATACCAGAGCACATCCGGAGGAAGGAATATTTGTGATATAAAAACCTTGCTTTTGGAGAATATTTAATGATGTGGGAAATGCTAATTATATAAAATCAAGTGAAGGTGAGATAAAACATTGCATCTATCAATAGTGAAAAATATGCATAGAAAGAGAATGGAAAGAAATAAAGCATTAGCAAGGTTTGCTGCAGGGCAGTTTATATTTGCTTGTTTACTTGTTTCTTTTTCATTTCTTTCATCAGACTTTACGTAAGGCCCAGAGGATCAGAAATCAGGCCAGCTTTGTTCCTGTTAACCAGCACCTTGTTGCACATTAGACACTCATTAGTAGCTGAGTCATTGGGTGGGGTGTGATTTTACTCTCTTTTTTGTATCTGATATTTTTCTAATTTTAAGCAACAAACACTGTGTTATAACTCTTTCTGTAGCAAATAATAGACTTTTGTAGCAAACAACTCAAGTTGTTAAACACCCACAGAGCTGAATACAGGTCACCCACAGATAGTCCTAATCCCTGGAACCTGTAAATATTACTTTATTTGGGGAAGGGTTCTGCAGATGTGATTAAATTAAGGATTTCACAATGGGGAGATTATCCTGGATTACCCAGGTGGGCCCTAAATGCCATGACAACTGTTCTTCTAAGAGGGGCAGCAGGGGGAGAACTGATGCAGACAGCAGATGGGGCACTGAGTGAGCCTCAAGGCAGGGACTGCAAGGGTGTGAATCTCCAGCCAAGGAGCTCAGGCAGCCACAGAAGCTAGAAGCAAAGAGTGGATTCTCCCCGGAGCCTCTAGAGGGAGCGCTGCCCTACTGACACCTTGATTTTCGCCCAGGGATTCTGATTTCACACTTCTCACCTCCAGACCTGTGAGAGAATAAATTCCTGTTGTTTTAAAACACTCTATTTATTTGTTCCAACAGCCACAGGAGACTGAAAACCCCCAAATATGTAGAATCTGTGGGCTCACATGCTAAGAAGCCTGGAATAGAGTTGACATCTGAGCATGGTCCCCCAGGAACTGTCCTCCCTTCTTCATCTCTCCTTCCTCTGCTTCTCTCTTCTACCCTAGATAAGCCTCCTCACTGAGGTGAAAAAGTGAGGAAATACAGGTATGGGAGGGTGGTAGTGCTAGGGGTGAGGATGGGGAAAGTTTATTTCCGGGTTTACATTTAGCTCTGCAACCCCAGGAGTGAGTACCTTGTTTCTCCCTGTATCCACACTTAAACATTCAGGGAAAGATTCTGATTGGTCTTCTTGGAGGTGCCCAGCCTTTGTTTGGGCCAATCACTGGGGCCAGGGGTGGGCAGTATTGTGATTGGCCGCCCCATCAGAATTCCATGGAATGTGGGAAAGGTAGAGCACCAAAGGAAAGACACAGAGGTGGGAGCAGGATTCTAGCCTCAGAAAGAGGGTGAAAGGTATGTTGAGCAAAGCAAAAGTACAAATAAATACATACATGCTGTGTAAATGGGAAACCATAGTTGTTCTCAGGCTTCACGAGCTTTTCCAGAATGCCTCTATGAATTTTCAAATCAGCCAAGATCATAGACTTAGCATTTGAAGCAATGGTAAAGGTCACCTGGACCAATCTCCTCATTTCACTAGGAAACTGAGGCCCAGAGTAGAAGATGAACTTTCTCAGCAGCTAGTAGGCTCCAGAGTTAGGGCAGGACCTAGATCTCATTTGTGGCACAGTGCACATTATGCTTCTGTCTCTGCCAGCATTTGGCATGGGACCTACCCTGCAGCACCTGCTATCCAGGGTCTAGGCTGGTTCTCCTGGGGTCTTTGTCTCTCTCCTCATCTCTCCATCTCCCCACTGTGGGTAAAATTACAATATTTCCAGAATCTCTCACCTGGCCTTAGTTCATCTCCATATCAATAGGTGTTTCTAAGGAGTGGAGAGAAGCAGTCCATCTCCTTATCAATAGGTGATTACAAAGGGGGTGGAGAGCGAGTGCCCACCTGGACAGGAGAGGTTTGGTGGGGGTCTTTTTGCAGCCTGATCAGCAGAAGTAGACCACTGCTTGTAAGCAATAAATGGATTTTTCCCACCTGATTTCTCCCTTTGACTGATTTAGGCTTCAAAGGCTATTTGCCCTAGGCTGGAAACATATTCCTCCCCGACCCCCCGAGTTACACCTACCGATGAAGGTAGCTGTAGGAAGAATACCCCGGACCTGTCATTTCAGCCCTGACTATCCCACTCCTATTGCATAACTTTCAGATCCAGTTTCTTTACCTATAGATTGGGAATAAGAATTCTTACAGGAAAGCATTCTTGTGAGGATAAAGTGGGATGCATCTGAAATCACCAGCACCAGGAACATATATGTTTGTCCAGTTTGCAACTGCTGGCAATGACTGCATGGTTTCCTAAGATCCCTGTGTGCAGGACCTCTGCTCATTTAAATGAGTCTTCTTTGCTTCTTACATCAATTTTAAGCTGTCTGCAATTTTGTCCTTCTTTTCTCCAAGTCCACCTGTTAACCAGACTTTTCTACACCTTATCATTTTGTTGATATTGATCAAAATCAAACCAGATCAAAATGTTATTTTGTATTTTTTTCAATCATCTGCTACTCATTCCTCTCAGCCCCATCTAATAAAGAAGTAACATTTTCCTTTATTCTCCTTTTTGTTGCAATATAGATGAAGACTGTTTTTCTGTTCCTTTGTGTACTCAGTTCATAAATTACATGTCATTTTTTGCTTTGGTTTTCTGGGGTTTGTCTCCTGAAGCCTTTGCCCATGCACCATTTTTTTCTTCTGAAAAAGGTTACACTTTAAAAAAGTAATTATTTCTAGAATAACACATTACCTACAACAATGTCACAGTTCAACTAATAATTGGTGATGATGACAGTTAACTTATGGTTCTTTTGGTTCTCATGAATTCACTCACTCAGCCCTGAATCTACATCAAAGTTTCATTGGTCTTGTTTAGGGGAGGAATGCATTCTTATCTGAGGTTTTATTTGCAAGCTCCAGAAAGTAGCTCTTTTGGAAGGGCCTCTTGTCTGGAAGGGTTGGGAAATCAGTTTGGGCAGAATATCAGGCAGTCAGGAGTGCAGAGACCAGCCTGGTGGTGACAGAGTTGTCACCACTGCTGTTAAACACTGGACAGCACCCCATTGCTTGGCCTCACTGTCAGACACAGGCATAGGGCTGTGAGTACTGCCACCCTGCTCACCCTGGAATCTTGGTGTTGCCACCAAGGCATGATCTCCGTGGTTCCCAACTCTGCACCTTTGAGGGTCCCATGATTAGATCACCCATCCTTGTCCCAGCTTCCATGACTGGGGGCAATCCTTGCTTCTCCAAGGCTATTTGTGGCAGAAGCCCCATCATTCAGCAGCAAGTGGTGCATTACCTTGTTACCTCTGTGTGTCTGTGTTACAAGGGAGCAGTGGATGTCCTCTGGTGGAAGTGGCAGTTAAAACTTTCTGCTCTGTTACTAAGAGAGGGATTCAATGAAAACATTATTGCAAGTGTGACCTAATAGAACACTTTTTCCAAAAAAAATTTTTTTTTTTTAATTGGAGAGCTGACCTTTAAAATTTGCTAGCAGTTTTCTGTCACTGGAAGGCAGTTGTCATTTCATCCTGGGATGTAATCTTGTTGTTCTGGAAAAATCCAACTTAGACCCTCAAGATAGGCAAGTAAAGAAAGTAACTACTTATTGCTCTGTGGGAGTAGGACAGCCAAACAATTTTACTTAACCAGGACTTGAAGTCCAACTGGTGTGGGGCCCTATTGCCACTCCTACATACACATTGGTAGGTGGTGCTTAACAGTTAGGTGTGGAAAAGTTAAAAAGGAAGGGATAAGATTCAGCTCTCTTTGCTTTGAGATTTTGAAACACATTGGAATGGACTGGAGCAGCCATGATCACTAACATGGCAAGAAAGGCATATGGGAAAAGATTTAAAAGATCCTGTGATAATAATTCACTGTATTATCTATGTCTGTGTAACAAATTGACTTCAACACTTAGTAACTTAAGAAAGTAAACATTGAGTAACTTAGTTTCTGTGGGTCAGGAATTTGGGAGTGGCTTAGCTGGGTAGTGTTGGCTAATGATCTTTCATGAGGCTATGGTCAGGATGGCAACTGGGGCTGGGTCATCTGAAGGCCTGAGTGGGGAAGGAGGAACTGCTTTCAAGGTAGTCCAATTAGGGCCACTGACAGGTCTCTGTTGGCTGTGGTGGGCTGCTTCAGTTCCTTGCCATGTGGGTCTCTCCTTAGGACCATTTGATGTATCTCTACAACATGGTACCCTCTGAGGGAGTGATCTGAGAAAACATGGAGGAGGTCCCAATACCTCTTATGATCCTGGTTTCAGAATCACGCTGTTCACTGGTGATTGACTCAGTTACCATTGCTCTTCCCTGCAATAAATTTAGTCACAACTGCATAGTAAAATTTTTTTGAGCTTTCATGTATACATCTAGCATTCATTTCAGTCTCTCTGAGCCTTAGTGGGCTCATCTGTGAAATGAGATTTTAGAATGGATCTTTTAAGGAATGGTAAGTGTGTGCTTTACTCCTGATACCCTAATATTATAGTTAACATTTATAAACTGCATTCATATTTCTAAGTTTTTCTTGAACATTGGGCTGATCTTGGGGCTGGGAGCCCTCTAATCTGTTAGTGTGCTCTTTATACTGGGGGAAGATCTCTGCTATGTTCCTCAGGCTCTCAGGTCATCTGGCTGTGTGAAGCCAATGGGGGGCACTCCTGGGAGATTGGAGGGTGGGACAAAGGGAGAAACCAGGTATTCCTTTCCCTCTTTGCCTCAGGATATATCCCCAGCAGCACCAGTGTCTCCCCCATGGCTCCAGCTCCTATGCAATAGGTCTTCTGCTCTCTCAGAGGACTCCAGCTTCTAGACTGTGGTAACACTACTTTTTTCCTCTATTCTTCCAGCCCACAGATGCTGGTGGCTTCCTGATTCATATTCTTCCAGCCCACAGATGCTGGTGGCTTCCTGATTCACTAAGCTCTGATCTGCCTCACTCTCCTCTGTTGGCTCCTCAGTTTTCCATCACTTTGTGTATTAGCTCCTCTTTGTTGTAAATACTTGGATTGGTTTCTGTTTCCTGCTTGGACCCTGCCTAATAAAAAAACCTTCTTGTTATTGCATCTCTACAACTGTCTGAGATAGGTAAGGCAGGCATTGTGACCCTCCAAAGTAGTCACAATATCTGAAATATCACTAATGAGATGAACAATAGAGTGGTCGCTTAAGAAGAGAAGATCAGTAAACTTGAAGAAAAAGCAATAGAAACTATCCAAAATTAAGCAACACAGAAAAAGACTGAAAAATGAACAGAACTTTAGTGACCTATTGGGAAATATAAAGCTATATTACTGATTTGTAATTGTAACTCCACAATAAAGGGAAGAGAGGAGAAAAAAAAGCATTTGAAAAAAAAAGGATAAAAAGTTGCCAAATATGATGACAACTATAAACCAACATGCTGAAGAATACTAACAAAAACCAAGTGGGGTAAACACAAAGAAAACAACACCAAGGCATATTACAATCAAATTCCTGAAAATTAGTGATCAATGAAAATTTTTAAAATAGCCAGAGAAAGGGGCGCATTATATGAAAAAACAAAGATTAAAAGTTACAACAGATTTTTTGTCAGAAACAGCCCAAGCCAGAACTATAGTGATAAAAGACAAACATTTCATATTACACAAAATTTTCCTTCAAAAATAAAGTGAAATAAAGACATTTTCAGACAAAAAATGAAAGTATCTGGTGCCATTAGATCTGTACACAAGAAATGCTAAAGGAAGTGTTCAAGGAGAAAGAAATGATACCAGATTGAAAGTTGGTTCTATACAAATAAATCAAGAGATACGAACAAAATAATAGGACAGAGAATAGAAGTGGGAAATGGAAGAACAATGTTGTAAGAGTTCTATGTTACACACGAAGTAGTAAAATATTATTAAAATTTACTGTGATAAGTTAAAGGTGCATACTATAAACACTTCAGTAACTAGTAAGAAAAAAGTTGTAGCTAATAATCCAATCAAGGAAATGAAAAAAAATTTAAATATATTCAAGTAATTCAAAAGAAGCATGAAAAAAGGAAAAAGAATAAAAAAACAGAAAGGTTAAAGAGGAAACAAATAGCATATAGCAATTTAAACCCTGTAATACAGATAATTCCATTAAGTGTAAATGGTATAAACACTCCAGTTAAAAAGCAGTGATCATCAGACTAGATAAAAAGCAAGATCTATTTTCTCTTTATAGGAAACTCACTGTAAGTATAAAGATGATTTTTAAAAGTAAAAAGATGTAAAACCATATACTATGAAAATACTAATCATTTGAAAGCTGGAGTGGCTATATTAATATCAACAAAGTATACTTCAAAACAAAGGATATTGCCAGGGATAAAAGGACACTTCATACTGATAAAGGAGTATATTTATCAGAAGACATGACAATACTAAAAGAGTGTATGTTTCATAACAGAACTTCAAAATACATGAAGAAAAAAATGATTGAACTGGAGGAATAAGTAAACAAGTCCACATTATAGTTGAAGATTCTTTCTTTAAGTAACTGATACAGCAAACAGGCAGAAAATCTACAGGCATTATAGAAACTCTAAACAATATTATCAGTCAAACTGACCTAATTGCCCTTTATAGAAAACCATGTACATTCTTTTCAAGTACATATGGAACATCACTAACGTAGATCATATGCTGCCATAAAACAAACTTAAATAAGTATAAAATAATCAGGATTATACCAGGGTATATTTTCTGATCATTTAATTAGAAATAAAAAATGGAAAGATATCTGTAAAATCCCCAAATATCTGAAAATTAAACAATACACTTTCTAATAATCCAAAAATCAAAGTTAAAGTCATAAGGGAAATTTGAAAATATTTTGAAGAAATTGAAAATGAAAAAAACACAAAAATTTGTGGGATGCAGATATATATATATATATATATACATATATATATGTATACATATATAATCTGATATGTACAATACTATACCATAACCAAATGTGTATATTCTATGGCTGAAAATTTGTGATATCCAGGGTGATCTCTAATAGGGAGTGCCCCTAATAAGGAGCTGTTTCAGCCATAGGTATTAATGGAGTCAGAGAGGAAACTAAACTTCCATTGCCTCATGGCAGTAATGAGGCAGCACCTCTTTTTCCCCACTGAAGTGGTGGCAGAAATCCCCTAAAACAAGGGATTTAAAAAAGGTTCAATATCTTAACATTAAAAAAAGATTGTGCTAGAGCAATTGGACATTAAGAGGCCAAAACAATGAGGCTCACCTTGTTTCATACCTTACAAAATTAACTCAAAATGAATCACATATTTAAATGTAAAGTTACAAAACTTTTAGAAGATAACATAGAAGAAAATCTTTGGGATCTAGGGCTTGGTCAGGAGTTCTTAGCTATGACATCAGAAGCATGATAACGTAAAAGAAACAGTCAATAAATTAGACTTTATAAAAATAAAAAATATTTTCTCTGCAAAAGATCTTGTTAAAGAGATGAAAAAAGTGAGCTACAGAATAGGACAGTAAATCTGCAAACTAAATACCTAACAAAGGACTAGTATTTAGAATATATATTTTAAAAAGCTCTCAAATCTCAATAGTAAAAAAGCCAACAATTCAACTAGAAAATGGATAAAAGACATGAGACATTTCATTGAAAAATTATACAGATGGAAACATAAGTACATGAAAAGATATTCTATAGCACCAGTCTCAAGGAAATACAAATTAAATACCACAATGAGAAATTACTATGTATGTATCAGAACAGCTAAAATACATATTACTGACAATATCAAAAGCTAGTAAAGATACAGAGAAACTGGACTTTGATCAAATGATTTCCAGGCAGAATGTTGAAAGTGTCCATTTCTTTTGACTGCTTATGATAAGGTATGGGAAAAAAGAGATGAGCTAAAAAAAGAACTATTCAGTTTTCAAGAAGAATTTATAGTGACTTTAGACAATCTAGGACTTAATAGACTAGAAAACAAAATTGCACCTTAATTCCAGTCCCTCAAGCCAGTAAATCATTTTCAACGTATGTAATGGTTTCAGGGTAAAGATCAAGTCAAGTTTGTGCATGTAAGACCGTTAGGTAAGACCTCTGAAGTTTTATTGTGGTTCCTATTAGACCCTCTTAGTTAGCAAAAAGGTTTGAAATTGCCAAAAGCAGTGAGAGGCCTTTCTACAAAGGAATTGTGAATGTGGCTCTATGGCATGAGGCAGACCAGAATCAGATAAACTGGAAGCCCACAAAGTCTTTATGAGAGTTGTATTGACAGAAGCACTGCCAAATAGTACTAAAAGGCACTGAGACATTTCAAAATACTATATATTAACAAAAACGAATTAATTGAAGCTACATACATTAACATAAATAACAACCAATTGGGTTTATCCTTCAAAGGGGCTTCAAAGATATATAAGCTATTTCTTAGGCTGAGGAATGGGTTTACAGATGTTTAAATGGTACATGTCATGATGTATACTCTTTTCTGCACAGTAAAAAACATTTTAAGAACTATATAATTTATGAGACACTCCCATTATGCAGCCTTCCCCAAACCAACTTCCCCAAAGGAATAGGTGGGTACCCCTCTCATCTATGTTACCACAGATTCACCTCCTGTAAAGAGTGTGAGAAATTATCTATCATAGTGTACCTATTGGTGTTGCCACCTAAATTGTGAGCTCCTTGAAGACAAAGATAATTTTTGTTATTCATCTTAGTATCCTTGGCACTTAGCATGAAGTCTAATTCATAGTATGTGCTAATGGAAATTTGTCTGGGAGGCACAAGAAGATTAGCTGTTGCTGAAAGTTGTGAACTACACACATCCATATGCACTTACATGTAGCTTATTTTCCTTTCAGATTTGTTCTATATTAGAATCTAGTGGTTTTTCAAATCTTGTTTTCATTCTAATCTTTTTTTAAAGTTCAGAGCTCTAGTAGCTTTGTGGTTGTGTCACACATTGGAGAAAGTGGGGGAGTGGAAAGGAGACAGGGAGGAAAAGGAGAAGGGGTAGATACTCAGAAGCCAATAGTCCTCTCATCAAGACTAAGGGCCAGGCTCCCAAAGCTGGGGTGTAGGTAATGTTCAACGGACTCCTAGGATCCCTTACTTTCTCTTTCAGCCCTTTACCCCCCGTCCCTACTTTACCCTTGCTTTGATTTCACTCTCAAAAGGCTGACATGGAAATCACCTTTTAGATGTTAGTTGATACCTAGAGTATTTGCTCCCTCTTGAACATTTGCTTTTCAACAGGACCCCTTAACACAGAAAACCCTCTAAGAACCAAAGAAATGCACCTCCAAAGTGCTATTTTAGGCACAGTAACACAGGCATGCAAGAAAAAAGAAAAGGAAAGATTTCACCTAAAGGTATCTCCATTCCTAATAACTGGCCCACCTTCCTACAAAGCAGCTACTCCTGATGGCCTGAGAAGCAACCACTCCTTTAGACAGGTGGTCCACCCTGGGGCTGTTTGTTCACATGTGTTATCTGTCTGTTGCGATTGCTGGGGCCCCCTGTACAGCAGCCAAACAATGTATGAGATGGGAGAAAGCTCTTGGGAGAAAGTGCACCAGGGGAACCTCGAGGCTGCAAGAAACTCTTACTGTCCCTTCAAAGGGTAACTGGGTTTCCTTTCTTCTTTCCTCCTTCCTTCTCCTTCTCTTCCCTCCCTCCTTGCCTAGCTCTCCCCTCCCTCCCTCCCTTTCCTTCCTCCATCCTTTCCTTTGCTTCCCCTTCCTTCCTTCCCACCCTCCCTTCCTTCTCTACTTGCTGTGGACCGTGTTAAAAGGGATCACACAGTATGGCTTGCTGGTGTAAGGATGAGAATGAGGAGGAGGAGAGCATCTCCTGTCATGTGCCTCTGTGAGGCGCCCTTTAAATGCCTAATTTCATTCATGCCGTTAGAACAATCCTACAAAGTAGATGGAATCATTACCATTTTATAGATGAGAAAAGTGAGGTCCAGGAGGTTAAGAACTTGCCAAGAGTCCCACACTTGGGTGGTCTTCAGACTTTTATGTCCCTATACCCTATCAATTAGAATATTTTTAAACATGCATGCAGCTCCGTTTATGTCTGTTTATTTATCCATAAAGCATAAATAAATCCCACAATTATTAGTATCTCAAGGCACAGACTATCCCTAGGACAGAGTTTACCGTGAATAATAGTGGCTGTAAATTCACATTTTAAATAGTCTTCTTGATAATTTTTCATGCCTTTTTTTTTTGGCCAGTTGCTTGTCAGATGTGATTAGATCAACATTATTTTTACCTCCTCATATGGTTGACAAAGGGCTTGTACCAGGACTGGGGAAAGTTTCAGCTGTCATTTTTCATGTCAACTAGTGGGTTAAGCGACGACTTCTAATTGTGCTTTTGTGAGAGTAATTCAGTTCAACCTAGAGAATATTACCTGTAAATCCACGGACAAGGCAAAGGAAAGCTGCAGTGATGACACGCAGAGTGGGCGCCGCCGCTGACCTTCCTCCCTTGCCCCACACCCTGCGTCCCAGTGGCCCTCAGACATGCAGACCAAGGCAGCAAGAAGGTGGGAAACCTTTCGTTACGTATTAGCGAAGCTTAATTTCCTTCTTTCTGTTTAGATTTTACAAGCATGTAAATCGTCCAAAAGGCTTCCAGCGTTGCAGGGTTTGATTTTGCGTCTTCTCCCGTGAACGCCGTGGCAGAGGTGGGAGAAGCAGTGGCACCAAGATCCCAGCATGGTTTTCTTTCCCTCTGCCCAAACCTTGTGCTCCTCCCATCAGTGACCACCTCAGTGTCATCTTGTTTTTCATTTGGTTTTGAAGCAAAACTGTCTGGAACCATGAGTCAAGGTCCCTCTGAACTATTTGTCTTTCTTTCTCTTCCCTCCCCTATTTGGTTTCCTGCCCAAACAAAAATGATGTCCTGGAACTTATGAGAAGAGGCCTTCTGTGGCACGCAGAATGCGAAGCTGTTAGGTCTTCTTTCTAGAAAGTAGCTGTGTCTTGCTTGATTTCATGCAGCTGATTCCCCTGATTCGGAGGGGCCCCATAACAGTTTGCTGAATCCATGAAGGCAGGAAGGAAGAAATGAATGAGTGTTTTGGGGGTGCCTGAGATGGCTGGAAGAAGGGGGTAAGCTGAGAAATGCTAGGGTGGCCGGGCTTGGATACAGAACTGGGGCCTCAGAAGTCTTCAAACACCCACCTTTGAGAATTAAATGACATCTAACCTTGGTCAGCGTTTGGAAGGACACTTTTTGTTCAAAAAAGAAAAACGTTACAGTACACCGTGATAAGACCATTTCCTTTCTCACAGCGTCTCCTTTAATGTCAGGTCTGAAATATGAAGTCATTAGGGGATATTAAAACAGTGCTGACAAACTAATTAACAAAAGACATTACGCCGGATGGGCTCAATTTATCCTTTTTAATGGTTCTTATAAATGGGTGCCGCCAATTAAAATTAATAAAGATTTACCAGCGATTGCCCGGTGTACATTGCTAAGAAGCGCTGCTGAAGGTCGGCTTAAAGTCAGCTTTGACGAAGCTGCAAGTTCAGCTCTGGAGCCGTGAGTCCCGCAGAGGCCCCCAGCTTTTTGTCTTCACCTGGCTGTTTCTCCTTCGGCTCCTTTCTCTGGCCTTTCTACCTTCCGCTCTGAGCTCTTAGTCCATCTCTTCCTACCCCACGTCAGCTGCAGACCATCCTGGGATGACTGAGATGCCCCAAAGTAACACATAAAGGGAGGAATAACATGCTGTGCCTCATCTTACCCTAGCTGGGCCGATTTGTCACCGTTTGCATCCTGGCATTTCTGCAGTCACTTTGGGAAAGTGCCTTCTGGGTTTGTTTAGCAGGGCCCGTGTCTTGAGATCTGCCTACCCGGCTTGCCCTGAAGCATTCTCCGTGACTGTGGCTTCCTGGGAGCCCCAGCCAGCAGGGGGGCACTGAGCCACAGGCATGGGCCTGAAAATGATGCCCAGATGCTGACCCTGAACCCGAGTGTGCTTTCAGTTGGGGGGAAAAGTGGGGGCCACTACTGTCAGAGAACACTGTGGTCACTCTTTTTTTTTTTTAATCAAGTACAGGTTCCTTTTATTACGCATAAGCTAGCCCCTAATAGATCTCTTTCTAAAGCAAGGGTTACCTGCGATGTCCATGCAGCCTGTGTCCCAGTCCTGCAGCCCTGTCCCTCCTCCTAACCACCTCCAGCTCAGGGCTGAGCTGCTGAAACTCCTTTTGCCACCAGATGTGAGCCCCTTCCAGGCTGCAAGTGGGCTGGTCTTGGCTCCGCTCAACAGCAGGCTCCCCCCCAAGGGTGTAATATCACATTATAATGTCACATTCAAGGGCGGTGGCCAGATGAGCTCCTGAAGATCTTCCTTGGCTGGGAGGGTGGGTGGGTGAGCAGAGTTGAGTTGTCACGTCCCCCTGACCCCAGGGCTGGATAGGGAGGTAGCACCACGGGCTGGGGTGATGTAGAAGGGGAGGCTCCAAGGAAGAGGCAAAATCTTGAAGGTGATTATCCTGGGACCTTGCACAGTGGTGACTGTCAGTGGCTGCATGGAGGATATAGAGACGTCAGGCCTCTTCGTGAACTTCAGAGGGTGAGATATGGTGAGGGAATTCCTTTAGGGCATCAGCTAACGGGCTGAAGCCCCAGGAGCCTGAAGGGTGGGCCCCCATCCTGTTGGGATGTGATCTGAGGGATGTCAAACCCTCCTCCCTGTGGGCTGGCCTCCATCCTGTTGGCTTACCTTCCTGACATTCTCAGGGTGGAAGTCACTGAGGGCTCCATGCCAGGTGCTGGCCTCAGCTCCAGAAGGCCACAGTTAAGGCTGCCTCCCTGTCTCTCTTGCTGACCTCCAGGAGCTCAGGTGAGTTTATCAGATGGACCCTGGGGCACCTGGTGTCCTGGAGGCCTGAAGAAAAGGACAGGCATGTCAACAAGGTGCAAGCGGGGCAGGAAGGAGCCAAGACTCCTAGGATACGAGCTATGGAATTAGAATACAACCAACTTTTTTGCTTCACAATTTACCCAGTACCTGCTTTCTCCTTGTGTGCCCTTAATGGGGGGTTCTGTGTATGGGCTCCCCCAAGAGTGGGGCCAGTGACAACCAGGCTGGTGCTTGGATGTGGCTTCTTGGGCAAGACCTGATTTCCCCACCACAGTCCCTAGCAGGGCGTGTCACACACTCCTGTTGCAGATGGTGCCACTGGACTTCCTCTTACCCAGTGGGTCTCCTGTGAGAAGGCCACATTTGGCTCATCTAAGGAATGATACTCCCTGAGAGTCGGCTGGATTGGGACTCCACCACATCTGGGTGTGTGAGGTTGGAGATGTCACATAAATGTCAAGCACATGAATATGCAATGCATGTTCGTTCCCTTCTTGTAGTTTTTTCCTGGGTCCTTGCCACCCCCATCTGTTGACAATGTGGGGGTATGACTGCCCACTATCTAGGACTGTGTGGTTAGAGGGAAGTGGCATTCTAGTCAAGTCAGTTGGCTTCATTAAAAGAATCCAAGGAAGACCCTAATCCTTTAGTCTCTCCAAAAAGGAGAGAACCAGGGAGACTTGGACTTATTTAACAGACCAGAAAAATAATAGCACAGTGGGATCTGTTTGTTTCAGGTCATTCAAGTCATAACAGGCAGAGCTGGGCCGGCTCTTTGAAGCAAGGGTTCACCTCGAGGATGAGGAGAGAGTTCTCCCACAAAAAGAGCCAGGCAGGCCCATCTCGCTGTGGAGGGTCTCTGCATGGGGTGGGCCCTGGCTACCTTCTCTGTTCCCCACTTCCCACTTCCCACCTAATCCCCAGCTCCATTCGGAAAAGTGGAAAAGGGATAAATAAGATAGGCTTCCTACAGCAGAGCCCCTCCGAAGGCCATGGGGAAACTGTCCATAGGCAATGAATTCATGGGGAAATGTGACCTCCAGAGAGCAGACTCCCTTGGAGGCATTAGCCACACTCTTAATCGTGCATTTTATTGTTACTTTTCTAGTATTGCACAGCAAGTCACTTGTGTGACTAGAGGCGACAGAGCAAGCTGGAATAAATAGACTCTGTCCCCTCACAGAGCCTCCTCTATCAGAAAGCAGAACCCAGATGCCTTATGAAGGCCAGAGGGGCAAAGAGTCCATGAAACAGACTCAAAGAGAACATTTCAAGCTTCCAGGAACACCTTCAGGGTGGAACGGTCTTAAGCAGCCAGATGTAGATGGGGAGGAATTGAAAATTGAAATGCTTTCGATTATAATCTAGTAACAAGTGTAAGGGACCAATTTAATTTTAACCGGGATCCTGTCCCACTGCCAAGCTGTCAAAGCTTTTCTGAGTTTACTATGAGAGCGCCCTCTTCAGGAGGAGGCAGTGGGGAACAGTTGAAAAGCCAGGGGACTTCTACCAAAAGATCCCTTGAGATCTGCAACTCCTCAACTGCTGCCAGGGTGACCTTGGTGATCCTGACTGCCTCAGCTATCTACTAGTTGGGAATCATAACCCCCATCTACCTCACAAAGGGCAACACACTGTTGCAAGACTCCAATGGGACTGTATAACTGAAAGCCATCTGTACATAAGCGTGAGAGGTTATTAGATCCTCCTTAAGGATTTCAGGTCAGGAGGGAAAAGGGAGTGGGACTGGTGGTTGTGTCCTTATCTGGGGAAATTAGCTAGCATTCATTATACTTCGGTATTTAACAATCTTGCGGGTTGGGCGCTTTTCTTTTTACAAATGAGAAAATTAAGGTTCAGTAAAAGTGTGACTTCCATAAGGTCATACCACCAGGGGGTACCAGAGCTTAGACCTGAACACATGTATTCTAATCCCATAGCTCATGTCCTTTCTATCACACCAAGCTGGCTTTGATCAGTGTCCCAGAGTAACACGGCCAGCACTCCAAAGCTCAGCTCCTCCCCAGGAACCATGGTAGGGAGACAGGAGAAACAAACAAGGTCAGGGTCCCAGCTTCTGATACCCATACAGCCTTGTGGACTTACGTGACGGAACCTGTAATTCATTTTATCCATCCATTCGTCCATCCCTCCACCAACACATGTGTCCATCCATCCTTCAGGGGGTCCTAGTGTGATAGAAAAAGAACAGAATTTGGAGTCAGAAAGAGTGGGTTTCAGTCCCTAAGGCAGAATTTATTTTACCTACATTAGAAACATCTGTTACATGTGTTGATCCCAAGACCCACTTTCTCTGGGGCTAGAGCCCAGTAATCTGTATATTTAACAAGCTCTCTGGGTGATAATGATGCACACAAAAGCTTGAGAATTTTTGCTCTAAAGGAATATCCTAACTTCTGGTATGTTCCAAGCTGCTCAAAGAATAGGAGATCAAACATTACTCTCGTGTGGGGTGAAGGATTACTCTGTGGATGCTGTCCTAAAGGTCAGTGGTTCCTGGCTCCCTGTGATGTGGGACCCTAGGGTGTGACCTGTTCTTTCATCCCTTTTTCCCTCAGTCATGTATTTTTACTTCAGCAAAGGAACAATTCTTCCCAATTTGGTGACACTCAGAATTGGTCCTGCTCTGGGTACTCTTCTCTCTTCTTACACTGAAAGCTGACAAATTCTAGAATATTAGTGGAGGGAAGAGCCTTGGAGGTTCCAATCTGGCTTTTCTGAAGGCAGAGTCTATGCTCTTTCTGCAACACAAAGCTTCCTTGCATGCAGCTGGAGTTTCATAAATGCTTGAATAATGAGTCAGTGACTGATTATTTCTCCTAAGTTATTCTAGGCCCAAAATATTTGCCTAGGACAAGCTTCTCATGGGCATTGGGAAACCAGATATCTATAGTGGGCATAATAATTCTCATTGGTTGTAACAACAATTCTAATGCTACTCGCATTATTTATTGAGCCATACCAAGTACTATATTAGAAGTTTTACATACATTATCTAACAATATCCTCACAACAGTCTGGAAAAGTCTGTGTTATTTTCTCTATTGCACAGATGAAGAAATTGAGGATTGGAAAGCTCAGCTGACACATTCAAAGTCATAGCTAGGCAGTGGCAAAGCTACGATTTAAAGCCCTATGGTCCATGTTTTTTGCCCTATCCAGGGCATCTCTCTTTATGGCTTAATAAATATTAATCTTTCAGGTCTTCCAGGAGTTGTGTATCCAGCTTTGCCTCCCTTCACACTGGTCTTAGGCAGTCCACATGGGAGCACTGGGAGAAAGTGACAAGATCCAGTCCAAACAGGAGCAGCTCTCGGTGCAGCTGCCGTCGTCTCTGTGCAGGTGGGCTCACATCGGGGTATGCTCTGCTATCCTCACATCAAAAGGGAACAGGCTGGCGTCCTCTCAGTGCATAGAACACCGGAACTACTTAAAACTGCTCACAGTGGAAAGCAATGAAATCTGATACTTATCTAGCACCTAATACATTACAAAACACTTCCATAAGCGTGCTCCAATAATCCTTATTGGATTGAGCACATTATAATTGTTCTTAGTTGTTCAAATAAGGATGCTGAGGCTCAGATATGATAAGTAAATTTTCCAAAGTGAGGCAGCTTGTGAGGGGCTGAGCCAGTATGCAAACCCAGCTCTTCGGCCCTCAAACTCAACACTATTTTAGAGCAGTAAATGTTAAAGTGTAAATGAACCACTCAGGCATCTTGTTAAAATGAAGATTCTGATTCAGTAGATCTGGGATGGGGCCTGAGATTTTTCATTTCTGATGAGCTCTCAGACGATGACTCTGCTCCTGGGCCATGGACCACACTGAGCAGTGAAGGTCTAGACCAAGGAGTTTTGGTGGGGGATCTGACCATCCCTATAAAACCACACATCCTTAGTAGGTCACAGTCCTCCACAGCCCTTCTGGCCTCTTCCTCTGCCATCTTGTGTGGGGCTTCTCTTTTCAGTAGGACAGAGATAAGAGCTTAATAGGAAAGGACTCTGAAAGATAAAGAGAACCACTTCTTGCTTCAATGCCATTCCCTTAACTGCCATACTATATTGCTTGGTCCTTCCAGGGACACTGGAGAAAGGAAATATCAGAAAAGCACACCAAAACTGTCCAACTCAGGATAATCCAGGCAGGGGTCTTGCCTCCACCCTCCTGTGTTTTTATCCTAGGGAAATGTGGACCTTGAAAAAAATGATAATTCTCTGGGAACTTTAATGGAAAGGAGGTCACATCTTTTCCCCAGGACACCTTGTGGATAAACTTGAATTTGATTAACATTTATTGAGCACCTACCATAATAATAACAGTCAGTAGCTAAGGGGGTTTCCTATGTGTCTGACACTGTTTCAAATACTTTTCATCTGTTAATTCATTTACTCCTCCCAACAACCCTTCAAAGTCTGTGATATTTTCATTTCCTTTTTTATAGATGAGAAGGCCTATGAAGTAACTGGCTCAAAGTCACACAGATAATAAGCGGCAGAATGTGGGTTCACATCCAGGTCCTCTGACTCCAGGCTTGTAACCCTTTAGCTATGTGATTTCACTACTTGGCTGGACTGGGAATATTCCAGGGAGCATATGACATTGAATGGGAAAACGGGTGATTTAGCTGACTACCATAGGATTGGTGTTTTACAAGTAACATACCCCTTAATATTTACAACAGCCTTTTAGGGTAGGAGGGGTCTCCCCACTTTAGAGATGAGGAAATGAAAGAGATCTAAGAACCTTTCCCAAGTCTCACAGATAGCAAGTGACAGAGCCAAGGTTCAAACTCATGGGTGTCTGACTTCAGTGCCCACGCTCTGGAGGACTTTATGGTACTGCTGGACATACCCAGCAGGGTGATGTTCTGATGGGGGTGGGCTCTCCATGGCCTCTTGGGGCACACCTCCCCACCAAAGCTGCATGTCTCAGATGAACCAGATGTGTGCACTGCATGAGGGAGAGGATTATGTGGTCTTCCCTGCAGCTGATGAGGGACCCAGACGCTTACACCAGGACTCCAGTTTCTGGGAGGTGGGAGACAAGGGTGCTGGCAGTGACACTGTCATCTTCTCTAGCCCACATTAGTAAAAATGCGTTATGTGATATCGCAAACTCGAAAGTGCTCTATGTGTAACCATCGATGACCATTTTTAGTGCTCAGTGTCAACGTGTGTGTGGTCAGTGCTTGTGGGATCCTGCTCCTAGCGTGGGAGTCATCCACAATGAGGATGGGGCCCAAGTGGACCCCTTATTTTTGGAATCTGTTGTTATTGTTTAGGACCCACTATGACTTATTCCTTCCTTCTGCAGAGTGTTAATTAAGGCTGTTATCTTATCCAAGATGACAAAGTAAGCTCATGAAAGTCAGGGCCATTTTATCCTTTGGGCAGGGGTGATTTTCAAAGACAATATCTGGAGGGCATGGGCATTAACCTATTGGAATGGGTTTAGAGAGGAACAACAGGCAGGCTGTACTGGAGTGCGCCAGCTGAATAGGTGCCCTCCCTTTGGGTTCTGAGTTCTGCAGAGTCCTACGAGAATGCTTGAGACTCAACAACAAGGTCAAGGTCAAATATTCAAGTTAATAAGGTTTTAATTAAGTGTCTATAAATACTAACTTTATGTCAATATCTAATTGCAGATCAGCTCAAATAGGTATAAATTCTATTTAATGTAGGCTGTGGGAGTATTTGAATGCATTTGATAAGCAATGGGATGGAGTCTCCAGAAGCGAGAATACCTTGGGTTTGCAGAGACCCTAAAATCCCCATGGAGGATGGAGAGATAATTAGAGCTAATGATCACTGCCAAGTCAAATCTCTCCTTTCAAATCCTGTTCTGCAGCTTACGTTTTCTCCTACATCCTTCCCCTGTGGTCCTCGATAGGGTAAGTGGTTGCTGGGGAAGGGAAGGGGGAAGTATGTCATGGGAGCCCTGTCTAGAACAGCCACCTTGACTACATCCAGCAACGGGGCAGTGGGGAATAGGGTGGGACAGGATTTAAAGCAAATATTTGTAATTTGTGAATCCAGGGTCTCCTAAGCCTTGTGAAACAAGTTACATTAATTTTAATAATGTATTTTATTTAACTCAATATATCCAAATCTTATCATTTCAACTTGTAATCATATAAAAATTAATGAGACAATTTACATTCGTTTCCTCAAACTAAGTCTTTGAAATCCAGTGAGTACTTTACACTTATTGCATATCTCAATTCAGACTAGCTGCATTTCAAGGGCTCCACATGTGGCTTGCAGTCATCAACCTGGATGGTACATTCATGAATAAACTTTAGGGAGGTTGTGAGCCCCTTGAAATTGGTAGCAAATGTTTATTTCTGTATACATTGTATATTTTTAAAGAGGGGGTGTATAGCTTTACCAGATTTTCAGAAGCATTAGTGACCTCCAAAGGATTAATAGAAAACTGTCAAATTTCTCAGAGCTGTATCTTGGATATCCAAACATTGGCACTGCAGTGATGGGTGGGGTACTCTGCCCGTAGACTTCTGACACCCTGCTGACTCTGATTCAGATAGTCTACTTCAGGTGGTCGATCGGTATGTGGATCAGAAAATGTGGTTGCCAGACAGATGGGAGGGACCACCCAGGGCTTGCTGAAAGGCAAGGACCAATATTTGCAGACCAATATTGTTCCTAGGATCTGTGTTTCAGGATGAATTTCCAGATCACCAAGGAAATGGAAATACTGTTGGATTCTCTAGATCCTAAAACAGATGTAAAGAAAAAAAAAGTAACTGGTTGAGAATTGTATGCCAATATGTTTTAATTATCATCTTTCTCTCTCTCTGACTCTCTTCTTCCAGACAAAGACAGCTTTTGAATCACATGAGATGATTTGAAAATAAGTGATTTCTGAGTGGCCTTGACTCTTTCCTTAGCCCTCCAGGCTGATTTATTCCTGGAACAAATCCAGTCAGGGGGGGTCCATCCTCTGCACCAGAGATTCTTAACCTGGTGACCACGAATGGGCTTTATGCTGTGTGTACACACCTGTGACAATTTTTCTGGGCAGTGTTCTAAGATGTAATCAAATTGTCAAAGAGGTCCATGACCCTCCATCAGGCCGACATCCTCCAATCAGTGAAGATTAGAGCTGCGAGTGTTGGTATCCCTTTGTTCTTAGAGTGTCTCATGAAATTCCCCCTGGGGACTTTCACCTGCTGAAGAGGCAGGTAGAGAAGCCACCTGTTTGTCACCTGTATGCTTAATGAAACCATAAGGACTTCTGTGTCCTCAGATTCCAGGCTGGACTCAAGTGAATGGCCTGTAGAGTCATCTCCAAATCCCTCATCCCGGTGTCCCAGGCCATTGGCTTTGTGTGATGGCTACATCATTATGTAATCCTAGTCTAGAGCCCTGGAGCCCACTGTCTCAACTGTTTTTGGCTTTTGGGGATCCTGGGTGCCTGACATGAGCCCCTGTTCCAGGCCAAGTGTGAGGATATGCATTTTTTATTTCAGCTGTGCATTCCAGATGCAGAGGATTGATTTAGATGGTGACTTTGAGTTTATCTGGTCCCATCCCTTCATGTAACAGATGGGGAAACTGAGGCTGAAGTGGTAAAGTACTTAGGTAAGGACACACAGACAGTAAGCAGAGCAATCAGGACCAGAAAGTAGCTCTTCCCACTGCCAGTACTGCCTCTCCCCTCCTCCCAGTACTCAAGCGAACTGTGTCCAGTGTCCTAGCACCACTCGGGAAGTCACGACTGATTAAGGACAACTACAGTGTGACAGACCTGCATTCAAATTTCAGCTCAGTCTTTTATTGTTATGAGACCCTAAACAAGTCATTTTAACTCTGAATCTCAGTTTTTTCAATCTGTCAAATGGTGATAATCAGACCTATATCCTGGGTTTATTATAAGATTAGATTAGATTAAATAATGTATCAGAGCATTTGGTAGAGGGCCTAATGTACAACAGGCCCTCTGAATAGATTGTAGCTAGTACTGGGGCTTCCCCTTTTTCCTTCCTGCTCAAAATCCCTAAAGCATCAGTCCTCCTGACCTGTCAAAATGTACCTGTCCTGGGTTCTGTTCAGGTAAGACCTTGCTAGGTGATTGACTAGCTGATTAGCCCTGAGGGTCTGTGGATTTCCTTGTTGTGCTGTATCTTTCACTAGAGTGTGTGGTCGAGGACGGTGCACATCATCTTGTTTATTACTGTCTGTCTCCAGAGACTAGCTCAGTGCCTGGCATAGAGTGGGTGCCCAGAGAATGTTTGGCAAATGAAACAAATATTTAACTAGTGGCCTTCAGTGTTGTAGTAGGCTGAATAATGGCCCCAAAGATAGCAGGTCAAATCATATCTAATCATAAAGGAAAAGAGTTTTTACAGATATGATTAAGTTAAGGATCTTGAGATGGGGGCATTATCCTGGATCATCCAGCTGGGCCCTAAATGCAGTTGCATGTGTCCTCACAAGAGGAAGATTTGGCTGCACACACAGAGGCAAAGGCAATGTGAAGACAGAGCAAAGAGAGACTGAAGAGGCTGTTTTTGTGAAGATTATGGCATGATGTGACTACAAGCTAAGGGATGCTGGCAGCCATCAGAATCTGGATTCTCCCCTAGAGTCCCTGGAGAGAATGTGGCCCTGCTGATTTTAGACTTCTGGCCTCCAAAATTGTGAGAAAATTAATTTCTGTTGTTTGAAGGCACCCAGTTTGTGGTTAGTTGTTACAGCAGCGATGGGAAACTAATGTGTCTTTAACTCAAGAAGTTAACATGGAAATTTTAAGGACTGGAAAATTATATTTTTTAAAGGTTGGAACCAAAGAAGCTCAACATTCTCTAATCCTATTTTCCTTTCTCTATGAATAGTATGTTCCCTCTGTGAAGCCATTGACACATGATGATGTGGCTGAGACAAGAATCCAGAGGAAATGGGTGATTGAAGTGAGTTCTTCTCTTATATTAAAGGGAAGAGAAAGAACCAGACGAGCTGTTGACAAAAGTGGGGAATGAGGGGGCACCATATTCAACTTAAGAGAGCTGAGCTGCATGAATTCATTCATTCATTCAACAGCCATTTACTGAGTGCTTACTATGTGCCAGTCACTATTCTAGGCACTGAGGATGAAGCAGTGAACAAGAAAGGGGGAAAAAATAACCCTGCTTATGTGGAGCCTAGTGGGAGGAGACGAGCACACGCAAACGAAATGCATGTCCACCTCGGCTGGTGGTGCTCAGGTGGGCAACCTGGAGAGCAACAGTCCTGCCTATGACATCTGCTCTGACTCCAAAAGCTTCATCTGATGACGAGGCACAAACAATTCCCCACCGCTGGTCGTCTCTCCAAACAGCTGTTTCCCAGAGTGCTGCCTGCACCCCCAGGGCTCTGAAGGCCCCTCCCACACAGAACGGCCATGCTCCTCTCTCTCTCACTTTCTCTCTCTTTCATCCTGCCCCATGTAGAATTGTTATTCGTAAGCTCGTTTCCAGAACCGCTGGTGAAGTTGAGGGAGACTGAGGCAAAGAAAACATAGCCTTATTTTTTCTTTTCTTTTTTAGAATCATTAATCTACAATGACATGAGCAACATTATGGTTACTAGACTCCCCCATCATCAAGTCCCCCACCACATACCCCATTACAGTCACTGTCGATCAGCATAGTAAGATGCTATAGAATCACTACTTGTCTTCTCTGTGTTATACAGCCCTCCCCATGCTCCCCCTACATTATGTCTGCTAAACGTGCTGCCCCCTTTTCCCTCTTATCCCTCCCTTCCCACCCATCCTCCCCAGTCCCTTTCCCTTTGGTAACTGTTAGTCCATTCTTGGGTTCTGTGAATCTGCTGCTGTTTTGTTCCTTCAGTTTTTTCTTTGTTCTTATACTCCACAGATGAGTGAAATCATTTGATACTTGTCTTTCACTGCCTGGCTTATTTCACTGAGCATAATACCCTCTAGCTCCATCCATGTTGTTGCAAATGGTAGGATTTGTTTTCTTCTTATGGCTGAATAATATTCCATTATGTATATGTATCACATCTTCTTTATCCATTCATCTACTGATGGACACTTAGGTTGCTTCCATTTCTTGGCTATTGTAAATAGGGCTGCAGTAAACATAAGGGTGCATATGTCTTTTTGAAATTGGCCTCCTGCATTCTTAGGGTAAATTCCTAAGAGTGGAATTCCTGGGTCAAATGGTATTTCTATTTTTAGTTTTTTGAGGAACCTCCATACTGCTTTCCACAATGGTTGAACTAATTTACATTCCCACCAGCAGTGTAGGAGGGTTCCACTTTCTCCACATCCTTGCCAACATTTGTTGTTGTTTGTCTTTTGGATGGTCGCCATCCTTACTGGTGTGAGGTGATATCTCATTGTGGTTTTAATTTGCATTTCTCTGATGATTAGTGATGTGGAGCATCTTTTCATGTGCCTGTTGGCCATCTGAATTTCATCTTTGGAGAACTGTCTGTTCAGCTCCTCTGTCCATTTTTTAATTGGATTATTTGCTTTTTATTTGTTGAGGTGTGTGAGCTCTTTATATATTTTGGATGTCAACTCTTTATTGGATATGTCATTTATGAATATATTCTCTCATACTGTAGGATGTCTTTTTGTTCTATTGATGGTGTCCTTTGTGGTACAGAAGCTTTTCAACTTGATATAGTCCCACTTGTCATTTTTGCTTTTGTTTCCCTTGCCCAGGGAGATATGTTCATAAGAAGTTGCTCATGTTTATGTCCAAGAGATTTTTGCCTATGTTTTTTTCTAAGAGTTTTATGGTTTCATGACTTACATTCAGGTCTTTGATCCATTTCGAATTTACTTTGTGTATGGGGTTAGACAATGATCCAGTTTCATTCTCTTACATGTAGCTGTCCAGTTTTGCCAATACCAGCTGTTGAAGAGGTTGTCATTTCCCCATTGTATGTCCATGTCTCCTTTATCGTATATTAATTGACCATATATGTTTGGGTTAATATCTGGACTCTCTATTCTGTTCAACTGGTCTGTGGGTCTGTTCTTGTGCCAGTACCAAATTAGCCTTACTTTTTAAAGGCATATAAAGTGAGGGGCAGAAGCAAGAAGATTTTCAGAATGAAAATGTTTCTTCCTCAGCTGGCATTTTAGAGTTTGTGATACATTTGGTACCTGTGAAGTTGTTAGAAAAGGCATCCAGAAAGAGAGGCTCTAGTTCTGTGTTTCTAACAAGTGATCTAAAAAATGTAGAGAGATGATATATGGGAGACGATACATAATGTTAGAACCGAGACCAACAAGGGACAGGAAGGCAGAGTCCCATTTGTGGAGAAAGAGCCCTCTGGTTGTCAGAGTAGTAGACCAGTAATGGAGTGGCTGCCTCAGTCGGGGAAAGGCATGTGCTCACCGACACTGACAGAGTTAAAACATGGCTGAACAGCTACATGGGAGAATGCTGGAGACGGTAGTCAGGTTTCTGAGGAGCAATGAGCTAAATGATCTTGAAGGTCTCTTCCAACCCTGATTTCACTAAGCACCCCAGAAATAAGAATATAATTCTTAGATGAATGCAATATACTTGAAGTTTTATGTGGCAAATATAGTAAGAAATTGACAGAAATAGTAGTAGCAGAACACTTTGCCACATCTTTCTTTTTATAAGAATAAATGAGGAAAAAAGAACACAATTGAGAAAATCTCTATAAATTGCTAAAGGCAGAAATAAAACAGAGTACACTTTCTTTCTACAACATAGTACACCAAGAAATAAAAAAATAATAATAATAAACAGTAGTGGACATCTTTTTGTGTGTCCAATCAAGTCATAATAACTGCTCTTCCCCCTTCTCCCCTAACTATGTCTCCCAGCTTTGGAATTCCAGCCACCATTTAGTACAGTTTGATCCCACCTCCCTGGCCTTGATTGATTTTGGATTGGATACCTAAGCCAGATACGCCAGAATTCCTTCCCTGGGAATTTGGAATTGAAGCAGAGAGAAAAATATCAGCTCTCAGATAGCTGGATCTGCAGTGTACAAACTGGGGAGTTATCAGTGATCGTGATCTGCCATGTAAATTGAAGACAAAAGAAAAAAAAAAAGAAGAATGAAAGAGTTGCACAGGAGAATCTGAGATTAGACAGGGAGTGAGGCTCCAGATGACATCCCAGTCACTGATATATGTATGTTTAAGTGTCTTACCTGCACAATTACCCTTGGAGTACAGAAAGCCCTCACATCCCATAACCAAGTCTCTTCTTAAGTCAGCTGGAGTTATTTTCCCTGTAATCAGAGTTCTAACTCATAAAAAACAAACAAAAAGAACAAAACCTCAAACCACTTGAAAATTTGAAAACTCTCTTCTAAATGACTCTTACATCAATGATAAAGTCAAAACTGAAGCTTTAGAACATTTAGAAAGTTATTGCAATGAAAACTGTACAAACTGCAAACTAAGGATCTAGCTAAAGCTATACTAAGAGGAAAATTCAGAACTTTAAAAACTCAAGGAGTACAGGGCTCTGCAGCCAGATGGCTGGTGGGACACCCTTTCCTACCACTCAAGAGCTGCATGATCATCTGTAAATGTATCACTTTGTGCCTCAGTTTCCATATCTAAAAATGGATGTAATAATAGTGCTATTGTAGGATTATAGGGTTTTATTCTGAGAATTAATTTATACAAGCAATATATTTAAAACAGTGCCTAGCACATAATGTTATAAATGCTAGCCATTGATTAAGATAATAATTTAAAATAATAATATATAATGAAGCATTAATATTGAAGCCATCTTTAAGGGATGGGAAGCACTGGGCAGCCCCCAGAGTATTTTAGGGTTCTCAGGTTCTCTTTGGAATAAAGGCGGGTATAGCCCTGGTACCTGGCTTACTTCTCTTCACAGACAGAGCTGGTCCTGGCTTGGTACAAGGGCAGGAAAAGCACTGGGCTGCCATCTGAGTATCTCAGTATGAGTGTAGGAAAGGAAAACATGAAGCTGTCTTGGTATGGTTGGTTGGTTCCCTCTTCACTCGACTGAAGGGTTCATGAGGCAGGGGAAGGATTTCTGTGGCTCCCAGTGCTTTGTGATGTTAGAGATCACAAAAAGGGATGACTGGGCCTAAAAATACACTCCCTTTCCCCCACTTACCACTGACATCCCAAACCCAAGGCACATCGTACCTGATTTGTGGGTTAACTAGCCTGCATTCTTATCTTAAGCAGTAACCTTCTTATCTTTGAAGATGGAAGTTGGAGTTACCACCACCAAACAAGCATTTCTAAGGTGACTGATGGAGTGTGGGGCCCTCGTGAGGCAGTGGGGTCCCAGGCAAGGAACATCTCATCATGGAGAGAACCTGGTGGGAACAGGATTCAGGGAAGAGGGGCTTGATCCTGCCTGGGCTGCTTGGAAGTCTTGCCAGGTTCCCGTGTTGCAGCCCATCTCCTTGGCACCTGGGGAGGAGGCATGGCCCTGCTCTCCTGTGGAGGTTCCTCCTCCCTCGAGGGTCAGATGTGCTGTGCTCCAAAGCCTGTTCGAATCCAGGTGCACTCAGGACAGCCTTGCCGTGCCCACCCCAGGATGTTTAACTCCTCTTGGTTCGCATGGCAGCCGTCTGGATAATCTGCTGCCCTATATGGTGCTATATTTTGGTCCTAACAACTACCAATCAATACTCTCTTAATTATAGACAAACTCATTATTTATTGATCATCTACTGAGTGCCAGGTGCCGGGGTTACAGTGCAAAGTCTCTGCCTTCATAGAGTTCATGTTTCTGTGCAGGAGAGAGACACAAGTAAGAAAAAAGCTCAGATAATATTCCAAAGAGTAATCAAGGCTCTAAAAGTGGGCAAAAAGCATAGAAAGTGATAGGAAAGAAGGGACCCTTTTAGGTAAGATGGGACATTTGAGCAGAGAGACCTGAACAATGTGAGAGAGCTATGCAAAGATCTGGGAAGAGTGTTCGGTCTGCAGGGCCAGCCAATATCAAGGCCCAGGGCAGGAAACAACTTTGCACAATGGTAAGAAAAGTGAGCAGAGGACAGAGAGGCAGGGGACGTGGTCTGAATCCTAGCTAACCTCTGTGAACTTGAACAAGTCACTTAACCTCTCTATGCTAAAACTGAGAGGATAATGTGACCTACAGCTATATCATGGGATTGGTGCAGGGATTCTGTTAATGTCCAACAGGGAGTCACAAAATAGTACTTGCCCCTTCCCACCTGTGCCTAAACCAATAAAACAAGTGAGTCCTCGACTGGAGGCCCCAGATCACCTTTCTTACTGATAAGGGCCAGGTTCTAACATGGAGCTTGTATCTACCAGTCACAGGATTTCCCGATACTGAGCCTCAGAACTGACAGACTTACCTGGCCACCAGCAGCCCTGGACCTGCAGAGCACCAGAAAACTCGGAGGATGAGAGAGCACAGGAGCTCAGTCCCAGAAGGAAGGAGAGGCTGGTGGGCAGAGGGGCGGGGAGAGGCTGAGCCGCGCATGCCCAGTTCTCCTTCCCACTCACCAATCAGATGAGCAGTTCCCTAAACGAGCGAGGGGTGGAGAGGGCCTGGGGTGGAGGTTTTAGGGTGGAGCTCGCTCCCTGTGGAAGGAAACCTCATAAGGACGGGAACATTCTGCACAGATACAATTAGGAAATCTATGTGATATGCTCAGCACAGGACCTGGTATCTAATAAGTCCTTAGTAAGTTATAGCTTTCAACAGTACGTTGAACCTGGCTTGGTTTACCCATTCTTTCAGGCTTGTTCTTTTATTGAGTGTGCAAATGACCTGTGGGTTTTGGGTCAGCTGTGAGGGAAGGTATAGGAAAGCATTCCATCCCAAGCTCTTTACCACTCCTATTGTTCTGCTGGCTATAGCTACTACTTCTTACTCTCAGCTCATGTTTATTAATTGGATACCACACACCAGGAGCTCATGTGGGCCCTGATATGTATTATCTCATTTAATCCTCAAAACTCTGCTTCAAAGTGCATATTGTCATTCGGCTACTCTGCGGTTGTGGAGTCTGAGACAAACAGTTGAAGTGCCTTGCTCACAGACACATGGAGGGATGTGCAGGGGAGACTGAAGCCCCTGGCGGTTAAATAGTGGAACACCGCTGTCCCTCAGCCACCACCTTCGCAGCCCCTCACCCATCACAGGCAGCGGGGCTGAGAGGTCCCCAGGGGTGTCTTTGGAGTGACGTGGCCTTGCCATCAGCGTGAGAGAAATGCAGGTGAGGCAGCAAACATGCGAGGCTTCAGGACATTTTCCAAGCCTGAACTTGGAAGAAGTAGAATTGTCCTGGCGAGGGAATGGAAACAAACGAGGCACGAATTCAAGGGCAAAGGACCAGCTTCCAAACCAGCCCCTCCTGGATGCTGCTTCTGCAGCCTGCATGGGACCCCCGAGAACTGATGGGCTTCGGATTGCGTCCTCACGTGGCTGTCCCTCCATCAGAGCTTTGGCCGCTCTCTCAAGGGCAAGGCTCCTCACCTCTGACGTTCCCTGAGCCAGCCTCCCGCGCTCCCGTGCTCCTGGGGGCCGCCCGGCAGCTCGGCAGCTCCTGTGGGGCCTGCCAACGGCTGCCCAAGCACAGGCCCTCTGCTGCCTGGGGCTGTACGCTTTGTCTCACCAGGGCCCACTCTTCTTGGCTCTGTGTGTGTGTGTTGTTGTGGTGGTGGTGGTGGTTTCTCAGTCCCCAGTGTGTGTGTGTGTGTGTGTGTGTGTGTGTGTTGTGGTGGTGGTGGTGGTAGTTTCTCAGTCCCCAAGCAGAAATGGTAGTGCTCACATTGTCTGTGAAAGAATTATTTTCAGTTTGTGGGGTTTAATGGGCCTCCTTCCCCACCCAGTTTTTAATAATGCTGCTAACGAGCCACAGAGAACTGACATAACTCACAGTACAGTTATTCAATGAACAGGACCTGCACAAGGAATCATACCCTTTCAGGATGGGGCTCTAGGCTGACGAACCACACAAACCAACGAGGGCATGGAGGAAAGGGGTTACCATTTAAGTTAAGGGGTTACACTATCTAGTGTATGTCTTAGATTGGGTTTTCCAAGAAGCAACATGGAGTCAAGGACTTGAGAGCAAAGGGATAACTGGGAGGTGATTCCATGAAGCACAAGGAGAGGGGCGGTGAGACAGAGAAGGAAAGGAGGCCGGTTACCACTGTAGGACCCCGGGGGTTAGTCCTACTGGAGAATTCTGGAAACAGTGTAGCACAGGAGCCTCAGATTTCTGCCTCCCCCCGAGGCAGCTGGGGTAAGCCGCAGCCCCCACTGTCCTGGCTGAGCGTGTGGAGTGCCTGGGGCTTGCCTTGTCATGGGAGGGTGCAATTTGCTCTCATGGCCAGAGAAGCTCTTGGAAAAGGCATGCCAATGCAGGCAGGTAGAGGTGAGGCCAGCCCGCTCAGAAACAGTACATAGCCAAGGGTATGGCTGGGGCTGACCGTGTTTGCTGCACTGTGGAGCTGGTGCCTCCCAGATGACATTTAATCCTCATCATAACCTGATGGTGCAGATGATGTGGCCCACACTATAGAGCTGGGGGTGCCAAGGGTCAGACGTTCTAGAGTTTCTTTACAACATACAGTGTTTAGCACCTTTGGCTTCTCTAAAAACCAGTGCCATCCTCCCACCTCCCCACCCCCCCACCTCCTGGTGACAACAGATCACAGGCAGCCAAATGGAAGGAAAAATGTCTCCCTTCCCCACCCCACACACACAAGGGCTGGGCGGGGAGGATCTCCTGCAAGGCAGGCCTTCCTTTTAAGCCACTTCATGGTCTACCCCAGGGTCATACATATTGATTAGACTGAAAATGAGCTGATCTGAGGCAACATAAATCTTGGAGCTCACTTGACTTCTGTAAAATGGGCATCCTTAAAGCCAACTCATACGTGTGTTGGGATTGAATATGGAAAATGAAGATAGCACAGCGCCTGGCATAAAGTAAGTGCTCAGACACTTTATCTACTCTTCTTCTTTGAGGAGCTCTATTCTGTCTCAGCAGCCTATTTCTTACCTATTCTTTATTCCCTCTCCTCTCTCTTTCTGTTTCCTGCCCACCCACCCCCTCCCCTGCCCAGTTCCACCCTCCATGAGATACTCAGAGCAGAGGAAAGAGCTCACACTTGAGTCTCTGTTCTCACAAAATGAAGTGTGGTCGGCCAGGTCAGAGTAACCTGTAAGCCGCAGCTGGAGCAGGTCAGAGAAAGGCCAGCCAGGACCCCAAGTGTCAGGGAGAGTTGTGTGGGTGTGTTCAGGGAAGTGAGAAGCTTCCTAACATGCAGGCCAGAACGTACGTCTATCTGCACACTCATTAACAGTAATGTATAAGTAAACATAGCCTTCCTGAGAATTTACCCAAATCTCCTTTTTTTCTTTTTTTTGCTGGGGAATCAGGACTTTTATAAGCTTTTAGAGATATTTGACAACTTCTGTAATATTCAAGTCACATCTCTTCCAGAACCTGTTCCATTGCCAGACCAGGCCCTTGGGAAGGGGACTCAGGCCTGTACATTCTGCCTGGGTCAAGGTTATGAGCTAGTCTAAGCTGACTGTAAATAGAGGAGCCTCAGCCTGTTTTTGCTACAGTGGCAAGTCCAGCGTCATTCCCGGCTCTGAACCACCTTCCCTGTCCTTGGTACAGATGAAGGTGGGGAACCAAACCAGTATTAGCATGATTGCATCTGTCTGTAGGATGATGGGAGTTAAGAGTGAGGGAATTTCACCTCTTTGAAGTGACATATATCAAGTTTGGTAAGCAGGATTCAGACTCAGTAGTTCCCCTAGGAGACGAGGCTTTATCTGTTGTCATTCATCCCTTTGCATTAGAGTAATCACTAACAGTAATGGTGAGATTTGACATGGCCCACCATGTGGCAAGGGCTGCAAACACTCTATTCTGTTCTTCACCACCACCTTCAGTTGGCATTAATATTCCCCTTTTACAGATAAGAAAGCAAATCAGACAGAGCAAGGCATTGACTGATAAGGCCATAGAGTAGTGAGACACACAGCTGGGATTAGGACCATGTGGGAACTTCTTAGTCTAGGGCTTCTCAACCTCAACACTGTAGACATTTGGGGATAGACAAATTCCTCATTGTGGAGTGTCCTGTGCACTATAGGGCGTATAGCAGCATCCCTGTCCTCTACCCACCAGATGTCAGCAGCACTTTCCCCAGCCCCACCAATTGCAAAAAACAAAAATGTCTCCCTCCAGACGTGCCCCAGTGGAGAACCACTAACCTGGTGCTCTCCATGAGAAAATCTCCATTTCACACTTCCCAAAAGAACACTGTTAGAGGGTGCCCTCTGCCCCTAACTGGGCAACATTTCAGGCTCAGCCTTCTGGTTACCCTGCCGGCCTCTCCCTCAAACAGCTTCTCTTTATCAGCCCTTCATTCATCCCTTCACTCATTGATTCCATGACTATTTAATGAATGCCTATTCTGCATCAGGAGACATAGGCACAAATAACACCTGCCCTCATTGGGGTAAAAGTTTGTCAAACAAAAATCACTCAGTAGATGTTATGACCCATGTACCTGCACTAATTCACTTCATTCTCTCAGCAACCATTGGTATTTTCATCCTACAGGTGTCCAGTCTGAGACACTGAGAGGTCAACTAACTTGCTGATATCAAAGCCAGGAAACAGTGGAGTTGGGAGTCAAATGCAGGATGCTGGGCTCCAGACCCATGCACCTGACCACTGCACTCTCCTTTCCAAATCTGCATCTTCATCCCACATCTCTCCAACAGTTTAGGATATTGCCACATAGCATCCTGGTGTCTCTTCAGACTCACTGGTAAATCTAAACTTATCACCTCCCCCCATAAATTAGCTGTCCACTTTCTCTCTCCCAGGGGCATCACTGTTGTCCTTGTGAACTAGGGTCAGTATCTTGGTGCCACAATGGAATCATGACCTTCTCCATTCCCTATAACATCTTCATTCTCAAGTCTTGTTGGTTTCTAGGAAAAATCTCTCATCATCTCAGTAACCCAGCTAGGCAAGCTTATTTTCATCCTGTTTAATAAAGAGGAGGAAACTGAGGCTCAAAGAGGTCAAGTGCCTTGCTCAAGGTCACAAAACTAACAAAGGTTGAAACTTACCCCTATCTTCTGATCAAAATCTGCACGAGAACAAAATTATTTCATGTACAAAGCTACATCTCTGCACCTGCCTCAGGGGCTCCTAGGAGGTAGGGCTATAGCTTATGCCATGTCTGGATCTCTTACACAGAGGCTAGCCCTTGTTTGACTCAAAGAACTAGAGCTAGGAAGCCCAATATTGCAAGGATGTGACCCAGACTGTCCTAAAAATTAATGCTCTGAAGGTCCACCAGATGGCAATGTTTTCCCCATGAAAGAGGACATTGAAAAGCCAAAATGTAGAGTGCAACTGAGAAGCTTGGTTGAAGTGACCAAAGAATTTGAATTTGAAGTGGTTTATACACACACACACACACACACACACACACACACACACACACACCCGCTCACACTGTGTTTAGAATCTTGCTGAGTATTCAAACATTGAAGACTATTACTTAGGCAGTGGTAGAGCATAAACTTAATTGTACTCTAATCTAATCTTTGGCATTTCCTAGCTGTCTGGCCTGAAAGAAATCCCTTAATCTCTCTATTTGTATTTTCCTCATCTGCAAAGTGGGCCTAAGAATATCTGCTTAGTCAACCTCACAGACAGAGCTATTATGAGGCTGAAACTGGACATGTGTGAAATTACAGATGCCTTTACAAAAATATACACTGTTATAGTTACAGATGCTATGGAATTAATTTAACTGTTAGTTCAGTAATTAATTTTGTAGAAAAGCATCACCCAAAACCTTGGCACTCAAAATGTGGTCCACAGACCGGCAGAACTGGCATCACCTGAAAGTTCATTAAGAATACAGAATGGAACTCATCTTAGCTACTGAATTTTAATACTGTGCATTTTAAGAAGATCCTGAAGTGATGCATATGCATGGTAAAGTTTTGACACTGGCTAGAAAATTAATAGTTTTAGTGAATTAAGAAAATAACAAGAAAAACAAGTTCTGGAATGTGTTTGGGTGTTAATACTAAGTTAGCTCAGTTCAGTGTCCTACATAATATGAGAAGTATATGCTAGGATGACCCCGAGGCATGTTAAGCAATTGTTTGCAAAGCTCAAAAAATGTATCTGTATCCAAAGTTAGGCTGTAGGAGGAGTGACTTGAAGTTGAAATAAAGTGTTGCCATATTAAACCTGTCAGGACGGGCTAGGTTATGCAGCAGTAACTGACATTCCAGTGGCTTTAAAACCCTAGAGGTACGTGGGCATTGCAGTGATTGGGAGCTCTGCTCAGTCATTCCGGGAGCCAGGCTGATTACAGGGAAAGTTCTGGAGGGTCTCATGCTGGTAATTAAATTCTCGGCCTAGAAGTGACATACCATTCTTTTCCTCATAACTTGTTTAGACCAAACTAGTCATCTGACCCCACACCACTGGGGACAGGAAGTTCAATCTTATCCTGTGCTTGGAAGGTAAAGCACTATAAATATTCAGTGAAGAGCACTAACAATGACCACAAAGGTTATCCCCGAGTTGTTCAGAGTGCCAGCTCCCAGAACTGCAGGAGAAATGATCAGGGACAGTCTGTCAACGGTACAGATTCCAGAGCCACCATCCCAGGGATCTAACTGGGAATCAGGACTCTGTTTTAACAACTACCCCAGATGATTCAGATGCCCTCCCTCAAGTAGGGCAGGGAAATGGAACAAGGGTTATGCCATTGTAAAATCTACTTAACCTGCGAAAAAGGCCCAGTTTATTCTTCAACTTAATCTATATGCTGTTCTTCCTTTTCTTCCAGCCCCTTAAGCTATTAAGGAACTTTGTAACAGGGACAGGAGATAAACCTGAAGTGTAATCGAACCTATGTGGATAAAGAATGCAGAGATCTAGACCAACACAGTCACCTAAGTAACCCTGTTCTTTCGCCTGAGGGGGATTTCCCCTGGGCAAGTTCACTCTGAATTCGGTGAGCCCGAATAAGCAACACTGAGGGTCAAAGGGTTTATACCAAGCTTTATTCTCACGGTGGCAGGTCAAGTGCTGGAATCACGTCTGCCTCTGTGAAGACCACAATCCATCTCCATCTCTGTCTCTGCCCTTGGGAGCCAGCCAGGAGCCCTGGCCAGAGCTCTTTATATAGTAACACAGACAGTAATGGCTCATTGCCAATAGGTGTGTAAGCATTAGCCTACACAGTAGGCCTATTACATCATCAAGTAGTTTTGGGTCAGGTGAGGATCCTGGCCATGGAAGTTTCATTTTCCCTACACCTATTCTTAAGATAAAACTTCAAAGGAATTTTTGTACACATCATGCCTTATGCTGACCCCTACCCAAAAGGCTCTATAAAACTCCAAACCCTAAACCCTTAAGCACACCTCCTCTAAGGTTGCCTGCACTCCTATCTGAGTGTGTACTGTATTATATCAAATCAGCTTTCTTGTTGCATACCGATTGTACTTTTCTCTGTACTCCTTTCCATGATAAAGGCAAGAACTGTCCAACTTCCACCTCCTGGTGGTAAATGTCTTTGTCACTTTGGTATTTTATTCAGCTTTTCAATCTTAACACAATCCTTTTCTCTCTCCCTGTTTTATTTCAGACCAGTAAGGAAATGGAAGTTTTCTAACATAAACTCACTCCACCCAATGCTCTGTGGCTCCCCCAAATCCTGGAGTGGTAGGCGCTTAGTTCCCACACTGTGCAGATTCAAGCAGACAGTGGATGTCAGGTGACCCTGGCTTCAGGAGTTGGCAAGGGATCTGTCCTATGCCAAACAGGAGTTCAATGAGCTTCCCTTCCCTCCCTCTGCTCCTCCTTGCGCTCTGCTGCCTGCACAGCTGCTGCCATTTGCTGCTACTCCTGCTTTAATGAATTCCTTTCTTACCTACATTCGTCCAACCTGGTTGATAATTCTTTCTCAATCAGAGTCAACAATCCTCCCCTGTCCAGGTTGAGGTTTCACCTAGTGTGCAGGGAGCTGCCTGACAACACCTCCATAGACCAGCATTTGGACACCACTAGCTTTGAGCCCTCATGTCCCTTAACCCCATCTTGAATTTAAAGGGCACTGCATTCATTTCTCAGGGCTGCCTTAACGAACTACCTCAAACTGTGGCTTCCAATGACAGAAATTTATTCTCTCACAGTTCTGGAAGCCAGAAGTCCAAAATCAAGGTGTTGTCAGCAAGACTGGTTCTTTCTGGAGTACCTGGAAGAAAATCCGTTCCATGCCTCTCTCCTAGCTTCTGGTGGCTGCTGGCAATCTTTGCCATTCATCGGCTTGTAGCCATAAAACTCCAACTTCTGCCTCTATCTTCATGTGGCCTCCTCGGTGTGTCTATTATATCTTCTGTTATAAAGACACTTATCATTGGAATTAGGGTCCACTTGTGTAATCCAAGATGACCTCATTTTTAAAATCCATAATTTAATCCATCTGCAAAAATCCTTTTTCAAATTAGGGTCATAATGGGAGAACATATATTTTTGGGTCCACTGTTCAATCCACTACAAGCCCACATTCACACTGAACTTAGTCTTCCGTAGGTCCTTTCTGGACAGCCAAGAGCCGACTCTGAGAGCCACACACCACAAGGGGTCAGGCAAGCCTTATTTTCCCACTATTCAGTCTCTGCCACTCTTAGGAATCCTTTCCAAGCCCCGCACTCCACTGTGACAGTCAATGAGGGCAAGATATGGGCCAGGATCCCAGCCCCAGGAGCAGTTTTCCTTCTTATTGCCTCATGCAAAACAGAGGGATGGCATGCTGACAGCATGTGATAAGCAGCACCTCTGTACAACTCGCTCTGCAAAACCGTTGAGAAAGTGACCTAGCATTTCAATAGCCTCAGACCCATCCGACCCAGATGTTGACAACATTCCCCTCCTCAGCCGTGAGGGCTATGTTCTTGAAAACTCCCAAGGTTGGAGAATTCCAGGTGGATGGCCATAAGATATTATGGGCAAAATAGGTATGGGTATTCAGGTCATCGATGAACGCTTATTTTTATATTCTCTTAAAGATGATAGTAATGACAGTACATTAAATAGAACACCTCAATGTCATTTGACACATCTTGAATTAGTAATAATGGCTCCTCAACAATTATTTTCCATTTAAGCAATTCCTTTGCTCTCCGGATACATTTTAGTGCGTCCAGTGAGATATTATTAATTAATTTTGCTTGGTTTTCAAGATTATGCCTAGAAAGGGGCACATTCCTTTGTGTGTGGGGCTTCCATTCAGGACCAATAAGTCGAACTGTGCAACACTGAGCCTCCATGGCACTCCCCCTAAGCCAAAACCTGCAGAGAGCTGCTGTTTCTCACTTGGGTGGCTGCTATGGGGCATGTGGCAGTACGCCAGGGGGACTAGAATTTGTCTCAACTGGATTCACAGCAACAGGAGGAATTACTAGGAACTTGGAGAATGTCTGGCCCTGGCCTTCTGGTCAATCTGGCCCCAGTGCCTCAGCTCTTGGCTGTGTGGCCACTTCCTCAGAGCTCAGCTCACAGTGTCTGCCTGCTCCCCTTTTAATTGCACTGGATGTGATTTCAATCCATGGCCAGTTGGTTGTTTCATTGTTTAATTGGTTTTGTGTCTGGCATTTTCCCTCCTAGGCTGTAAGCTCCCTGAGGGTGAGAGTCTTGCTTATCTTCCCCTTTGCAGTTGCCCTGGGGCCTGGCACGTGCCTAAACCTGAGTAGGTCTTTGATAAATGCTCTTTGAAAGAATGAGTGTCACCTTGTTTATGCCCAGAGCTGACCTTCAGGGGGCCTGCTTCCAGGACCTGTTGTCTGGCTGTGTGCACAAATGTTTCCCTGTGAGCAAAGGAAATCCTGTGCTGATTGTTAACTACTTCTTTCTGGCCCTGGGGACTTTTCAGAGCCTTTAATATACAGGTGTGAATTGTAATCTTCAAGAGGAGAATTTAGTGTGGAATATTCTTCAAAATGTTGACCTGTCTTGACTGCCTAGAGCTGTTGTTCCAGAAAGGACCTCAGCGGGTCTGGGTTCCATGCCCCTGTCTGGTTGTGCTGGCCAGCTGTGTTCCCCACTGGCTGGGAGACCCTTGTCACTGTCCTGCCAAAAAGAAGTGAAATGAAATATGAGCAGAGTCTGGAAGTCTGTGTCCCTAGCCCAGGGCAGTCATCTCCAGGCTATTTCACTGTGAGCAAGTCACAGTTCTTTGGGCCTTAGTTTCCACACTTCATTCATTCATTCAACAAATGTTTATTGAGTGCCTTTTAGGTGCCTGGCACACTGCTAGGCACTGGGGATAAAATAGTGAGCAAGACAGTCCTGCCCTCTTGGAGCTTACAGTATAGTTAAGAATAAAGATGTTACCAAATAACCCACGGATGGGTATAAAAATGCAACCATGGCAAGTGCTATGGAGGGAAAGTCCCTGACAGTGTATGAGATCCTGTGATGGGGGATTTGACCTAGTGAAGGGTGGTGGGCTGTCAGAGAAGACTTCCTGGCATTGGATTCTGAAGAATCATAGGGGTTGTCTTGCCAATGGGTTTCAGCCACGGGCAAGTTCACTATGGATTCAATGAGACCAGAGAAATGACAACGGAACGTTCTTGGGGTGAAAGGGTTTATACCCAACTTTATTCCCACAGTGGCAGCTCAGTCACTAGAATCCCATCCACTCAGAGCGAGTCTGCATGCAGCAAGCCAGTCTCTGCCTCTGGGCCTCTCTGCCACTGCAGCCATGTCAGTCTCTGTCCTCGGCTCTGCCACCACTCCAGTCTCATCTCTGCTCTCCTGCAGCCTTGCAGCCCTGCCACCGTGTTGCCCAGAGCAGTGGGCGGAGTTCTTTATGTAGAGTTAATAACAACGTATTGCCCACACGTGTGTAGTGAGCTAGTCAAGCAGGGCCAGATGAGAATCCTGGGCACAGGAACCTTCACTTTATCCACAGGGGTGAAGGAGGAAGGGTGGACCATCCCAAGCGCAGGAATCTTCTTGGCTCAGGCCCTGTGGGGAGAACAGTCATGGCAAATGGTTGGAGCTGAAGACGGGCCAATAGGGCTGGGGCAGGGAGAGAATGGAGGGTGGGCAGCACAGGGCCAGGAGCAGGCCACACGGGATGACCAAGTCGGCGGGACTGGCTTTATCCTGAGAACTGTGGTAAGCTACTGATGTGTCTGAAGTCCATGAGTGCAGGTGTGAGCAGAACAGAGCAGGGGCAAGGAGCAGCTTTGCACTTAGAGAAGACACCACACTGGGGAATGGATTGGAAATGGACCAGCATGGGTGGTGGTGGTCAGATGGAGGCTAGCTTGGTTGTTCAGACAGAAGATGGTGATCATGGAGAGTCAATCCATAAATGTGTTCTGAACACCTACTATGTCCCTGGTACTTTTCGGTGAACAAAACAGGCAAAGCTCCCTACACTCATAGAGCTGACATTCTGGTGAGAGGGAAGACAGACAGTAACATAATCAGTAAGTAAGCTAGTGCACTGGCAAGCATTATGTGCAGTGGTAAAAGAAAAATAAATTGAACTGAGTAAGTGGGGTTCGGAATGGGGGGAGTTGATGGCAGAGATCCTCAGGAGAGAAAAATGGTGGTGTTCTATGATGGGCAGGTTGGGAGGTTAAGGCAGAGAGAGGCTTCATGGTCAGCTCCAAGTTTCTGGTTTGTGCAGCTGAATAATGGTTTAAAGAATATATTAGGCCAAGCACTACTAAAATCTTTCTGCTTCTATATCCCTGTGGGCTCTATGACAGTGTCCCTGTCACCTCAGTGGATACAGGTGGGCCTGTGATCTGGTCTCTGAATCCCCAGAGGTCATCCTGCTGCAGGAAGCCCCTGTCCTGGATTTGTCACCTAAGGATGTGCCACCCTGCTCTGTGTGCATGGCAGGTCACACCGTGGACAGTCGGAGCATCTCCATCAAACCCTCTCCCCGGGTTGTGGCAGCTGCCTGGTATGGGCTTACTGACGCAGGCCTTGCTGACTGCCTCCCCAGGCAGGCATGCTTGCCACTTCCTCCAGCCCGTGGAGTGTCCTCTGTCTCCTGAGATGACGCTGCCTTATCCCTCCAGGGAATGGGATATCTGTGGAGTGGATTTCTTGAGATGGCCTGGGAGCTGGGGTTCATGAGCTTTAGGAGCTCCAGGGTCTGCATATTTCTAGGGTACTGGGTCACTTGACAGGGCTTCTCCTGATTGGTGATTTCCTGTGGGACTCCGGGTGTGAATAGTGCTCTCTGTTCCCTCCCTAGAGAAAGGCCAAGGCTTCCTGAGGCTCCCCTTGGTCAAATGCCTGGTGTGGACAGAGGAAGATGACGGAATAACAACTGTAATGAACAGGTATTAAATGCCTCCAGTGTGCTGAGGCGCTGTCGTGGGTTATTTCATTGAAGCCTCAGAGAAGCTCTATGAGGTAAGTGCTATTCGTATCATCTTTCTCATTTTAGAGGTGATGTAATAAGGCTCAGAGAGCTTCTACCAGTTGCCCAAGGTCACAGAACTAGGAAGGTACGGAGCTCATTCACACGCAGGCCAGCCCTGCTCTGGACCACTCCGCTCTGGCAGCTGATGGATGGGCACGAAGGTCACCCAACCCGGGGCCTGCTGTTTGGACTCCATCATGTAACAGTTTGGATCAAGTCCATCTGTCCATTCATTGATTTATTGAATACTGATTAGGTGCCTTTTCTCCAAGGGTGTGGAGCACAGTGAAGTGATGTCTTCCATGAAGAGCTCACATGTGGCAACTGAGACAAACACATAAGCACATCATTTGGATCATAGAGGAACAGGTGCTTTATGGAGCAGGAGAGAGGAAGGGCTGACAATGCTTGTGTGGTGTACGGGCCTGGGGGCTGGGAAGCTGTGCCTTTGGGTCAATCCTTGAAAGAGAAAGGTATTTGCCAAGACTTTCCAGGCAGACAGAATTGTGAAAGCAAAGACACAAAGACATCTGGAGTGTCTTGGGAATTTCTGGTTGTCTCTGAGTTAGCGTAGAATTTCACAAAGCATGGACTCGGGCCCTGTAATTAGAACCTATGCAAGAGCCACCTGGGTATGTGCAGCGAGTGTTTGTTAGAATGCAGATTCCAGGCTCCACCTCAGACCCACTGAACCAGAATCTTTAGCTGTTGGGGCCAGAAATCTGCATTTCAACCCGTGTCCTAGGGGGCGCTGCTGTACGCCGAAGGTTGGTGTGGGCGAGGAGAGGCAGGGCAGCAACCAGTTCTGGGTTTCTAACATATCCACAAACTTCCCTGGAAAGGGCCAGAGAGCAAACGGTTCAGGCTTTGTGGGTGGGCTTAGCCGACCTTAGTTTGACCATAGTCTGCTGGCTCCTGTTTTAGAAAGTTAACCAGCAGCCATGTGGAGAAGGACTGGAGAGGGTGGAAATGAAGTGAGAGAAATCACGCCATGTCCAGGGCAGCAGTGAGGTCTCTGAGGACGCGGAGCTCCCAGAGGGGCTGACAGTGCTGAGAGCAGCTTCACAGGAAGAAAGGGTGGGGCTGCCAGAGCTTGGACGGGAAGGGAAGGACCGAGTCCGGAGCCAAGGAAAACTGAGCTGTGTGGCTCGGCCTCTTGGGTGGATGGGGAGTGTTAGGAGTTTATGATATGTAATAACATGTATGTAAACATGTTCAAATGATGAGCAGAGGCCCTGTGGACTGAGGACTGACAGGGGGCCTTTGCAACTGGCCACTCAAAGACAATTAATGACCTTTGTGAGAGAAGTTTCCGAAAAGAAGTGGGAGTCAGATGTCAGTGAGTTCAAAATGGGAACACAGGAAACAGAACAAGTCAGCCCACTGCATCCCCCAGCTTCTGACTGGTAACACCAGTGAGCGCTCTTCTCAGGGGCAGAGTCCAGGGAATGAGGTCTCTCCCCAGGCCAGGGCCCCAGTTCATCCAGGGGCTCCTGGGTGGGGGGCTTGCTCTCACCACATAGGTCCTCAGCACCTTCAGGATACAGTGATTGTTTATGCATGTTTGCAGAAAGTGGGGGGACTGTCCTTTCCCAGAAAGTGTATCCTTCCAGTACCTTGGAGACAGGCCAAAGACCACACCCCACCCTTAGAAGCAGATGGCCTCATGAATAGAGCATGGCCTCCTGTCTGCAGAGGCTCTGTCCTCTGGTAGGTACCAGTGATGTGGGGGAAATGTACTGGTTAGGAAGACAGAGAATGAAGTTAGAATCCTGGCTCTGCGGTGGCAGCCTCGTAGTTCTGTGAAACTTCCTTCTGAGCAACGTCAGGGTTGGATGGGATGATCTCACAGGTAAATCCTAGGCTTGGGATCATATTTCTCTAGGATGCCTGGGCCAATGCCTTGCGTGAATATAAACATCTGAAATCTCCAATATCTTGTTTGGGGGTCTTCTCAGGTTCTTTCGTGAGTGCGGGTCCGGCTGTGCGCCGGGGGGCTCTCCACGGGCTGGCATACGTGCCTCTGCCCCTCCACAAGGCTTCACTCCACACTCCTGAGTTTCTCTCCCTATAGGCCTCCACAGGGGGCTCCCTAAACTCATCCTACCCTATTTCTTGTCAACATTTCCTTGATTGTTGAGAGAATGAGGAAATTAAGGCTGATGTGATGGTTTCTTTTAAAGTTATTTTTTTTAATGTAAAGAATTGTTCTTATTCAGAGCCTGTTTCCTTTCCCTCTTTTTTTAATTGTTAAAAATGCCCATTCTTGTATGAACTAAGGTTGATGGTAGATGATAACTTTTCCTACTAACCTAACTTAGCAAAATGGATGTTTGTCACATCTATATGGGTGCCCTCCCCTATGTTTGGAATATCTCACTGATCCATGAACCCCCAATCTCTAAGCCCCAGTTTCATCACCAAATGGGGATAATAACAGTTTGCACTCTGACAGGATTACTGTGTAGATTGGGGTGTACTAAGCACCCTTATTTCCCTCCCCCAGTCAGACCCGCACCTCCTCACCTCTCACAGATGGTTGGTAGACCCACTCTTGAAGAGTTCAGAGGATGACAAGCAGCCAGAACTTCACAAATATCCTGTCCCCAGGATGGGCTGAGTCCCTCACCTCTCTCCCATTTGCTGTCTGGAATCCCTCCCAGTTAGCTTTTAAAAAGAATAGGAAAATAAACCCTACCATTCATGTATCCTTTCTTCCTTTCATCCCTTCATTCTTTTGCTTGTTAATTTCATACATCTTTCCGTGTATCTAACATGTACTAGAACTGAGTATGCAGACATGATGGGGTCTATGGCTCCCATTTCACTCAGAAGACAGACATGTCGAACCAACAGAAATTATATGGTGTGGTCAGTGCTCATATAAAAGCAAATGCAAAGAAGTAGAAACCTGATGTTACTGCAAATGCGCACTACCTTTAATCCTGAGCTTCCCAGGGAACCACGGTAAAAAGGAAAACACGTTTCTATTGTCCAATGTGGTACTTTCCAAACCTCTGTCATTCTTGAACAACTGTCACATTTTTTGCCTTTCCCGTGGATCTATCCAAATTGTTACTTGACATTAAAAAAAATCAGGAGTTATTTCATTTAATTAAATTAAAAAGAAAACTTGGTATTTTCAAAATGGAAAGCCATCATCACTAACCACAAATAGAGGATAAACACACATAAATGCATCATCATTAAAATAAACAAGTGTCTGTTAATGTCATTTAAAATAATCTAAAACTATTTTGTCTGCCATTTGTCACATGCCAGCTATACTGGGGTAGTAAAATGACATCTAAAAGGGCAATAAAAAACAAACTTTTTTCTGGCATAAAATTCAAGAAAGTATGTATTACAAAGGACTCAGAAACTCCATTCAAATGGATGTTTCTTATGAATCCTATAAAGGTTAGGGAATAACATTAAATCTCAATACACTGAATACTTTTCTGTGGGGAGCTGAGCTAGTAACAGTACAAGTGTGCTGTTTCTGAAGACCTAGCTCAGGCGTCTGCCACACCTCTTCTGTTCAGGGAACAGGCGGGTAGTAAAGAGTTAGGCTTTGTAGGCCATATGGTTTCAGCTGCAACTACTCCATTCTGACTCTGTATCTCTAAAGCAGCCACAGATACGTAAACAAGTGGGAGTGGCTGTATTTCAATAAACTTAATTCATGGACAGTGAAATTTGAATTTCATACAATTTTTACATGTTAAAAAATATTATTCTCTTTTGGATTCTTTTCAACATTTAAAATCTTAAAACCATTTTTAGCTTGTGGGCTCTGTACAAAAACAGGTAGAGAGCTGATTTGGCCTGAGGGCTCTTGTTTGCTGACTCCTGATCTCACTGAATCAACCAGGTCTTCCAGAACTTGGTGGAGTGGAGAGAAGCACTATGTTCTGTCCCTCGTTCTCCCTTCTCCAGCCCCAAGGCAGAAGGGCTGTGTAGACTGGCAGCACGTTCAGGTGAAGGTTTGGTGACAGAGTTAGGACCAGAATTCAGATTTTTCACTTTCAGTCTCCAGATCCTTTCGCTTTCTAGATGCTACCTGCCTGAATGGAGGAAGTGTTTACTCAGTGCTGGGCCTGATGCAAGTCTCTTCGTAAACAGAATGTCATTCAATCTTCCCAGCACTTTTTGTGGTAAAGAAACAGAGGTTTAGAGAAGTTAGAAATTTAAAAACTACCAAGTCATGGAGCCAGAATTGATACTCAGGTCTTTTTGATTTCAGTGACTTTACTAAGAAATTGCCTTGACTTTGATAAAGAATCCTTTGCCTGTCTTCCTTCTCTCCCCACACCCCCAGCTTATCTCCCATAAGACTGCTCTTTAATTATAAATGACTGGCTTACAGGGGCAGAAAACATGGCCCCCACTTTTCAGTAGCAAGTAAGCTCTGTGATGGATGAAGGGCATGACAGAGAGCACACAGGGGAGAAAGACCCTCTTTCCCCACTGCCCGGATTCTTCTTTTTAAGAACAATTTTATGGAGGTATAAATGCCATACAAAAATAGTGCATATTTAAAGTGTACAATTTGATGTTTTGACATATGTACACATCCATGAAACAATCAAGATAATGAACCCATCCATTGTCCCCTCCATCAAAGTTTCCTTATGCCTTTTTAAAATCAATCCTACTCACCCCTTTTCTCCTCCATCTCCAGGCAACCACTGATCTGCTTCTTGGCATTATAGATTAGTTTGCATTTTTTAGGATTCTACATAAACAGAAACATATATTACATAGTCTTTTTTGTCTTACTCTTTTACTTGGCATAATTATTTTGTGATTCATTGTAGTATGCATGAGGAGTCCATTCTTTTTTGTTGCTGAATAGTATTCTGTTGCATGGATATACCAGGTTTGTTTATCCATTCACTTGTTGATGACATTTGGGTCGTTTCCAATTTTGGGTTATTATAAATAAAGTTTCTGTGAGCATTCATATAAATATATACCTTCATTTATCTTGTGTAAAATATCTAGGAGTAGAATGGCTTGGTCATATATTGGGTATATAGTTTTTTGTTTGTTTGGTTTTTATTTTAGAAACTGCCAAACTGGTTTTTCAAACTAGTTGAGTTCCATTTGTTCCACATTTTGGCCAACATTTGAAATGGTCATTCCTTTAAATTTAGGTATTCTAGCAGATACGTAGTTTTAACTTGCATTTTTCTAATAACTAATGGTAGCTTAAGCTTTGAATCTTCCTAATGACTAATGATGCTTGAGGAGGCTTCCTTAATTATCATTAATGACTAATGATAGCTTAGTTTTCAACTAAAGATAATTGAACATCTTTTCATTGTGCTTATTTGCCATCTGTATATCTTCTTTGCTGAAGTGTCATTTCAGATCTTCTGCTGACTTTTTTTATTGTGCGCTTTGTTTTCTTATTACTGAGTTTTGAAAGGTCTTTATTCTGGGTACATGTCCTTTATCAGATATATGGTTGTTAAGTTTTTTCTCCGACTCTGTGGTTTGCCTTTTCATTCTCTTAATGGTGTCTTTCAAAGACCAGAAATTTTTAATTTTTACAAATTCCAACTTATCTTTAAAATCTTTTACTTTTTTTAAGAATCATGCTTTCAGTGTCTTATCTAAAAAAAAAAATATTTCCAGCCAAAGATCACAAAGGTTTTTCATTTATGTTTTCTTTTAGAAGTTTTATAGATCTGGGTTTTACATTAAGTCTATGATCTTTTTTGAGTTGATTTTTGTATATGATATGAGGTATGAATTAAAGTTTACCTTTTTCCATATGAATATTCCATTTTTCCAGTAGCATGTGTTGAAAAGACTATATCCTCCCCACTGAATTGCATTTACCCCTTTTTCAATAATCAGTTGGTCTTCTGTATAGATCTATTTATGGACTCTCTAACCTGTTTAATCCATAAATTTGTCCATATTTATGCCACTATTACACTGCCTTGATTGCTGCAACTTTATGATCAATCTTGGAATCAGATACCTTTAGTCCTCCAACTTCATTCTTCTGAAAGACTTTCCTCCTTGTCATCAGAAAACAAAGCTTTGAGTGGGTGTGGAGAGTTCTGGCTCTCATTCTTTGCCAGGTCAATGACTTGAGAAAATCTCTAAAACCAGTCTCCCTGCATCCTCAGTCATCTCTGCTTAGCAACAATCAGTCCTGGAGGCACCTGAAACCCCAAGTTCTTGCTGTACCTCAGTCCCAGTCTAGGCCTGTGCCTTGTGAGCAGAAATCAGTGCTGAAGGACAAGATGGTCAATATATGGGGATCATAGGAAAGGCTCATGAGTAGCCAGGCACATGACTATCCCATAGGGATGCCGTGTGTTGCACAGTAAGGTGGGTGACATGCAGACAGAGGTGGAGTTAGAGAGCAGTGGTTGGCAGTAGAGAGAGGGTCCAAGCCAGAGCCATCCTGGACACCGCTCCTCCACAGCTCCCAATGACAGCAAATCCCAAATGCTTCACTCTTACCGACTGACTTTCTCTCCAACCCATCCTCTTGTCTCCAACTCTCAGGCTATCACCTGTTTCATGTGCTATCACCTGTTTGCAGAACTGCTTCAACACTACACAACTAGTCTTTCAGGCTCTCTCTAGCCACTCTCTAATCTGTTTACCACATGTCTTTCAGAGGAAATTTTTTTTAATTAAATGTTTTATTTTGAGATAATCATAAACTCACATGCATGTTGTAAGAAACAACATGGAGAAAAGATGGTGGTGTGAGAGGTGAGACAGAGGCTTCCTCCTAAAACCACATATAATACGAAAACATAATTAATATGACTAATCCTGAAAGAGCAACAGGAAAGAGGGCTGCTCCAAATTGCATACACCTGGAGAAAAGAATAAACCTCATGGAACAGGATAACATACCAAAGCTGTGGCCCGGCTGGACCCAAGCCCTTCCACAACCCCAGCTCAGAAAGAGTAGGAGGAAGAGAAATGGAACAGGAGAGAGTGGAGGCCTGGGACTGCTGAATACCTAATTCTGGAGATCTGCTTTGGGAGCACAAACCTACATTTCATGGTGCTTTTCATGGTATTCTCGTGATTAGGGGGTTGGAAAGCTAAAACAGGCAGAATACCTGGAGAGAATGAAATTCCAGCCACTTGTGGAAATCAGAGATCCATATCTGGCTGCTCTGGGACAAAAGAAAGGTGGGCAGTCTGAGAGATTTCCTAACAGCATGAGGGCTGCTAAAGGGGCAAGGATTGCACAGTGCTTACTGCTCAGGAGAAAGGACAGGTGGATAAGATTGTCCAGATGCACTCTGCGCAGCAGATTGGGAACTTTCTCGATCTTCAGGTGCTCCAGCTCCCTGGCTGGCTACACAGCTCACCCCCTCCGTGATATGCAGCCTACTATGCCTTTCTCCGGGCCAGCCCCACCTGGCTCGCAAACCGGCAAACCCTACCCTGGTGTTAGGCCAGCCAGAGGGAAGATCTGTCTACAGCAACTACAAATGCAAAGCATAGAGGCTTATACCTGCGTGCTCGGACCACTGGTTCTGGCAGTGGAGGGAGGCAGGCATAAAGCTGGGAAGCAGGAAACCACTCTTTCCTCCTCCCAGGCATCAATACTGCTCCACTGTGACCCCCAACATTGCTTCATGGGCTGAGCAGCTCCAAACAGTAGAGCTTCTGGGCACTAGAGGGCGCCATATACAAATATGAAACACCAAAGAAACCTGGTTCAAAGTAAAATTATGAATACAACACCTGAGAAAGATTCCAATGAAATTGACCTCATGAATCTTCCTGAAAGGGATTTCAAAATAAAAATCATTAACATGCTCATGGAGGTACAGAAAAATATTTAAGAACTCAGGAATGAATTCCAGTCAGAGATCCAATCGTTGAAGAGCCCAATGGAGGGTGGTCAAAGCAGATTAGATATGGCAGAGGGGACGATAAATGAAATAGAAACTAGAGAAGAGGAATACACAGAAACTGAGGCACAGAGAGAAAAAAGGATCTCTAAGAATGAAAGAATATTGAGAGAACTGTGTTACCAATCCAAATGGAACAATATTCACATTATAGGGGTACCAGAAGAAGAAGAAGAGAGAAAAATGGATAGAAAGTGTCTTTCAGGAGGTAATTGCTGAAAACTTCCCCAATCTTTGGAAGGAAATAGTCTCTCAGGCCATGGAGGTGCACAGATCTCCCAACACAAGGGACCCAAGAAGACAACACCAAGACATATAGCAATTAAAATGGCAAACATCAAGGATAAGGACAGACTATTAAAAGCAGCCAGAGAGAGAAATGAGACCACATACAAAGAAAAGCCCATTAGGCTATCATCAGACTTCTCAGCAGAAACCTTACAGGCCAGAAGGGAGTGGCGTGATGTATTTAATGCAATAAAGCAGAAGGGCCTGTACCAAGAATATTTTATCAGGCAAGATTATCATTTAAATTTGAAGGAGGGATTAAACAACTTCCAGATAAGCAGAGGCTGAGAGAATTTACCTTCCACAAACCATCTCTATAGTGTATTTTGGAGGGACCGCTGTAGATGGAAGTGTTCCTAAGGTTAAATAGCTGTCACCAGAGGTAATAAAACCACAGTAAAGAAAGTAGAACAGCTAATTACTAAGCAAATGCAAAATTCAATCAACTATCCCCAAAGTCAATCAAGGGATAGACAAAGAGTACAAAATATGATACCTAATATATAAATAATGGGGGAGGAAGAAAAAGGAGGAGAAAAAAAAGAACCTGTAGATTGTGTTTGTAACAGCACATTAAGTGAGTTAAGTTAGACTCTTAGATAGTAAGGAAGATAACCTTGAACCTTTGGTAACTGTGAATCTAAAGCCTGCAATGGCAATAAATACACACCTATCGATAATCAACCTAAATGTAAATGGACTGAATGCACCAATCAAAAGACATAGAGTCATTGCTTGGATAAAAAAACAAGACCCATCTATATGCTGCCTATAAGAGACTCACTTCAAACCCAAAGACATACACAGACTAAAAGTGGAGGGATGGAAAAAGATATTTCATGCAACTAATAGGGAGAAAAAAGCAGGAGTTGCTGTACTTGTATCAGACAAAATTGACTTCAAAACAAAGAAAGTCACAAGAGACAAAGAATGACATTACATAATGATAAAAGGGTCAATCCAACAAGAAGATATAACTGTTATAAATATCTATGCGCCCAACACAGGAGCACCTACATATGTGAAACAAATACTAACAGAATTAAAAGGGGAAATAGAATGCAATGCATTCATTCTAGAATACTTCAACACTCCACTCACTCTGAAGGACAGATCAACCAGACAGAAAATAGGTAAGGAGACAGAGGCACTGAACAACACATTAGAACAGATGGACCTAACAAACATCTACAGAACTCTACACCCAAAAGCACCAGGGTACACATTCTTCTCAAGTGCAAATGGAATATCTTCAAGAATAGATCATATACTAGGCCACAAAAAGAGCCTCAGTAAATTCAAAAAGATTGAAATAGTACCAATCAGTTTATCAGACCACAAAGGTATGAAACTAGAAATAAATTACGCAAAGAAAATGAAAAATCCCCACAACACATGGAGGCTTCACAACATGCTCCTAAATAACCAATAGATCAATTACCAAATAAAAACAGAGATCAAGCAATATATGGAGACAAATGACAACAATAATTCAACACCGCAAAATCTGTGGGACGCAGTGAAGGCTGTGCTAAGAGGGAAGTGTATTGCATTACAGGCCTACCTAAGGAAAGAAGAACAATCCCATATGAACAGTCTAAACTCACAATTAACGAAACGAGAAAAAGAAGAACAAATGAGGCCCAAAGTCAGTAGAAGGAGGAACATAATAAAGATTAGAGCAGAAATAAATAAAATCGAGAAGAATAAAACAATAGAAAGAATCAATGAAAGCAAGAGCTAATTCTCTGAGAAAATAAACAAAATAGATAAACCCCTAGCCAGACTTATCAAGAAAAAAAGAGAGTCTACTCACATAAACAGAATCAGAAATGAGAAATGAAAAATCACTGCGGACACCACAGAAATACAAAGAATTATTAGAGAATACTATGAAAAATTATATGTCAACAAACTGGATAACCTAGAAAAAATGGACAACTTTCTAGAAAAATACAACCTTCCAAGGCTGACCCAGAAAGAAACAAAATCATCCTTTGGTCTCAACTTAATGTTAGTGAGCTTTCCTCTAGACATGGTAGAGCCTCTGCTTCATACTCTCCTTTTCCAAACACCCCTAGTTGGGGCAAATAAGTAATCAGTGTTGTCCTATTTTCCAGAGGGTAAAGGGGCCCTGTCTTTCTTGTCAACTTTTTAATACCTGGAGCTGAGTACTTGGCACATAGAATACATCAGTAATGTGTGAATGAATGAATCAATGATGTAAGGTATCTAGCATAACAAATTATAGCTAGGAGATGCTCAGGGTATGGCTAATAGAGGGAAGAAAGGAAGGGTCAGAGCAAAGAAGAAGCAAGGACGGAAGGCTTCTGTACTTTCAGCTTTGGGAGCTCTGAGACTCCAAATAATGATATGACCACAAAGGTTCCACCCACTGCCCTCCACATCCTTTCAACAAATTATCATCTCAAACAACACTGAGTCTTAACTTGGCTGTGCATCCCAATCACTTAGGGAGATTTAAAATACAAATTCTCAGGTCCTAATTCTGGTCTACTGATTATCTGAGTATGTGACATTGGAGTCAACCTGGAAATCTGGATTTTCAAAAATACATCAAGGCCATTTTGATACAGCCTTTCCTTGGAGGACTTTTGAGAACCTCACATTTATAGTAACCCAAGTGTACATATTATTTGTGAAGCAATAGCTATGTGTGACTAATGTCTTCTGTATTGGACAGTGTAGACCTTCTCTATTTGACAGCTATGCTGTCCAATAAAGTAGCCATTAACTACATATTTTTATTTAAATCTAAATTAATTAAAAATTAAATAAAGTAAAAAATTCAGTTCCTCAGTCACACAAACTACATTTCAAATGCTCAGCAGCCGCATATGGTAAGTGGCTGCCATATTGGGCAACACTATATGAGTATTTGCCTCACTGTAGAAAGTTCTGTTGGACAGTGCTGTTGTAGAGGGAATTATTTCTCTCCCATTCTCAGCCCACAGGCTTTGGTGGAATTGATTCTACCCACAGCTACATGGATGAACATGTGACCTAATCTGGCCAATCATGGTATTGCATATGACTCAAGTCATCATCAGAAAAAATATTGGAATTTTTGCTTAAATTACCACAAAAAGTCATTTTCTTTTCCACTGATCTGAACCTGGATGTGCAGCAGTTTAGGCTGGAGCTCTTAGTAGCCATTTTGTTCTGACCTAGACCCATAGAATAAGCCAACAGAGAGGGAAGCAAAACTAAAAAGCTGGCTTCTGATGATCCTTTTGAGTCCTTACACAGAAATTGTGCTTGGAGTTTTTAGTTTAGTAAGCAAAAAATTTCTTTTTGTTCTGCTTGCTGCAGAACACTGATGAAATAACACAGAATGAGCATAGTAAGTCACTTTCTCTCTAGCCTCAGTCTCCCCATCTGTAAAACGAGGAGGTTGAAATAACTACTTCAGTTTTGTCTTCAAACATATATTGAACATGTATTACCAAGTGTTATACTTAGTACAGAAGGATAATTTAGATCCAGTCTTTCTCCTGCAAGAATTTCCAAGTACAAACCAAACTGTAATACACTCTGAGAATGGCTTATTATTGATATGGACAAAATGCTTTGGGATCATAGAGGATGAACTTGATTTGTTGTTGGAGAAGACTTTACCTGGAGCCTGGGTCTTGATAAATGAGTAAGGTTTTCCCAAGAAAAAGCAGAATAAGGCATTTTAGTTAAAAAATAAAATAAAAAAGAATATGAGCAAAACTCTAAATTAAGGAAGCTTATGGTGTGTTTGGGAAATAGTAGTTTGTTACACCCAGAGCTTGAAATAAAAGAGGGGAAGGTTTGGACTGCAGCCTAGGAGAGGTTGGTGGGCCCTGATTGCCATGGCCTTGAATACCTTACTGGAGACTGGGACTTTCTCCTGCAGGAGAAGTGAAAGCAGGGGAATATGATGGTAAGACTTGCATTTGGTAAGATCAGACTTGTGAGCAAGAAAGACAGATTGCTGAGGGGGAGAGACCGGAGGCAGAGGGACCAGTTGGGATGTTATCACAGTTGCGGAAGTGAAAAATACTGAAAGCAAAACATGCATTCAAGAGTAATTTGCAAAGTATTATGTGCTGGATGCACTGAATTGGCATATGGTAGGTGTTTAAAAAATGTTGTGGAGTAAACATTGCTGAGTGATGAGGAGCATGTTGGGAGAGGATAGACTGATTATCTGAAGGTTAGGAGTCGGGTGATGGGTGGGGGATAAAGAAGGGAGTTGGTGGGAGTGTCAAAGCCTGGGAAGAAACCAAATTAGGACACCGGTGACTTTTGCAAGAGTGATTTTAGTAAAGTGGCAGGGTTGGAAACTGAATTGCAGTGCATTGAGTAGTGAAGACAGCAAAGGTAGGTAGGTAATGGCTTCTTAAGAAGATTAGGGACTGAGGAAAGGAGAGAAAGCAGTGGTGGGGAATGGGGAAAGTGAAACAATGGACCTGTTGGTTGTCTTCCAGGTTTCTATTCCACTATTTTTTGCTTCCTAAAAGAACCCCAATTTTGTTAAGGTTTCCGCCTCACTCCAAATTTCACCCTTTTGATTCTGAGTCCCAGGAATGGACATTGATTAATTTAAGCTAATCATGGTAATCCCATCCCTCTTTGCCATTGGTTGGCCCAAGAACATAAGCTTAAGCCCATCAGTGCAGGGCATTCGCCTGGCAACTGTTATTTGTTGTCTAGGATGGGCACATAACTGTAGTCCAATCAGCCTGATCAAGGTATGGCCATGGATGCTACTGGAAACAATAAACTGCCTTGAGAGAAGCAAGTCTGAGGCTAGAGAACTGAACCCTCATCCTACTGGCACCTGGAGACTGCCCTACATCCAAGCTTCTCATTAATGTGAAATAATATGTTTTATGATTGTTTAAACCATTTTAGTTTTTGGTAACATGCATCCCAAAGCCTTATTGATGGGTGTCAGTAGATCATATTTTATTTTAAGGATGGAGGGTACTCAGGGTTAAGGAAGAAAGTTCAGAGAAGAAAAAGAAATAAAAGACACAAAAACAGAAAGGAGAGTTATCTCAAACTCCCAGACAAGTGGGAATGATTGTGCTCAAGACCATTGGTAGAGGAGCTGGCTGGAAAAGAAATAAGCAAGCTTCTTCGCGATACAGAGGGGAAAGAGGTATGAGAATACGAGGAAATTTGAAGGTGAAGGCAAACTGAAAGAGGGATCTCTAAGGGCATTTAGGATTTTACTGCCTGCAGCTCTTTCCCCTCTTGTCAAGGAGGTAAGTGATATCAATTGATAAAATCAAACACACTGGGTCATATGTGCAGAGAAGAGAAGGGCCACCTTCTCCTGGAGTAATCAGAGGCATCTCCATAGGGGAGGAGGAATCAGAGTCAGGCCGTGAAGGATCTATGGAGTTGGGGTAGAGTGTCGGCACTCTACTTCCGTTTCTGTTATCTCATCTAAATGTCACATCCTTGAGAAGTGTATTGAAGGGACAGGGAGAGACCAGCTTGGCTGCATCAGGAAGTTGGGGAAAGTCAGGCTGTGGTCAGATCCTAGAGGGCCTGACATGCCTGGCTGGGATTATTCACTTTAATGGGCTTTGATCAGTATTTTAAAACTTGAGTAAATAAATGTCTTGCTCACACCCAGTTTTGACTTGAAATTATAAACACCATTAATACCTGAATGTGTACAGATATAGAACTAGGTATACGTTCCTTATGCATATATCTCTTATATGAAGCATGAAACCAAGCTCAATTTATAAATTAAATACAAAAGGCATAAAACTAATAAAATTCCACCTTAAATTAGTGGATTGATGATGTCTGCTGAAACTGAATTGCCACTCAAAAGGCCAATTTGGCATTGACTGTTTTAGAGTGATGTGCTGATAAGTTGGCTCTCCAGGAAAAAAGAGAGTTGTTTTGTAGCATTTGCTGATTTCCATGGTGTAAATGCCCTTACTGCAACTTCCTTCAGAATTGCTGTGTTTAATAGCTGGATTTCAAAATACCTGAAAATACAGAACAGGCTGCTCCCTCACACTACTGCTTTACAGGTTCTTTTGAACTCACTGTGCCTGTTCTTCTGTGCACGGTAATAACTCAGTTGTCCCATCTCTTCCCTAGTCTGATTCCTGTGAAGTCTATGTTTATTTGGGCACAGTGAAGAAACATATTTGATCTTTACTTAGATGAATGTATCATTACATACTAAATTAATTACTATACCTTTTTATATCAATCTAAGACAAAATGCAAGTAGTCCTCACTATTCAAATCTATTCAGTTTCAAAACCCATATAGTGAAATTTTATATAGTAAAGGCTGCTGAATTATCCAAAGCTATATGGTTCCTGAGGTTTGGATAACAAATACCAAGAATTCAGATAACAAGAGGTATTAGCCCTATTTTTCTAAAAAGAATTTTTGGATTTCAATTAATTCCTGAGTCCAAATAGCAAGTATTTGGATGGTAAAAGATACCTGTAGTACCATTTGACACCAAAACAATTGGTGACTAATATAAACATGAATGCTGAAATATGATAGTATTCATTTATGTAAGGTGAGCTTCCAGATGATCCAGGATAAGATTGTATTAATTCTTAGATAATCACTGAATTTAAAACACAAATTTGAGAGTTTATATTAATTATGAGTGCTTTTAGCTGCAGGTAATTGAAAACCCAGCCAAGAGTGGCTTAAACCTTGGATTATTTATTCTTTACTAAGAAGTCCTGATGTAGACAGAAATTGGTTTACAATCTCAAAACAACATGAAAGTTCCAGGTTCTATCTTTATCATCCATGAGTGTCGGTTTTTTAGCTTGATGTATTGCCTCAAGGTCATAAAATAGCTGCTGTGATGCCAGACATTGTGTGATCATTCATATCAGAATTAAGCAGGAAGAGGCTCCAGATCTACCTATTCTGATTAAGGAACTTAGTTTTGCTAAGATTCTTCTGGTAGTTCACCCATACAAAACTTGATCACACAGTCACCTCAGCTACCAGAGAGACTGGGAAACACAGTGTCTAGCTTTCCAGTCCCTGTAGTGGAAAGCAGCAGGGGGATCATAGGGGAGGTATGGGAATGACTGCATGCCAATGAAGACGGTCTCAGTGAGATTTGTAGGACCTCTCTGGTTATGTCTGTGGAGACCTTCAGCACCTGGGGATGCAAGCTTGGGAATCTGGCCTAGGCAACTATACAGTTTTGGTCATTGATGTTTTGGAAGTATTTACTGTGCAAAAAGTGTATAGTAGATGCTCTGAGGGAGAGGAGGGCCAGGAAGGTCACACACACACAGCCCCTGCCTTTGAAGGACTTAGCTAGGAGTTTACTAGCATGTCACTATGTGGGACTAAGTTTCTGCGTCCTTCATGGGAAACTTCTCCGTTTTGTGTGTGTTTCCTGTTTTTGAATCATGTAGATTGACCTCATTTGGGAGGCAGCATCCGGCATCTTCACTCATTTCCCTCAGGCATTCAATTAATATACATCGAGTCCCTTCTTTGTGCCAGGTGTGGTGCTGGGCCCATGGGATACATCAGCCAGAAACCAAATAAATGTTATGGAAGCAAAGTAGAGGGTGTTAGGAAACCATATAACAAGGAGACCCTCACTCAGCTCTCTGAAAGGGATGCCCTGGGGAGGGCTGAAGAAAGCTGGAACACATATCTGAGTACAGACATTTGGCAGTTGCCTTAAGGAGATCAGAATTAAGGCTGTTTATGGTTCCTGCACAAGATCATATTTTTGTTATTATTATTGTTATTTTAAAATGTGTTATTATTATTCTTACCCATAGTGAAATGGGTATCACAGGGCACCAGGAGACAGAGCCCTGTTCCATTTCTAACCCACTATATTAATCTGCTCAGTTTTGTGGCAACAAAATACCACTGACTGGGTGGCTTAAACAACAGAAATTTATTTTCCCATAGTTCTGGGGGCTAGAAATCCAAGATCAAGGTGTCACCAAGATGGGTTTCTGCTGGGACCTCTCTTCCTGGCTAGTGGAGGGCTGCCGTTCTGCGGCCTCATGTGGCCTCTCCCATGTGTGTGCGTGCACTCTGGTGTCTCTTCCTCTTCTTATAAAGACACCAATCCTGTGGGATTAGGGCCCCACCCTTTGGCCTCATTTAACCTGAATTCCCTTCCCTATCTATAATTCAGTAACATTGAGGGTTAAGGCTTCAAACTATGAATTGTGGGAGTACACTTATATCTCAAACACTCGCCATTTATTTCGTATGAAGTCTAGTGCCAACTGCTGCTGCTCAGGAATTGCTAGTATTGTTTGTAACCCTGAATCTGAAAGTGCACCATTCAATTGTCTGAAAAGTCCTGGGACCAGAGCCAGGCTGGGTCATTCAGTGAAAGGGTGGATGAGGGACAGCCATGTCCTTCAGGAACAATCTGGGGTCTGCTTAGTGTCAGGGCTGCAAGGGTGGGGAGGTGTGGCTGTTCTTTAGCCCCACTTTTTTTTTTCCCAGGGAGGAGTTGGGAGCTTGCAGGGACATCCAATCATGGCTGAGAGCCTCATTTGGGAAGTGGAGGGGTGGGTTTCTATCTATTCTCTTATAGAAGTGTAAGAAGTAAATACTAATCCTATTGAAAGCAGGACTTTTAGCAGGAGACTTTCAGAAACCATATTTTCTTTTATGTTGCAAGTATTTAGTCTGTCTCTGGAAAGACGGCCATAGATCTTGGTGAGACTCATATAGTCTGCTTCCAGTGAAAAGGAAAAAATGATTCCATGGGGATACTGGTGTGTGTGTGTGGGGGGGGGGTGTCTCAGGCCCAGGATAAGTTTCTCTCTCAGGACTTTTCATAAGGGCTTTGCTATGAGTGACATGTTTATACAAGTCCATGTCTGTGTGCCTCCTCTGCTGCCTCCGGGGCCTCCACGGGTAGCACAGAAGATGCTCCAGGGTCCTATTTGCACTGGAATAAGAAGTCCCCAGTCCTCTGTTAGATGTCACATGTCCTTCCATGGAGACCACTGTTCTCTTTTGAATGGACTTCCTATCAAGCAACTCTGCAGCTGAAGACCATGAACCATAGGCCTGGGGTGGGCTCTGCTGCAGCATGGGGGTGCCCAGGAGAAGAAGGAGGTCCTAGGGTCACTGTGGGTACCTCTGGTTCCTTGCACTTTGGGGTGATGGAAATCCCAGTGGCCCAGGAGTTAGAAGACCTGGTTCTAGAAGTCCCAGTTAAGCCACTTCACCTTGATGGATCTGAGTGACCTTGCACAGGGCTGACCCCCAGTAGGTGCTCAGTAACACTGGCAAAACCTCACTGGTCTGTAAAATCACACCTGTCCTGCTTATCTCTTGGAATGACATATATGGAAATATGTTTAAAGAGCACTATAGAATCTCAAGGTTTTGTCATAGTCATATCAGGAAAAGAAGGAAAGAAAGAACTGGTACTGAGGTGTTCTTGGACCTAGCACTATGCCAGGCATGTCCACATAGCCTCTCTGAATTCTACAGCAGGTATTCCAGCTCAGGAATATTATCCCCATTCTTGGGTTCACTGGGCTTCAGAGAGTATCAGATCCTGTGAGGGCACAGCTGGGGTTTTTGTCATTCTGCCTAAGAGCCTGGCCTCAGGAGGGCAAGGAATTAGATATTAGAGAAAGCTGGTAACAACTGAATAGGGATACTAAGAATTCAGAAGCTAGGGGAAGCCAAAAAAGGAGCTGGATAGGCCCCTAGAAGTATGGGGACTGGTAATAATTAGCTGAGATGGGCACAAACACTGACTGTGTCCCCAAAAGCAGTTTCTCCAAGCCACTGCCCACGTCTTCCATTTTCCCCTTGGCCCAGTGGAGGGCTACTGGCTCCTGACCCTCCTCACCACTCCCCACCTGGCCCTTCTGATGCCTCTTCTTGCTTTCACTTCTGCCAAGTTCTATCATTTAAACTCCCTAATTTAATAGGTTTGTCTCATTATTTTGATTAATCATATTAACTCATGTTAATTAAGAGAGAGAGTTAAACAATGACAGAGGTTAATGGAATCAGCCCGTGTTCTTCTCTGGCCTTTGTTGGGGGCACTGACAGGCACGGGGTGGGGGGGAGGATGAAGGGAAAATGGGAAATGGAACATCAGCAGGGCCAAGCCTGGGACAAGCCAGCGAGTCTGCAAAGAGAGAGGGGAAAGAAAGGTATCGAGGAGACGATCAGTTACCAATCAGAGTTTCCTGCTAATTGAATGTCTGATTTTATTAATGATGGAATTTATAAAGGTCTTTAAGAAAAGAAAAGAATTTAGTCAGTTCAGCAGTTAACTGTGAAAATTAATGCACAGGATATAAGTTAAAATGGCCATTTTATTTGTCTTTTTTTTTCTTCCTAGTGGTGGAGATGAAACTTGAGCACATCACCTCCAAAATCTTTTGCATTTCTGGGCTGTCTCTACTTGGTGCTGAAGAAGAGGCAGGTGCGCCCAGGGCCTCAGCCTGGTGCTGTGCGCAACACCAAGCACAGCTACTTTATTCCAGGCTCTCTGCTCAGCTACTTAAATGCACTTTTCCCCTGAATCCCTGTAACAACACTGTGAAGTTCCCTTTTACAGAGAGGGAAGCTAAGGCTCAGAGATGTTCAGTCACTTGTCCAAGGTTTCACAGCTTGAGAGCTGCAGATTCAAGATTCCCACCAGGCCCCTGACTCCCAGGCCAGTGAGGCTCATAGGGAGCATGAGCCAATTCCCACCACTCAATTCTGTAGCTACAGGGAGAAGGCTCTGGGATTAGGGGTCACCTCTGTGTGGTCACAGTGACATCCTGGCACTTGGCCCACTGGAAAGGACCTCCACCTGGAGAAAACAGAAGAAAGTAGAAGCAGACGTAGGGAGCACAGCGCTTGGCAGGTTGAGGTTTTCTGAGACAGCTTCGCCTCAGCTGACAGGTACTTCTCTTCCTGTTTTCCAAGTTGTCCCGGGGCTAGGAAGGCCTAGTGTTATGGATTGAAATGTGTCCTCTAGAAGGATATGTTGAGGTCCCAACCCCTGGACCTGTGAATGTAGCCTCATTTGGAAATAGGGACTTTACAGATATTATTGAGTTGAAGTCATACTGGGTCAGAGTGAGTCCTAATCCAATACGACTGGTGTCCTTATAAGAAGAGAAGGGACACACAGACATACAGGGAGGAGTCCCTCTGAAGAAGGGGGGCAAAATTACAGTGATCCTGTCGCTGGCCCAGAAGTCACCTCTGGGGCTATGCAAAGCTGGAGGGGACGAGGAAGGATCCTCAGAGGAAGCTCTGCCTACACTGTGATTTTGGATTTCTAACTCCAGAACTGGGAGAGAATAAACCTCGGATGTCTCTGTTGTATTAAGCCACCCGGTTGGTGGTAATTTGTCATGGCAGCCCTAGGGAATTGATATACGTGCAAAAGCTTGACTGGGTCTGAACCTCTTACTTGCTGGCTGATGCTTCTTCAGCTTGAGTTTGATCCCTGTTAAAATGCAGAAAATGTTCTTTGGCTGCCATCTGTCCTTTGCTGATAATCACAAGGAGGGTGTGATATGTGGCACTTACTGGGGTTACACAGCAACTGATGCTGAGTGTAACCCTGATGCAAGCTTGCCCGGGGCAGCCCTCACCACAACTGCTGGAATACCTGGTTCCCAAACCTGAGTCTTGTCCTGGGCCAGTAAATCCAGGGGTACCTGTCCTGTGTGCAGGTTAAGATCCCAATGGCTTCATACCTCTCAGACCCATGGAATGTAAATGAACTGTCTGTGGCTTGTAAACTTGTTCTTACTAGAGTGTCAGTGGTTCCCTGAGTCACCTTTTGCATATGAGAAGCTGCAGAGTCTGGTGTAGGCATTTCACCTCATCCCACTGTTGCATGATGCAGATGCTGTTGGGACTAAAAGAAGTCACAACACACTTTCTGTTAAGCTTGTGAGTAGCCTCAGAATCCAGCACTCCAACTGATCAGAGTTGGAACTTCAGTAAATGTTTACAGAGTGTCCATTAGTGCCAGGCTTGGTGCCAGGCACTACATATACCCTGGTGAACAACATACTCAGTCCTACAATTTGGAATAAACTTTTGTGCCATCCCTGACCTAGTGAGAAGACCACTCTTGGAATCAGAAATCCTGCTGTTTGGACTATCACATGACTGGTATCAGTTTCCTCATGTGTAAAATAAGAAGATTGAGCTAGATTACTTATGTGCTTTTTTCCTATCTCTAAATGCAAAACTCTGCATCTGAAATGCAGCTGAAGACCCAATGTCTCAATTAACACCCAAATCTCCAGGGTTAGAGTTGCAAGTAGATAGCAGTCATTTGGGCAGGAGAGATATCTGGGAACAGCAGAGATCTTTGGCAAATACTTTGATCACACCCAGACCAGATAGTGCCTTCACCATCTAGGGATGAGCCCTGCAAATTAGCAGGCAGCCTCCCTCATCTGCTCAGAGACAAGGGATAAGAACAAGAAGGAACTTGGGGACAAATTAGTTCTTGGCTTCAACAAAATCGACTGAGCAAATAGAACTGGAGAAACTATGACATAGCAACAGTATATATGAAAGAGATTCAGGAGTTGCAGGTAGTTGTCAGCTCAGTATGAAGCCATTGGGATCTTAACCTACACTGATAGAAAGTATCCAGGTTAAAGGAAACAAGGGTCATTAGATCTACTATGCCATTCTGACTATCCCTAGAATACCATATCCATGTTGGAATGCCACATTTTAAAAGAGAAAGGTAAATATAAATTAATGATTAAGTATTTACTACAAGTATTTGGCATTTAAACCCCATTATTTAATTCTAATCCTGAAAAAAACTTAAGGAGACAATTACCCCTCATTTTGAAGATGATAAAATTGAAAGTAAGCCAATCCTCAAGGTCTCTACCCATTTGGTGGCAGAGCCAGGACTGGAACTCAGGTTCATCTGACTCCAGAGACCATGGTCTTTCTGTAGATAATTATGGCCTTGGGAAAGGGAAAGAGAACTCCCAGATGGCTTTAAGGGGTGAGGCAAGGTGGGAAGGGATGTCAGACTTAAATTGGTCTTGAGGGAGAGATAGGTTAGAAAAAATTGTGTGTGTGTCTGTGTTGGGTGGTGGTGGTGGGGCACAAAGAATGCGCTAGAGAGAAAAAAATGTGAGTAGAAGCTTAGAGATAAGAATCAGGGAGGTGTATCTAGTGAGTAGGAGGTGAGAAGATTCAGATTATTTGTTCTGGGCAGAGGCAGTAGCCATGCGTGGACAGTTTTAGTCCAGATTACAAAAAGCTTTGAATGCTAGGTTAAGAACAATTTGTAATGGGGAGAGAGTAAAGACTGAATAGTGCTCAGGACTGGGCTTCAGGAGGTTAATCTGATGGCCACATCCATGGTGGAGAGGTGGGGACAAGGAAGGGTACTACCTAGTAGGCTATGGTAAGCAAAAAGTAATGTGACAAGAATAAAAGAGGTGGTTAAATTGCAATTTTTCTTATTTTCTTTACTTCCCAAGAAGGAATTATTCTTTCTGTAAACAATCTTTTAAATTAATTAAAGTAGTTGAAACAGAGTTTTATATTTACCTAAATATTTATCAGTTTTAGCAATCTTCATTTTTCTATGTAGTTCTGAGTTTCCCTCTGCTTTCATTTTCTTTCAGCCTGAAGAAAATTCTTTTGACTGTTCTTCTAGTCCAGATCAGGTTTTATTTAGATGAGAAAGTATTTCTTCTTCATTCTTGAAGGAAATTTTCACTGGATATGGAATTTGAACTCTAAATTGACAAATTTTTTTCAACACTTAAATATATCATACCATTACCTTCTGATTTTCAGTGTTTCTGACAAGAAGTCTATAGTCATTCGTATCTCTATACCCTTGTATGTAATGAATCTTCTTTGTCTGACTGTTTTTAAGGTTTTTTTTTTTGTAACTGTTTTTCAGAAATTTGATTATGATGTGTCTTAGGGTGTCATTCATTGTGTTTATCTTACTTGGGGTTTACTGAACCTATGGGCTAAATGTCTGTGTCTCCCCAGAATTCACATGTTGAAGCCCTACCCCAAGTGTGATAGTATTAGAAGTGGGACCTTTGGAAGGTAAATAAGTTTGGATGAGGTCATGAGGATGGAGCCCCAATGGTGGGATTAGTGCCCTTTTAAGAGGAGGAAGAGACACAGAGCTTCTCTTTCCATAAATATGCACCAAGGAAATACCACAGTAAGAGGGCAGCTGTCTTCAAGCCAGAAGAGGGCCCTCACCAAGGATTAAATAGGACAGAAGCTTGATTTTGGAATCCCCTGCCTCAAGAACTAAGAAATAAGTGTCTCTTATTTGAGCCACCCAATATATATTTTGTTATAGCAGTCCAAGTTGATTAAGACACTAAATTTCTTGGATTTGTGGGTGTGTAATTTTCATCAAATTTGGAAAATGTTGACCACTGCTTCTTCAAATATATTTTCTCCCCCTCTCATTTCTGGGATTTCAGTTTCATACATGTTAGACTACAACTGATGTTTTCCTACAGGTCATTAAGACTTAGATAGATAGATAGATAGATAGATAGATAGATAGATAGATAGATAGATAAATAGATAGATAGATATAGGTATTAATGTAGATATATTTGAAGACTTTATTCTTTCTGTGCTTTAATTTGTATAGTTTCTTTTGCTATATCTTTAATTGTTTTTTTTAACCTTTCTTAGTTCTGAAGTGTCTAAGCTGTTAAGTAGAACACCCAATGGCTTTTTATTTCAAATTTTATATTATTTAGTTCTAAAAGTTCCATTTAGTTTTTTTTTCATATCTTCCATTTCTCTCTCCATTATATTTATGTTTTCATTTAAAATGTTTGAGGATGTTTATAATATTTATAATAGCTATTTAAAGTCTTTGTCTCTTAATCCACCATCTCTTCATTTCTGTGTCTGTTTTTATTGGCTTTTTCTTTCTTTTGGTCATGAGTCTTATTCCAACTTCTTTGAATGCTTAATGATTTCTGAATGGGTGTTGGACATTTTGGATGTGACGTTATTGAGTGTCTGGATTTTGTTGTCTTCCTTTTAAGAGAAGAGAAGTTCATTTTTGTAGATTGTACAGTTACTTGTGGATCAACTTGATTTTTTCTAGGCTTGTTCTTAAGCTCTGTTAGGATAGGTCTAAAGTATCTGTTACTCTAGGGCTGCCTCAGTCATATTATTAAAGTATTACCCTTCTGGGATCTTTACTGAATGCCCCTGGTATTCAGTTGACATATCTCTGCCCTTTGGGATCAACAGTCTGAAGGAGAACCCTCAAGTGGATATGTGGACCTCTTTCTTTGTAAAGTTCCTTTATCATTGGTACTATACCCTTCAGATTCCAGCCCCCTCAGCCTCCTTCAACTCCAATGTCAGTTTCCTCAATTCAACAAGGTTCTTGCTTTTTTCACTGTGGTCTGGAAAGTACCTGCAGGCAGAAAGCTGGAGTGACTGTTTCCTTTTGAATCCTATGATAGCTCTTACCCAAAGTCTGAAATCAGGTCTTTCATATGTTTAAAATGTTTTAACTTTTTAGCAGAGGACTGTGCTTTACTTTGCCATCTGTACAATGGGGATAATGACCTCAGAGAGTTGTTGTGAAGCTTAGAACTCTATCTATGAACAATCACAACAGGAATGCCTCTTATCTAACTACCTGGCTTCCTAAAGCTGTCCAAGGTCAGCCCTGCATCTTCTCCAGCTCCACCTCTTGAAGGATTGGAAGTGAGAGACTGGCAACATGGCAGAAATCCCTGTGGCTTTCATGAAAAAGGCCTAACTTGAGGATATTATGCAGAAATGTCTCTCCACCTTCTTCGGGACCCACACTACTTTAGTTGACAAGAGATTGTATGGCCCATCTGTCCTCTCTGTCCATATTTCCAGTTACTGATAATGGAGATTAAAAGGAGAGATGGGATGAAAGGCATTGTTTCCCATGAAGTGCCCTGTTCTTATCCATGTTTGAAACAGAAGTTTAGGTACTATCATTTCATAGTCTTTGCTACTTCAGGATACTAGTCTATCTGGAAGACCCTCCTGGATCACTGGCAGTCCCCAAGAGAGTATTTGAGAATATTGCTCTATCAGATATGTTCTGGAGTGCAGATCCAGTTTTTTCCTTCCATCATAGTACCTGACCTTGAGTAAAGACTTAGAAAATGCATAGTGAATTATTTTCTCCATCTCTCTCAAAGGTCCAGCACTTGTGGTGACTGTGATCTAAGATTTTTTCCCTCAAATCATAACCTTTTATAGATAGTATGGAAACTTCTCCACAGTTGGGGATGGGGGTGGAAACCAGCATCAACACATATTGAAGAGCATGTGAACAGACGGGGAGGAGGAAAGGAGCTGATGAGGTTTTCATTAGTGTCCACCAAGTTATAAATGATTAGGTGTGTTGCAGTCTGGTTTAATAGGTAGAAATGTGAACCAGGAGGAGAACCGAAGGCGTTTCAGTCCCAAGCAGTCCTGTTGTAACTGCTCACGATGTTCTCCACTTTTCCTTCACAGCTCTTCTAAGTTTGTAATTGTAGCAGGATGGTGTTCTTTGCCCCTTTTAACTAATTATTCATCCCTGCCCATCCTCACTTGCTGGGATTAGCTGGAGAAAAGTTTTTCTCTCTTACAGCCGCTTCACACTGAAGACTGTAAAAGGTGAATTCATCTACCTTTCGAATTCTGTGAGGATTCATTTTAGCATCCCAGGGTGGAGCCAGGAACTCTATTGGGAAGTGATGAGGTGACGTGGGTAAGAGAAAAGAACATAGATACAAGCAGGATAAGAGACTCCCAGGAGCCATCTAGGGCAGAGCTTATATAGGAGGAAAGGCAAGCTGATGGAGAAAGTGAAGAAATGTTTTGCAGCATCCTCTGGGTCCCATACGTGTTTGAGTTTAGCTAAATCAGTAGTTCTCATCCCTGACTACACATTAAATTCACCTAGATAGCTTTTATGAAACATTAATAACCCTCTGATATTCTGATTTATTGGTTTGAGATGGAACCTCAGCATCAGTAGTTCATAAAGCATTCCAGGTGGTTCTAAGTATAGCCATTGCCAAGAACCACTGCACTAAATAGTAATATAGTTTTCTCTTTGTCACTGTGGGTTCTGAAAAATCAGCCACAGTGTAACCCTAATGACAAAATCGGGGTTAATGAATGGATCAGAGTGACTTGCAAATTAAGAATTAGCAGGAAGAAGACATCTTTATGGCTGGTTCTCTCTGAAGAACCTGATACTCCTGGGTTTGTATTGGCAAGAGGGGACATAGGTAGAAGTCAGCTTTTACATTTGTCAGCTCCGTATCCCAGTCAAGTCACTTATCTCTCTAAGCCATACTTTTAGCATCAAATCGAGGATCATGACAATTGTCTTGCTAGTAGGTGAGAGTGGATGTGGATCCTGGAAGCAGGTTGTTTTTGCAACTTACACGCCATTTAACTAGCAAAGCCCTTAACCACTCTGAGACTGGTTTTCTCATCTATTAAATGGTGATAATAAAACTCAAAGGGTGGTTGTAAGGATTAAGTAGCTTACTACATGTGAAACACTTAGAATAATAACTGGCCCATAGCACATGTCAGCCAGTAGGTCATAATTCCCCTAATTCCTTCTAGAATTGCCTGGGTATTTCTCCCTCTCCCCATGCTTCTACATGCTCAGTGAAGAGCATTTCCTTTCTCTAGACTCCAATCTTTTATTTGCCCAATTGCTTAAAGAGACCATAACTTTTAGGCCGTATATTTATAAACAAAAATTTGCAGATATGGAAATATTTGCTCAGTTGGCCTTGGAAGGTCACATATGCTCAGAATATTGATCTTTTTGCCTTGATAGTGAAGGTGGTAAATTCACAGCTTGCAAGCTGAGACATGGGCACTGCCAATCCTGCAAGTGTTTTATAGGTGTTTGCTCACAAAGAAATGCACTTTTTCATTTCCTTTTTCATGTATGTGAAGTTGGAGAGGGCTCCAGTGGGGTAAAAAAAGCAGGAATTACTAAAAGACACAAGGGAGGCTGTTCTTGGAGCTCTGATGAACTGCACGTTTGCAAGGGTGAGTACCAGAGGGCTAGAGAAGGGCATTGTCACAGCATCAGTGGCATTTGCCCACTGAAAGGTCTTCATCCATTCATCTGGTAACAGCACCTTGAATTTCTTCTGGGAAACCACCCTTCCCATCTCAGCTCCTGTGGAATGAGAGGTGAATGAATCACAGTTGGTAATCAGCATATTTCATCTTGTTGACCACGGCCACTGGCTCCAGGATAGGCATGTCACTCAAGTTTGTCCAAGAGACTCATTTTGGTTTGATTTGGTTTGGTTGGAATGAACCTCTGAAAAAAGAATCTCCCTTGTCTTGTGTTCTGAATGTTACCTCTGTTCGTCCTCACAGCAATTTGTCATGCATGATTATCCCCATTATACAGATTGTTGATGTGAAATTTTTATGCCTTTGAGGATGGCTTTGTATGAAGGAAATAGTTATGTAGGGTTTTAAACAATAATGTGAAATCAACTGAAATTAGACAGTAAAAGCCTAATTCCTCCGTGGGCTTTTCCCCCCATTGTTTATATTGTGATTAAACACACACGAAACAGAAAATTCATCCCCTTAACCATTTTAAAATATATAGTTCATTAGTATTAAGTGTGTTCACAGTATTGTAAAACACATTTCCAAACTTTTTTCATCTGGCAGAACTGAAGCTCTGTACCCATTAACAATCTCCCTTTGCCACCTCCCCCCAGGCCCTGATCACCACCATTCTACTTCCTGCTTCTATGAATTTGTCTACTCTAGGCACTTCATGTGAGAGGAAGCATACAATTTTTGTCCCTCTGTGACTGGGCTATTACACTCAACGTTATGTCCTCAGGGTCCATCTGTGTTGTAGCCTGTGACAGGATTTCTCCGTAGGCTTTTAAGATCAGCTTACACATCTTATTATTCTATTTATAATTCAGTTTACAAATCTTGTTATCCTTAGTTTAGGCAATCATTTTAAGAGGCCCTTGAATTCTATTTTGTCCCATTTTAAAACCTAGTTCACTAAATACTTTTGAGTATTTAAAACTGCTTTGTAAATAATATGTTTTATTTCCTTCTTAACAAAATCTTCCCAAGTATTAAAAATAATTCTCAAAATTCTATGAAATTAAACTTAAAGTATGTTTCTCTTAAATATTTATAGCACCCTATTATAAAATCCAAAATCTTAACTCAATTATGTAATTAGGCATTTTAAATTGGAGTAGAAAGCTTGTCATTCTCAAGGCAAAAATCCCTTAAACTTTGCAAGTTTGGAGGATGTCAAAATCTTAAAGATTGTTTAATGCAAAAATATTAAAATACATTTTTTATTTCCTTCAATGTTTCTCTACTTAGTCATAAGTTTTATTGGAGTTGAGCAATGTGCCTTGGAAAACAATGACATCCGGTTAGCTGAGGTTACTGATGGAAGAGATATCACCAGGATTCTAGAAGGATTCTAGTCCATGCCCCTTATGGTTGCTATAATGTTAATGCTGCCACAACTCAAAAGGGTTAGTGGTAAAGTTGGCTACCCATATATCCGCATGACGTGCACTCCAGGAAGCCAGCAACTCCCAATTAGGTGTTACAGGATTGCATCTTCCATTTTTTTATGTTTTATTTTTTTGTCTCTCAAGTTTTGTATATGTCTTCTTTTCTAGGCAAAAAGTTAATGAAATTCTTCTTTCTTTGTATATCCTTCATATCTCTTTCATATACATGCATCTCATGTGTGTATTAATGTAATACTGGATGAAATATTGGATATTTTAGATATCTGACTTCGCTTTGTCAGCTTTGCGTTTACATTATGGGAGTCATTTTGCCATCACAGATGAGGAAACTGAGGCACAGAGCACTTAAATGAATCCTCTAGGTCTCACTGTGAATCAGGGACACAGCCAGGATTTGATCTGTGGACTAAGATGCTGGTGGTCTCTCTACTGCCACATTGCAAATGACTTGTTAGGTATTCACAAGGTGGGGAAGAGTTTATATAACTCCTTTTAAAATAATTACACTAGTTGTCAATCAACAAATATTTATCAACCTTATGCTATGTCACAGAGCTTACAGACTGGAGGAAACCCATGTCAGCTGTTGGCAAAGAGTAAGGAAGGGGTTTTTGGGAAGTCACAGCAGGGTGACCTAACTCACTCTGAGGCATCAGGAGAGCTTCCCAGAGTGGATCGGAAGGATAAAAATTCGCTAGGCTGATGTGTGGGGCTGGTGGAAGGTCTATGGAGGCTTTATTCTCAAAGGCACTTTTCTAGTATTTAGGAAATATATTGATGTGACAGAAACACATAGAAGGAAGTTTAGAAGAAAGTCTGAAAGCCAAAGAAACAGAGAAGCGAGTCAAATGGTGCATCCTTTTTAATGGGCTCATTCTCCTGCCAGAGTCAGGCTAGGTCCTGCTTCCCTCGGATCCACCTTCACGCTGACCTTCCCAGATGTTAAAATGCTAAAATCCATCTCCTGCCTCTGGCTGGCAGGTAGAACGAGGCTTCCCCACAGAAGAGCAAAATGGAGTTTTTCTCCTCCCTCACCCTCCTCCCTCCTTCCTCTCTCTTGGGCTTCACCTTTTTTGAGCTTCTATTAAGTACCAGGTACTATGCCAGGGGCTGGCTTATAACTATGAGCAGAAACAAAAGTGGTTCTTGTCCACCAGGAGCCATGGCCAGGCCTTGATGAGATGGTTATTCAAATCCCTCAACAAAAAATTTCGGTGCAAGGAGTTTCTGTTTGTTACTGCTTTATTGTACACTCTCCTAGTGAACATAAATATACATAAACTTTGAATTCATTTCCTGCATCAAATATGCTTCTTTGACCTAAAATACTCCTTAAGAAGTTTCTTCTTACAAAGTTCTTGTGTATTATACCTTCAGATTTTAAGGCCTCATTCGTCAGACAGATAAACTCACACACAAGAGCATGCATGTGTATTAAAAAGGCCACTGCATGGAAAATAAATGAGGAAGAAATGTCAAGAGAGCTTTATCAATTGGGGTATCTTAGTATCTTCAGAGAGAATCCCAACCACTGACTGCAAGCTGATAAGCAAAGAGAGAAAGCAATGATAAAATGGAAAACGTTGTAATATTTCACTCTGTATAAAGCCGGGTGGCAAGGGTGTGTCTACAATAGTTCCTGGGGTGGAATTCCTTTATTATATTTACAAGCCCTCCCCCACCCTCACACATGTGTACACATGTGTCCCAGCACTGTGTGCAGCTGTCCTTGGCCCCTGGTGTGCTTGTTGCCAGGCCTGCTGGTGCACAGCCCTGCTGTTGATACGGGCAATCTTCTGAGTCCATCCATATGCATGCGTGTCTATATCCCAGCAGCAGTCGGCATCATTCATTTCCAAAACCAGCATGCATTCATTTTCATAACTTTTTGTTCCATTGCAATATTAATGGGACTATCAATGGGAAAGGACAAGAGAAGCATTTTTAATGTTTATCTGACAGTTGCAAATTTCACTTGAGGTTGTTTACTGGGATCTGATTGTTGGCAGAGAGGAGCAGGAGAGGCGGCAAGATTAATGGGATCACAGGAAGAGGAGATGTATTTATGGGCCTTCTGAACACCATCTAAGAGTAATAAAAAGTCCCGCCGCACCCTTCCCCAAGTGAGACTGAAGAAGTTTTAAACGCTGAGAAATGAGGGATTGTTTTAATTAACTTCCATCTAATCCAGGTGGCCTGTTCAAAGTGAATCATGTTGCATTTATGTCTCAGTCTATTAAAAATTAGATGGCCCTCTCCCATCCCCCGCCTCTCATCTCTCTCTCTCTCTCTCTCTCTCTCTCTCTGTTTCCCTTTCCCCACCCCACTCTGGCCCTGGAGTACTGTCACTCTGGCTTGCCATATTTTTTCCCTCTTTCTTAAAGTCCTATTCAGTCTTGAGAGAGAGGGCCTGGCAGGGCCTTTGACCAGGAGGACAGGAGAGAGAAGGAGGAGAGGAGGAAGCAGAGGTTGCTAAGGGAGGGGAGGGGGGCCCTTGGCCTGGACTGGAGAGAGAGGTGCTGTGCTTCCCCTTGAGCCTTTTTCCCTCTGCTCCTGGCTGCTTAGGTCTGAGGTGACATGTCAGTGAGCCCCAAGATCCCCTGAGAACTTTGTGAAAGTCCCCTCATGGCCTGAAGGTATTGAGATGCATAGCCGGATCCAGCCCTGAGCCTCTCAGGGAGAGATCCGGCTGTGGGAATATTCCCAGGAACAGGCCTGAGGGACACTGGCTTCTCCAGGACCTGCTGTGGCTCCTTGCTTGTCTGAGCTCTCCTTCTTTTGCCCAGCAGGATTGCCAGTTGAAATATAGGACGTCCAGTTATTCTGAATTTCAGATAAACAACAACTAGTGTTTTAGTATACATATGTCCCACACTGAGATATATGTATACTGAAAAATTATTTGTTGCTATCTGAAATCCATATTTAATTCATATCCTGTATTTTTTTTTTATCAAAATACTGTTGATATATAGTCTTATATTGGATTCAAATGTACAACAGAGTGGTTCAACAGTTACTCATAGTATTAAATCCTCACCCCCCTCTAGCGTGGTTATTATCTATTAATGTAGAAAGATGTTACAGAATCATTGACTGTATTGTCCATGTTGTACTACCATCCCCATGACCAGCTTATACTGTGATTGTGAATTATTGTGTCCCTTTATCCCCTTCACCCTCCCCGATCCACCTGCACCAACACCTCCCCCTTGGTAACCGCTAGTCACTTCTTGGTGTCTATGAGTTTACTGTTGTTTTATTATGTTTTGGTTTGTTTCTATATTCCACAAATAAGTGAAATCGTATGATATTTGTCTTTCTCTGCCTGGCTTATTTCATTGAGCATAACACCCTCTAGGTCCATCCACATTGTTGCAAATTTTGGAGGAATTTTTATGGCTGAATAATATTCCATTGTGTATATGTACCACATCTTTATCCACTCATCTATTGATGGATGCTTAGGTTGCTTCCACATCTTGGCTATTGCAAATAGTGTAGCAATAAACATAGGGGTACATGTGTCTTTTTGAATCAGAGACTTTGTTATCTTTGGGTAAATTCCTAGGAGTGGAATTACTGGGTCAAATGGTATTTCTATTTTTAGTTTTTTGGGGAACCTCCATGTTGCTTTCCACAGCAGCTGCACCAATTTACATTCCCACCAACAGTGTAGGAGGGTTCCCTTTTCTCCACATCCTGGCCAGCATTTGTTGTTCCTCATCTTTTGGATGTTGGCCATCCTAACTAGTGTGACATGTTATCTCACTGTGGTTTTAATTTGCATTTCCTTGATGATTAGCGATGGGGAGCATCTTTTCATGTGTCTGTTAGCCATTTGTATTTCTTCTTTGGAGAAATCTCTGTTCAGGTCCTCTGCCCATTTTTTAATCGGGTTCTTTATTTTTTGCGTGTTGAGGCATGTGAGCTCTTTATATATTTTGAAGGTTAACACCTTATCAGATGAGTCATTTATGAATATATTCTCCCATACTGTACAATGCCTTTTTGTTCTGCTGATAGTATCCTTTGCTGTGTGGAAGTTTTTAGTTTGCTGTAGTCCCACTTGTTCATTTTTTATTTTGTTTCCTTTGTCTGAGGAGATGTATCCAGGAAAAAATTGCTCATACTTAAGTTCAAGAGGTTTTTGCCTATGTTTTCTTCTAAGAGTTTTATGGTTTCATGACTTACATTCAGGTCTTTTATCCATTTCGAGTTTACTTTTGTGTATGGAGATAGACAGCAGTCCAGTTTCATTCTCGTACATGTAGCTGTCCAGTTTTGCCAATACCAGTTGTTGAAGAAGCTGTCTTTTCCCCATTTTATCATGGCTCCTTTGTCATATTAGTTAACCATATATGTGTGGGTTTATGTCTAGGCTCTCTATTCTGTTCCATTGATCCATGGGTCAGTGCCAGTACCAAATTGTTTTGTTTACTGTAGCTTTGCAGTAGAGCTTGAAGTGAGGGAGTGTAATCCCCCCAGCTTTGTTCTTCTTTCTCAGGATTGCTTTGGCTATTCAGGGTCTTTTATGGTTCCATATGAATTTGAGAACTCTTTCTTTTAGTTCATTAAAAAGTGCTGTTGGTAGGGATTGCATTGAATCTGTAGATTGCTTTAGGTAGGATGACCATTTTGACAATATTAATTCTTCCTATCCATAAGAACAGGATAGGTTTCTATTTATTGGGGTTTTCTTTAATTTCTCTCATGAGTGTCTTGTGGTTTTCAGGATATAGGGCTTTCACCTCCTTGCTTAGGTTTATTCCTAAGTACTTTATTCTTTTTGATGCAATTGTAAATGGAGTTGTTTCCCTGACTTCTCTTTCTGCTAGTTCATTGTTAGTATATAGGAATGCAACAGATTTCTGCATATTAATTTTGTATCCTGAAACTTTGCTGAGTTCAGTTATTAGTTCTAACAGTTTTCTGGTGGAGTCTTTAGGTTTATCTATGTGTAATATCATGTCATCTGCAAATAGTGACAGTTTAACTTCTTCATTACCAGTGTGGATGCCTTTTATCTTTGTTTTGTCATGTCCTGTATTTTTATTTGCTAAGTTGGCAACCTTATCAGGTAGAGAATCCCCATCGAATGAAGTTGTTATGATCCCAGAGTCTGGTGTGACATCACCTACATCCAGAATTTCTAGTTATTTTTTCCATCTATTAAATGGGACCGCAACGTTACCTATTTATAGGAATATGATGAGGGTTAAATTAAATTAAGTGCACCATGCACTTAGAACAGAGGTCTGCAAACTTTTTCTGTGAAGGCCCAGATCATAGTTTAGGCTTTGCAGCTCAGATGGTTTCTATTGCAGCTACTCCATTCTGCCAGTGTAGTGGGAAAGCAGCTATGGATGATATGTAACAAATGAGTGTGGCTGCTCCAATAAAGCTTGTATCACAATGATGGGCTGCATTTGCCCACCAGCCAAAGTTTGCTGAGCCTTGTCTTGGAATACAGGAAATGCATCTTAAATGCTATGCTGCATTGTTATTGTATATAGTTAAGAGTCTCCTGGCCAGGGCTGCTAAGCAGTGTGAATTGAATGTCATTAAAAAGCTCTCCTTCCCTCTTATTTGCCTGCTTACTGATACCTGAAATTCCACAGTTAGAGATTCAGTCTTTCAGTCTAAATAGCTCTGGAAGAAGTTACTCCTTAGGTCTCACTGCTTGGCGTGTGGGCTCTTACTAGCACAGACCAGCATTTGGAGAGCACGTAGGCTCTGTCAGCTCTGGGCAGGTCTGTGATGTTCTGCATGTCATTTGCCCTCACATGCATTCACAGAGGGAAGTGCGTGCATCTTATACATAGCAAGCTGGAGCTCAAGAGCATGAATAATGCTCATCCTGGGCCACTTGGCCAGTCAGTTCCATAGCTGGGGTTTGGATCCGGGCCTCTGGCTCCTGCCCACGGTTCCTGGGCTGGGGTGTAGCATGTCAGAGACAGGCAGGGCCTGAACCCCCCCCCATTTCACCAATGTGGCGATTAATGCTTGTCATTTCCCAGGGCTGATATGTCTAGAGTATGGACCTGAAGAATGGATGATAGGGATGGGGCTGGAGGAAGAAAATGGGCCTAGAAATGGGGATAGAAAAATTGGAGGAATATTTCAGAGAACTCAGCTTTGCCCAGAGCCGTGCTCCCTCCCAGCCTCTGTTTCATGAGTGGCCTTGGAAGCAATCGCCTCACGCCATACCCTCCACCTTGGTGCTGTCTGGAGGGCCTGGGCCAGCTGAGGGTATGCTGTTGGCTTTCTCTTAAGTCTCCACCACTGGACTAAGGTGCCTGCACCCAGATGTCCTGCCTTCCTCCTCTCATCCTTCCTCAAATCACACTTGTCTACAATTAAATGCACTGTGCAAAACAGGGCAAAGAAACTGACGCTGCAGGGGTACAACAGAGCTCTGCGAGCTTCCCACTCCCGCAGCCAGCCTGCCACACTGTCTGAGCCTGCGGAAGGGGTCCTGGTGCCCAGGGGACATGGGCTCCAAACTCAGACCCAGCTGCCAGCGCCAAACCAGCTGGGAGCCTCTCTGCCTCGGGTTCGTCCTGTGTAAGCAGAGATGAGGATCATATCAATCTGGAACCTTTGAAGGTTTTAAATGAGAGGTACAGGAGCGCCCTGCAGAGCCCAGAGCAGGAGCTGCGGGGCTGGTTCCTCGCCCTTTCCCTCCCTCACTCCAGATGCCGTGAGGACAATGACCTTGTATGAGCCGGCTAGGTGGCTGCCCACTCAGCCCGTTCCCCGCCCCCATCCCCAGCAGTCCAGCATGACAGGAAAAGAGGAGATGATGGTCTTGTGGGTGGCGCTCTCCACTGTCACTATGTAGCCATGGGGTTGTCAGCCAGTCACCAGCTTGTGCCTCAGGCTTTTCCTCTATCAAATGGCAATTAGAATACGCTCTCATCTTACATCCCCTCAGGGTCCTTGTGAGGAGTCTAAGGAGAACAGAGCAGGGTGAGCGAGCAGGTTCTGGAGTCAGACCACAAGGTCACAGGGAGCTCTGCGTCCTCTGTGCACTTCAATGGCTTCCCCTTCAGAAGGTTGTGGGAACACCACAGAACTCGCAGGTCATCGTGACGGTAATGCGTGCAGAGGGCTTAGCCCAGTGTCTCCGAGTACACTCTCAATGCAGGGTAGCCCTTGCCATCATTCCGTTCATGCAGCCACTATCTGCTGAGCACTGACGCATGGCAGGCGTTAGGCCGGGTGTATGGTGCTGAACAGAACCAGCTCATGTGCGGAGAGGCCCTTTTTGCAGCAGCTCTCTGGTGGCCCCCTTCTCTCCATTACCGACACCGCCAGCCAACCCTTGTGGCAGCTTGCATGCTTCCATCCTTCCTGTTCAGCTCTGTCCTGTGCTCCACAGCAGGAATCACCTTCCTCAAGATCCCGCCCCTCTTCAGAACACTCCATTGCTGCCTAGTGGAGCAGGACGCCTGGAAAGGAGACTTCACTGAGGAGTGTGAGGGACCCTCAGTCAGGAGGTTCCTGTTTCCTAACCCCTGCCTCCGCAGACCCCCTTTATAGTCTAATGTCAGCAAGGGGACCCCACTCTTCCTACAGACTTCTTACAAATGCTGTGCTTCACAGACTATCTCTCGAAAACTTCATCTCTTCACATCCCCTCAAATGCTGCCACCTTCAACAATCCCTCCTTTGCTCAGATGCTGACATCAAGGCTAGAGGTCTAGTCCTGACCAATGGCCATCTCAGATGAGAAAAGATGGGGGCTTGTTGACTATCTCCTTACACTTCTGTGCATTCAAAGTCATGCAAACAGGCTAGGTCAAGAACCAAACTTTAGCTTAGGTATAAATAAATAATTTGCTAAATATGTATTTGGGGAATTTAGCTCCAAATAGACATAGGGTCAAAAATTCTGGAGTTGAAAAAGACATTAATGATAGTCCTCATCCATTCTGTTTATTTGACAAATGAGGAAATTGAGGCCCAGGAATTAAGAATATTGTCCATATTGTCATAGTTTTTATCCCAAGACTTCTTCAAACTTCCAGGCCATCAGCTCATGTACACACCGCTGCTCCCCACCCCCCAAACCTGCTCCCCAGCACAAGCAGAACAATATGTTTGTCACTCACTGATGTTTACTTTAATGACTATTTTGAATGGTTATTTGTCTTGCCTCATCATTAGGTGGTAATATGCACTGGGGCAGGGACTGTCCATTGATTCTTCCCAGGTACCCAGTCCAGTGATTTTTCAGAGGATGAGTGCCTGTTGACCCTCTGTCTGATGCACCGATGGTCTGGAGGAGCCTGCCAGGCACAGGCCGTCTCCAAACCCCACAACCCTGTCTCTCAGCTGGAAATTGGCCTCAGTGTTTGATATAGGTCCATTAAGCTATTTCAATGAGCTAAGGAAGGACGGATGTTTCCTATAGAGGAGAAAAAGGCCATATTCTTGGATATACTCTGGGATAAGGAATAACATTTATAGTATAAGTTTTTGTGTATGATAGCACTTCTGCTTTCATTAGACAAACTTTTTAATGTCATACATATAAAAGTGTTTAAAGAATAATAATTAAATGTATATCTGTGTACCCACTGCCCAGCTTAAGAGATAGATTCACTATTATCTTTGAAACCCCTGTGTGTGTGAAATTCTCGGTGCCACCTGAGTACCCTCACTGTCTTAGTCCATTCTAGTGCTATAACAAAATACCTTGGACTGGGTGGAAATTTTCTTCTCACAGTTCTTGAATTTGAGAATTCCTAGATCAAGGCACTAGGAGATTTGGTGGAAGGGGTGAGGGGTTTTTCTGGGGTTCCTTTCATAAAGGCACTAATCCCATTCAGGAGGGCTCCACCGTCATGACCTAATCACCTCCCAAAGGCCTCACCTCTTAATACCATTGCATTGGGGGTTAGAATTTCAACATAGAATTCTGGGAGGGCACCAGCATTCAGTCCACAGCACCTACTTTGTGGAAGTTTGGGTTAATCATTCCTTGCCTTTACTTGCAGTTTGACTACATATGTATACATCCCTGAACGATATATTGTTTAGTTGTATATGGTTTGAACTTTATACAAATAGATAAATATATGTAGAACCATATTCAATGTATTCTACAATTTGCTGTTTTCGCCAGTGTTATCCTTTGAGTTTTATCCACTCTGACATGTGTGGCTACTGTTTGTCTGGTTTCACAGTTGTGTGGTTTTCCATTATGTGATTACACCAACATTTATTTACCCACGTTGCTGTCAGTGAACATTTGGACTGTTTCCAGTTTTTGCCATTATGGGCAATGTTGCTCTGAAGATTCTTATTACGTGCATCTCGGGCACATGTGCAAGTTTCTTTATGCTATGCACTGAGAGCAGAGTGCTGTGTAGCGCAGTGTATGTGGTCGGCCTTAGTGAATGCCTTTTCCAAAATAGTTGTGTCAATTTACACAATCACTGGCACACGCATCCTTATAACATTTGGTGTTGTCAGACTTAAGTTTTTGCCAATTTAGCAAGAGTGAAATGGTAACTCAGTATGATATTAACTTACATTTTGCTCATTATGAATGATTTAAATATTTTTTTCTCTTAGCTTGTAGACTGTTTCTTGTTTTCTTTAGTGTGTGTTTCCTTTTCAAATCCTTTACCCAGTTGCATATTGGGGTTTCTTAACCTGTTGATCGATGTGCCTTCTTTATGTGTTTAGATATTACTTTTATGTATTTAGATATTAATCCTGTATTAGTTATCTGTGTTACAAATATTTCTAGTTTGTGGCTTGTCTTTCCATTATGGTATCTTTTGATGAACAAAAGATCTTGATTTTAATGTAGGCAAATATAACAATCATTTTCTTTTGTGGTTTATACTCCTGTGTTTTAAGAAATCATTCCCTACCTTGGGGGCATACAGATATTCTCTTATTTCCTCTATTTGCTACACTCAGGATGCCATCTTCTTGTAGGAAGATGTCTCAGGGGCCCTCACCAGTGGGTTCTCCCCCATTTTGCCCTGAGCATACTCATCTCACATTCTCTATTGCAATAATCTGTTGGTAGCATTCACCCCGCCGGGCCCTGAGCAGGGGCTGTATGTCCTTGAGTCCTTACTTTAGCACTCTTGAGATGCCTGGCACGTAAGAGTTCTCTCTTCCCTTCAGCTTCTTCATTTCTTGCCATCTTACATCTTCTTTCTTTGACTCTCCAGCACTGGGCTCCCAACCATAGCTGCACTTTGCCAAGCCCCTCCCCAAAGCTTTCTGATTTAATCATTCTGAGTGGGACAGTGGCATTCATGTTTTTTAAAAGCTCTTCAGATGACCTCATATGCTGTCGGGACCCAGAACCACTGCTCAGTAGGTTTGTGAAAAAGGCAGCCTCCAGCACCTGCCTTCTGCGAAGCAGACCCTCTTCTCACCCTTCTCTGGCTTCGTAGCTCAGCCCGAGTTCTCAGATAACAAGCCAAGAGGGGATACTGGCATACTGAACTGCCCTGAAAGTCCCCAAAAGGTGGCCTGCCAAGAGCCCACCCAGTCTCCACCCATCAAGGTCCATATTGGTAGTGTCAGTTGCCACGGATGGGAAATGGATGAATGGGGGGCATGAAAAGATTTGGAAGGTGCGAGAGGATGTAAGTGCCATCTGCGAGGAAGGCAGAGGGATAGAGGGAGAAGCCAAAGAAACACATTCTGGAAAGCACCGAAGTTTTGACAGGAATCTGCCTCCTTTCCCCCTCCCTTTCCCATCTGTTCGGGAGAAACATAAATGTGCCCGTGTTCCTAGGTGACTGGCCAGCGGGTAGCCTCCTTGGAATTCTGTGAACTGGCCATCTGTCATCCTATAATAAATGATAGCTATAAAAGAAAGTGATTATGGTGCCGATAGGGGGAGAGGCATTTGTTTATATTCTTATAATATGTATCAGATTGAATAGAAATTATCCCTTAAAACTGATAAATGGAAAGCAGGGTTCCTTGGAGAGGGAGACAGGGACACAGCAGCAGTGACAGGACCATGGACAAACTTTATTTGACCAAGTGTCAGGGACCAGCTCAGTCGCAGAGGCTCCCACAATAAGACGGGCCCCTGAGGATGGGAACCCAGCTTCCAACCATCTCTGGAGGGCTTGGGTGTGCCTTTGAAAAATGTGGCTTGGCTGGTGCGTGTGAGGGCCGGCCGCCTCCTTCTGCAGGAGATGAGAGGTGTCTCTTTGAGATCAGCACATAGCTAGATTTGCCTCTTCTGTCCTGCGGGGCTACTTGACCTTGTAACTCCTAGCTAGGTAGTCCCCCAACAAATGATGACCCCCTTATTTGATTTTTCTCTTAGCCAAGCTTTTCTAGCCTCCAGAGTGCAGTCTGGTAGCTGGGTCTCGACCTGCCGACCTTGCCCTTCCCTTCTCCCCTTTCTTGGCTCTCACTGCCTTGCTTACTCTCCTTCCAGGGCATCACACTTCCTTGGACGTTGCTTGGGGGCTCACTTCCCTAATATGTGGCCCCATATTCTGGTGCAGCCCCATTACCTCCTGCTCCCCAGCCCAGACCAGAGAGTGGCCAGAGCTCACCTCTTCCAGAGAGGTGCAAATGGCTCGAACAGCTCCGCTGCGTCTCCACCTCCTCTGCCTCACACACCTTGGCTAAAACCTCTAGCCTCCTCAGCTCTAAAATGGGGTGCTTTTACCAAGTCCCAGAATAATAAAATTTGATATTTATAGAGTGTCATCCCCTATCATACTATAGGATGGGGGAATAAAACTTATTCCCCCTGTGTTCCAACTGGGATGATTGAGTATCAGAGAGGAAGTTACTTGGCCCAAGTCACATACTAGGGAGGGCAGAGTAACCCACCGTTCGTTCCCTGTAATAGCTTTCTACTCCTGATTAATACCTGCAAGGCAGTTGATTTTCAAATAGTCTTCACACTCTCCCCCTTTTTGTTGATTTGACTGTATTAATACATTTGTGTAAATATAAAAGTACGTTCATATATAAAGTGTATGTTTATATATATGAAATGTATTTGCATTTTTAATGCACACCTCCAGTCCTAGTGTTACTCCAATCATTTTGATCGTCTTATTTCATTATTAGTGAAGTCCTTAGGAGGGGCCCTTGGGAATTTCTTCAATGTTCAGAAGTTTGTCTTTAGGCTTGACTTTATATCAGTTTGTGTGGCTATAACATCCTTCCCTCACTTTGACTTTCCTGGAATAGCTTTAATATATTGATGTATTTTTAAATTTGGGGGGACAAAAAGCACTGCTGTTGAAAAGTCTGATGACAACTTGATCTTCTTTCCCTTGTAAGTGGCTTAGCCTGTGTGTGTGTGTGTGTGCATGGTGGTGGTGGGGTGCATGTGACTTCAGCCTTTTCTTCTTGCTTTCTTTTCAGGGAGATGTGTGTCTCTGTACTGTTAGGAAAGGGATGCAGGCAAGTTAGCTCTCCTAGCTTTCTGCTCAAGACCTTGCTCTTTTGTTGTTTTGCTGAAGTGATAAAAAGTAAGACCCCTTTCCTTCTGAGACCTCTGCTTCCCTCCCTGACTTTTCTCTCCAGTGCTGTCCCACACAACTCTCCCTGACGATGGACATGGTTAACGTCTGTTCTGTACATTACAGGTGCCATACAATGGCTATATGTGGCTATCAAGAATTTGGAATGTCACAAATTTGGAATGCAACAAAAGAATTAAATATTAAAATTTAACGTTAATTAGCATAAATGTCAAAGTCCATGTGTGGCTAGTGGCTTCCATTTTGGACAGTGCAGAATTCTAGATCTTCTCTTTCCTTTGCTCCTGCCACCTCAGTCCTCCTCAGCCTAAAGCCTCCAACCAGTAGTCCCTGCTCTGTGTGGGGTTCTTATCTGAAATGGAGCTCTCGTGTGTGGACTTCACTGGTTTCCAGGACTGGACCGCTCCAGCGCACCCTCACCTGCAGTTCACAGCCTGCAGAGGTTCCTCCTGGCTCCGCTCCCTCCTCACGTCAGCCTGCTGGTGGGTTGGAGGGTCCCTAGTTCTCACAGCCATCAGAGGCAACCGGGCCTTGCCTCTGCTTCCTCTGACACAGTTGCTGGTACCACGAAGGCCTTGTTTCTTTGGGGAGCTTGTCCTCACCCACTCATATTTGGGGGCTCATGGGATATCTCCCCACCAATTTTGTTGTAGATATTGCTTATGGAATTTTTATTTTTCCACTCTTGTCCTCCATCTATTTCCCTGGGAGAGTTCAGGGAGAGTCAAACCTATGCTGACACTGGTGCCATTGTTGTTTTCATTTTGAAGACTTTACCTGTGTATGTATCTCAGATGTTCAGTCATTCTTGTGGGTTTTCTAGTGCTGATATCCCAGCAAAAAAGGTGCATGTTGTAAAGTGCTTGGTATGTCAGGACCCCAAAAAAATATGTGTTAAATGAATGAAGGCTCTTAGCAACATTGGGTTAACTTTAGATACTTGAGCAGGTTCTAATAGTATAGCAGAAATCCTGAGCAAAAATGGTAGAAATGGTCCTCTAAATGCAATGATAATTTAGTAGCCAAGATTGGGGGTTATCTCTGACTTTGAAGCAAGGAAAGGGGCTGACTCTACCTATACTGTGCTACCCTTGGGCCTCCTGCCTACAGATCAATAAGCAGAAGAGCAATAATCCTGAGCAACAAACCTCCCCCGTTGCCCGCCTAGCAATAGGAAGGAGGCAGTGAATTTAGAATTGAGCACTGGAGGGAGTGAAAGATCTAACCAAGAGTGAAATATTTATATAGATAACCTAAAGTGAATATTTGCTGGGTATGGCACAGCAAAAGTATTGTGGACTGAATGAATGAAGGACTAAGTGAGTGAATAAAAACTTGGGTAGCATCTCTGGTAAGGAGGCAAACCTAGAGTGTGCTGGATGTGGCCAAGGCTGCAGTTCTCAGAAACTGGTACTGCCCTCCTATGTAAAAATAGCCAAACAGGGGCTCTTAAGGCATTGACATACACCCCCAAATCCTACACCTCTGAAATCTGGTCTTTCGCTTCACCCAGAGCCTACTTGGTTTTGATCCCTCCTTGGTTCTCTCTCTGCAGAGGTGATACCATCTTTGTTTTGCCCTTACACAAGAGGCTCTTTATACCAAGGGCCCCAGGTTCTGTTGGGGGTGGGTTCTCACCCATCCCTTAGCTCTGAGACACCACCCAGCTTCTAAGCAAAGGTCCACTAGAAACTCAGATACTTTTTCTGCATTTGCAAACATCCTTGACTGAGTGTCAACTAAGAAATTCACTTAGAAAGTGCACTTGTGTCCCAGAGACCTGCAGAAGGCACATGGAAGCCAGAGGCCCACAAAGTCCCCACGTGTACTCACAGGGAGCCCAGATCCTCCTAGACCTGGTGTCTGGAGGGCTTCACTGCTGCCTGCCACCCAGTGCTTGCATGTCCTTGCCCCTTGGCCTCAGGCCCGGCTCACCAGTAGGAAACCTCAGTGCTCCCTTCTCTACAGGCTGGTGTCCTTTCTTCAAACACATTGACACATACATCCTCTCAGCTCACCCTTGCAGGAGTTTTAGCAGGCAACAGCCTCTTGGTGCCTCTTCCCTTGACCTCTCTTCTCATCCATTTCAAAGAGCTTGGATTGGGGAAGCAGTGTGGGAAGCAGTTCAACTCTATGCCCCTGAGAAGAAAACAGATCCTCTTCAGTTCCCTCAAGAAGGGGCCACTCTCCAGCCCAAGAACCAAAACATGGGAAGCCAAGGACCCCTCATCTTGCTCTGGGCTGTATCAGCAAGGCAGTGCATACTGCATCCCAAGGAGCATAAGACATTCCTGGCCTGGCGCACCCACAGGATACAGACTCGTAGGAGAGCTGTGGAGGTTTAGGGTGAGAATCATCCCAGGGCCCCCCTTCAGCCCTATCCCAACTCAGTAGTTGCCTTTTGAGGCCTTCTAGGACCAGGAACCTTTGTGCCATCCTCAGAAGCATGAATTGAGCCATGCAGATGGGTAACATCAGCATCTGTCCATGTGACCTCATGCTGATAAATGGTCCTGTTTCTCATGGTCTTCTGGGGCCTTCCTTCCCTTCCTGACAATGGGATATTGATGTCTATGAGGAGCTTGTGTTCCTCCACTAGTTTCTAGGAGGCTCTGTTCACATTGCTTTGAATAGGACAATAAGACAATCATTCCCTGCTTTGGACTCACAATCTAGTTCAGGCAATAGGTCCTGGAACCTATGAGGTTGTTTGGTGTCTCTCAAACATGCCCCCATCACACCCAACCTTCCACAAGTCATCCATTTGGATCTATCAGTATCAATTTCTGTAACTCTTCTAGAGTCTATTTAACTTTGCAGTCTGTGTCAGTTAGGATTACTTCAGCAGCAATTAATATAAATCTGTAACTACAGTAGTTTAAACAAGTTAAATATTTATTTTTCTCTCAGGCAAAGGGCTTGTAGAGACAGGAGGTCTAGCCCTTCAATGCAGTCAGTGTCTCTGGCTCCTTTAACATTCTTTTCCACCACCCTTGGAGCATGGCTTCCATTCTCCAGGGGACCTCAGGGCTGCAAAATGGCTGCTGCAGCTCAGGTCATCATGCCCATCTTTCTGGTAAATGAAGAAGGGGGAAAAGGATGAGCTTATCAGAAAGTCAGTCCCTTTTAAAAACATTTCCTGGAAACCCCACACAATGACTTCCTCTAACATCTTATGGACTGTTCTAGCTGTGAGGGAAGCTAAAAAATGTAGCTTTTTAGCTGGACACATTGCCATTTTAAACCATATGAGGATTTTGCTAGTAAAGAATTATCTAAGGACACCTAACCTTTATTGAGCACTTATTCTATGCTAGTTCTAAGCAATTTACCTACATTGCCTTACTGAATACTGAAAACAATTCCACAAAATGGAAACTATTGTTATCTTTATTTTCTATAAGAGAAAACTGAGGCATACGGATTTAAGTAATTTTCTCAAATGGCAGAGCTAGGACTTGGACCTCAGCAGTCTGGCTCTAGAGCATCATCTCTAGGAAATGCCATAACTCAAGGAAGCAGGAGAGGCAGCCCAGTTCCACAGGGATGGCAGCTGCCACAGAAGATCAGAGGGAAGCCGCAGAGGATGTTTGATCAGGGATAATCCTGAGGGCTGCTGGGACCAAGTCCTCCCCACTCAGGCTGTGTCCACCCAGCCCTTTTGGGCTCAGCTGATCAGTCTGCCGCTGATTTACTTCAGGTCCCCAAGACCCCCTCTCCAGCCCCATCTCCACAGTCTTCTAGTCACAGCCTGTGCTGTGGAAGAGCTTGGCCTTTGGGGTCAGAGAGGCCAAGTCCAAAGCTGTTCTTTGAGTCATTAGTGAATTCCCCCACCTCTGAGGCTTGCCATCCCTCCAGGCGTGTTAATTCCCACGCCTCCTGTCCTTCTCTGTTCCTCTTTCTATTGTGCTGTTTTCCCCTCTTTTTCAGTTGTTCCTCTCTGTTTTCTCAAACATCCCTTAATCCTTTCTTTAAAATAAAAGAAACAGTCTTTTAGCCAGGGAGTAGCTTGCATACACTCTTGCTGCCCTGCTCCTTCCTTCCCCTCCTTTCTTTTCACCTCTGTCCTCTCCACCCCCACCTGGCACACAGCCCCCTGCTGAGCTCACTGCAGAAGCAGGCACAGGAGCCGGCCAAGTCTGGGCCATAAACATAATGGAGCTGGCAAGACCCCCTCCCCAGGGCTCACGGCCCAGTCACTCACTGTCACTAACAGGTCTGCATCCCCAGCTCCCTTCACAGTGCTTAGAGGGGGGAGCCCAGAGCAAAGGGAACTTCCATTTCCACAGAGGGGTTCTGGCTTCCATGTTTCTGCTCCAGCGCCTTCTGTCTGTCCTGCTGCAGGCTGGCTGGCAGCTTGAAAGAGTTTTTGGTCCAAATGGGTCTCTCTCCTTCACTCAGCAAACACTAATTAATTAACGAGATAATCAATAGTACCAATAAAGAGCTTGCAGGGCTGGTTTGCAGGACGGAGATGGCATTTTGGGAAGGAGGGCTGCACACTTTGCTACGGGTGGGTGGAGCCTCAGAGCTGGGTCTCCCGTCTTTCCCGTGCACCTCCTCAACCCCGAGACTCTGATTTATGTGTAAAAGTCACTTTCTCTGCTGCTAAACAAATGTATGCAGCTTATTTCGTCCATCCTCAGAGCTACCCTGTTTCACCAATGAGGTAGTGCCCAAGTTCAACCAGCAGCAAGAGCCACACCAATGCTGTGAGGCTGCCCTGATTTGGGCAGAGATCTGCCTTACTTCAACAGGACCAGGGAGGAGAGGAGTGGCCACCAGTCACATGAAAGATCATGCCAGTCCCAGCTCTGCCATGCAAAGCTGTGTCAATTTATGTGGCTGACTTACTGCCTGGATACCCAAAGTCATTCTAATACAGTCACTTCCCCATACAGGATGCAAAGTCGCATACCCACTTTTCCACGTTTCTTTTGCAGGTAGAGATGGCCATGTAACTCAGGTCCCACCGAGATAGGCAAAGAGAAGTATATATAAATCTCCAGGGAAGATTTGCTGTTTTGGATTAAAAGGAAAGTCTTTTTTGTCTACTCTCTTCTTTTCTACTTGACATGGTACTATGTGGATATAATGTTGGGAGCTGAAGCAGCCATTTTATGAGCATGAAGTGGCAAGTTTAAGGACTAAAGCCAACATATTATAGAATATAAAGAGTCTGAGTCATAGAGCACAGCCCCCAAGTCCTAACTCCCACCTCTAGACTTCTTATTATGGGAAGAAAATAAACCTCTGTTTGTTTACATTGTTACCATAGGAAGGTTAATGTTCCCCACTCCAAAAGATGTTCACATCTTAATCCCCAGAAATTGTGAATATGTTAGGTTAGAGGCAACAGGGAATAAAGGTAACAGATGAAATTAAGGTTGCTAATCAGATGACTTTACAGTAGGGAGATTATCCTTGATTATCTGGGTGGACCCAATGTAATTATATTAGTCAGGATTCTTCAGAGAAGCAGAACCGTATAGGATGTATATAAGGAATTGGCTCACGGAATTGTGGGGGCTGACAAGTTTAAAATGTATAGAGTAAGCCAGTGGCTGGAAATTCAGGGAAGAGTAGATGCTGCAATCTTGAGTCTGAAATCTGCAGAGACCCAAAACTCAGTCAGGTTCCATGTGTTAGTCTTGAGACAGAATTGCTTCTTCTTTGGGAATTCTCAGTCTTTGCTCTTTAAGCCTTCAATAGATGGAAAAGGTCCACTGATATTATCTGCTTTACTCAAAGTCCACTGATTTAAATATTAATCATATCTAAGAAGTACCTTCACAGCATCATTTATATCAGCACTTGACCAAAGAACTGGGCATCATAGCCTGGCCACATTAACGCAAAAATTTTACCATCACAGTAGTCATGTGTCTCCTTAAATTGTGGAAGAGAGAGCAGAAGAGTGAGTGTCAAAGGGATTCTGTGTGATAAAGACTTGACTGGTCATTGCTGGCTTTGAAGAAGAAAGGGGCCGTGAGGCTTTCCAAGGAATGTGCCAATGAATGTAGGCAGCCTTTAGAAGCTAAAAAAGGCAAGAAAATTGGTTCTTCTCTAGAACTTCTAGAAAGCAATGCATCCTTGCTGACATGCTGATTTTAGCCTGATAAGACCCATTTGGGACTTCTGACTTCTAGAACTGTAAGCTTGTGGTAGTGTGTTATAGCAGTAACAGGAAGTGAACACAGCCACTGTTAGTTCAGGTTTTTTAGGTATTTGCAGCCAAAAACACACCTGGTATTCACTTGGGAATGTCACTTGACCCCTCTGGACTTTCAGTTCATCTCTGGAAATGCTGGGGGCACAGGGGACTTGCAGACTAGAGCACTCCAGGCCTATTCCAGTCCTGCCCGTATTGGGTTCCAGGCCTACCCTACTCAGGGTGGCCCCTCACCTCCATGCCAACTTCCCCTTCTGCAGGATTGTTCAGCTGGCACCGGACATTGGCCCTGTTTGCTAGCTGCTGCCTTTGAGGCTCCCAGCCACATGCTAAACTCTTCGAGGAAAGAAGAGCCATGTCTTCTCATTTCCTTATATCTTCCCACAGAGCCACTGCATGAATTAGCTTTTCTGCCACTCTTTTATTACCAACTATGTGGCCTCAAGTTACTTCAACTCTGACCTCAGGCTATTTGTCTATAATAAGCAGGTAAGAAAAGTACCTACCTTATAGACTTTTTATAAGGAATAAATGAGATAGTATCAATCAAGCATTTAGGACAGTATCTGACATACAGCACATAATAAATATCAGCTATTATTGGTGGTGTTATTATTATTTACCCCAGTAAATATATCTATTAGGTGTTACTCTCACCATTTTGCTGTTGTGGAAAGAGGTCAATGAACTTACTTTGAGATTACAGAGCATGGGAGGGCATAGTTAGACTTGGAACTCAGATTTATCTGGTTAAATCAAAAGAAATAACACATGGAAAGTGCCTAGAACAGTGCCTGGTATATACCTGGTTCTCATTAAATTGTAATCATTATTATTGTTTCTACTACCCTGATTTATATCGGTTTATTCCATTAACATTTATTGAGCACCACTACACACATGTCAAATTCTGTACTAAGCAGGAAGAATACAGTTTATCTATCACCCTGTGCTCAAGGCCCTCTTTGACCACTTGATATTTCTAGAACCTAATTGTAGAAGTGCAGTCCATTCACAGGGATAGGAACGGGGTACAAGGCAGAGAGCAGGGATCCCACTCTTGTCCCTCCATGGAAACCTGGGGGTCTGCTTTTCATCCCTTGAAATGGGCTCTCCCTTCTCACCTCCCGGCTTTGCTTGCTGCCACTTCCTCACCCACTCTGGGAGGCACTCATTCACCCCCTCTCCCATTTCTGCCTTTGGAAATCCCATGTCTCCTTCAAAGCCCAAGTCAATTCCCAGGGAGCACAGTGGCTCCCTGGACAGCCCCATCTTTGAACAATGCAGGCTGCAGGATCCATGGGTATGATCTAAATATTTGAGAACCAGCATGTCCTGGGCACTGGTGAGTCAGGATGCAACCCGGCTGTGAGTAACTGTAAGGGTCTGTGGGGTTCCCCCAGGTGAAGAGCAAGCCTTGAGACCACTCACTGGAACTTGACATTGGCTGCCTTGTATGGTAGGTGTTTAAAAATATTTCATCTTTTTGCTCTTTCTCTGAACAAAACTGTTAGCTTGTTTGAATTTTTCACACTGTCCTGATGTCTTTATCAGGTGTATCTGCTAGGAACATTTCAGATTCAAATAACAGAAAAAACAACTCTTCCTGTTTTAGACAAAGAGAAGGTTATTTTCTTCTAAAACAAGGAATCTGGTAGTGGATGACTGTGAGGGTGGCTCAGTGGCTCAGCAGTGTCAGGAACAGCATCTCTGCTTATCTCTTAGCTTTTCCCTCATGTTCAAAAAGCAGCTGCCACAGCTCCAAACAGAAGAAAAGGAGCAGAGTCACCAGCAATACCTGTCCCTTCAATCTTGTTCCCTGCCTTTAATCATATTGGCCACAATGGTGTCACATGACCATTCTTAGCTGCAAAGGAGCTTGGGAACCTAAGTATTTCCCTTTTTCAGCCTCTGAGGTGGAGGCAGGCTAGAAAGGAGGGACCTGGGGATGGGCATTGCAGTGGATTGCCAGCCATCAGTGTCTGAAGCACGATACCTGAATGAATGGATGAATGAATCTACAAGATGGTTACCGCATGAACCAGTCTGGGATTAAAAGGAATCCAGGGATCTGGTTTTCAGAGCCCTAGTTGGTCACCAGGTCATGCCTGAGGAGAGTTTGCTCCCAAGGCCCATCTTCCTTCCCTTCTTTCCTCCCTCCCTCTCCCCAGCCCCTTTGCAGCACCCCTCAATTGTGGAACCCCAGTGTAGCTCTTCATGACCAATAGGGACAGGCAGGGGTCCCTTCTGCTGGTCCCTGCCCCCATGCTGTCCATACAAGATTGATAATGAAACCAATACCTTTCACCAGCGTAATTTTCATATTTAATGAGCGTGACTCAAAAACTATTACATTAATTAGTCAAATCCCACAAACCGTTAATGGTGCACGCGGTAATTAATATCGTATTCAATTAAAAAATGACCCGTTTCGGGGCCTCTCCCAGGTTGGGGGCGTGGGGGCCGCGGGTGTTTGCAGACACGCCGGCAGAAGCCAGTGGTTGCAGCTGCCCTCTTTCCCGTTTCCTTTTCCGAGCGCTTCGTGGAGGCAGAAGGTGCCTGGAGGACGTGGGCCCCCTGGCGCAGCCGCCCGCCCAGGGGCTCACTTCCTTCTGTTTGGCTGCTCCCCCTGGGCGCCTTCCCCCTCTGTCAGCCGACAGCCTACTTGCTGTGATTTATGGGAGGGCCTGGCACAGGGCTCACAGACTGGAAAATTTCCAGTTTACACAAGAATTCCCTGAAAAATGAGCTTGGTTAATTTATTTCTTTCATTAACGAGTTTGAACTGTGAGATAATCTTTCTGTGCACCCCCCTCCCTGCGCCCACCGGGCAGCATTCACACAAACTGACAAGCTATGCCCTCAACTCCCCTCCTGCCTGGGCAGGGCCCTGGGAGGGCCCAGGGCCAGCCTCCGGGGTCTCTGCCCATTGGCCCATCTGCTGCTACTGGGGGCCTATGGCCAATCAGGGATCCCCTTGTCTCTCAGCCTGTTAAGGACCAGGATTGAAGCTGGGACTAAATCAACAAGACCCCTCGGCTCAAGTTGGCTCAGTGCGCTTACAAAGGGCACAGAAGCTTGCTTGGGTCCTGGGTCCCAGCAGCTAGGAAGAGTTTAAGTCAAAGTGCCCCTCTACCAAAGGGTGGAGATAGGACCTGTGTGCAAGACACATCTAGAGCGGGAGACCTAAGACCAGAACCACCCCTCACCTGGGCACGTTGGAAGGGCAGTGTGGAGGGTCCCCCACCTGGGGCTCTGCCACTTCTCTTCCCCCAGGACATGCAGCCCCATCCTGAGCTTTGCCCCTCTGTGCACACAGCTGACTCTTGACCACCCATTAGGCCTGCAGTGAGCGTGTTGGTGGCCCCTCCCACCTTCCAAGGGTGGACTGGGGAAGGAGGCCCACAGAAACGCTGGAAGCCTCTGGGGCCAAGTGGACAGGGGATTCCAAGGAAGCAGAATATGGTGTAAAAGGAGCACAGGCTTGACTCCGCACTCCTTATCTCATGGAGAGGAGCACAGCTAGAGAAGAGTGATGGTGGGTGGGTGGATGGGTGGGGACAGGGACTGTGTTGCCCAGTTATAAGGGCAGATCTTATAGGACAGTGGTGGGAGCACAATTTGAAGCCAGAAAGAGGACAGGGTGAAGCCAAGGAGGCAGCATGGTGTGTGGGTGGAGTACCTGGGCTTTGAAGTAGGACCACGTGGTTGGAATCCTGGGTTTACCACTTCCTGGCTGTGCAACTATGGGCAAGTTACTTACCCTCTCTGGTCTCATTGTCTTAGTTGTAGGTTGGGGATAGAAATTGTCTCTTCATAGGACTGTCAAGAGTTAGATAATCTATATAATTCACAGAGCCCACTCTGACACATAGTAGGGATTCAACTAGTGGAAGTGATTATTGTATGAATGGTAGCATTAGTAGGAGACCTAATGACAGTGTTTTGGAAACAACCTTGTTTATAAAATAAACATCCTGTATTAAACAGCCTTCTGGTTAATATTGCATATTTGGGGGGTACCTGTCTCTACTGCTTACCTGTTGTAGGATCTCAGGCAAACCACATAACCTACCTGAGCCTTCGTTCCTCATCTGTAAAATAGAGATAAAAATCATTTCATAGGGTGCTATGCACATTAAGAGGAATAAGACTTGTTAAGGACTTAGCACTTGGTGAGCACTTGGACAAAGTCAGCTGTTATACCCATTAAGTATCTGTTACCCCACCTACCCATGTGGGATTCATCATTACCACGGTCTCCATAACATCGCAATGGGATAGGTGTGGGGATGCACTCAAATGCCTGGGGATTTTGTTAAAATGAGTTTTTGACTTAGCAGGTCTGGGGAAGAGTGAAATTCTTCATCTCTATTCAACTCCCAGGTAATGGTGATGCTGCTGGTCCGCGGACCACACTATGAGTAGCAAGGCGTTATTTTACCTACATATTTGATGTGGAAATGGAATTTCAAAAAGGTCATGCTTCTTGCGCCAGTTGACCAAGCCTAAACAACAGAACTATGGCTCAAATAAAGGCATTTGACTCCAGAGGGCCCTGAAAAAACCTATTTGGGATCAGAAAAGTGTCAATAGATATAAACTTAATGGTGCTCCAAGTCACTCCTGAGGTATTACATGCTCGGCCTTTGTTTCAGCTGTTTGTGGCACCATGGAGGCCCCAGACTTCAGAAAGTTCCCCAACCCCAGCCCCCAGGAGCACGTGTATGAGTCCTGGGAACAGTGAGCTAACGTGTAATTAGTGCTATACACTTCAAGCACATTATCTCAGGTCCTAGTTCCTTGTTCTCCCTTTGCCTCAGTTGCCTCTTCTGTAAAATGATTATAATACCAGTTCTTTTGCCCTAGGTTTATGTGAAGATGAAATTAGTTTTTCCAAATAAGCACTTAGAAGAGGGCTCCCTTTGAGGAACAGTGTGGCACAGAAGTTAAGCACATACCCTCCCAAACTAGAGGATGTGGGTTCAAATGCTGGCTGTGCCATTTATCAACTCTGTGACCTCTGGCAACTGAAATTGTTCACTGTGTGCCTTAGCTCCCCCGTCTGTAGAAAGGGAATAGTAATAATTGTGAGGATGAAACAATCCTCTTAGAATACTTCTTGTTTCATATTAAATGCTATTTAAGTCTTATTATTATCATTCATCTTCATAAGAAACCTATGAGACAGTTACTGTTGTCTTACCTATGTTACTGATGTGGAAACTGAGGCTCAGCAACTTATGTTTCTTGTCCAAGTTCATGCTGTAAGTGGCAGATCTGGGATGTGAAAGCAGACATTCTGACTCTAAGGCAATCCGCCCCAGCCCCCTCACAAAAAAAAAGCTGTTTTCACTCCAAATCTCCTTGAACAAGTGGGAGCACCATCACACGCTATTGGGGATGGGGGTGTTTCTCTGTCCCCTGTGCAGCAGAGGTGGGGCCAGCACATGGGGTCTCCAGGGCACAGTGTGTCAGCAGCACTCACATCAGGAGGCCTCTGGTGTAGGATGTGTAAGCAATAGCAGCGGTGGGAGCTCCTGGTGTAGGTAGGGGGCTGGGTGATGCCCACCACTGCCAGCCTCTGCAAAGGTGGGTTCTGGGGAGGCAGCAACATAGGTGGTTGTGCCCATGTAGCACCCTTCCAGCAGCCAGAGGGGCAGTGGGGGTGAGGGTGAGTGCTCTCAGTGGCACCTGGGCTGTGCCCAGCCAGGGAGGCAGAAAGGCATTGCCATCCGCTGTCTAGAGGGCTTGTTAATGAAACCACAGGACATATCCATTAGGTACTCCCCGAAACCAGCAGGATGGACTTTGGCCAAAAATGGGTGGAGAGCAGAGGCAGAGAAGTACTGTGCATTGCTGCTAATGCAATTTTTTCGGCAGAGCCTGGGGGTGGGAGGGAGCAGGTCTTTGAAAACCCCACCTAGGCTCTGAATTCCTGGAGGGCAGGAACGGAACTTAATTCATTTCTATGTTCTCCACAGGAAGTACCTCACTGTCTTACACTTAATGTGGCTTTGTTTGTTGAATAAATTAATCTAAGCCAGGGTATGAAAGTGTATGAAAGTGTGATGGCTTGAATGTTTCTGTCCTCCCCAAATGTGTATGCTGAAGCCCTGACCCCCAGTGCAGTGGGTTAGGAGCCGGGGCCTATGGGAGGTACTTAGGGTTAGATGAGATGGGGGGGGTGGGCGGTCCCATGATGGGATTAGTGCGCTGAGAAAAAGAGAAGGAGACCCAAGCTATCTCTCTCTTTCTTTGCTATGTAAACACACAGCAAGAAGTGGCTTTCTGCAAGGCAGGAAGAGGGCCCTCATCAGAACCCAAAGGGGCGCTCTGATCCCAGACTTCCAGGCCCAGAACTGGGAGACATAGGTGTCTGTCATTTAAGCCGCCCAGTCTCTGGTGTTTCTTCTAGCAGCCTGAGCTGACTAGGACAGAAAGGGAGAGGCAAAGGGCTAAAATACACTTGTGCAAAGATGGCTAACACCCAGGCAGGGGCAGTGATGAGGGGCCTGGCAGAACTAGGGGAGAGGATGGGGATGGTTAAGGAGCCAAGGCTAGCATTGACCCTGCCGGTTCTTCAAAGCCACCCCCTCCACCTTCAACCAAATATTTCAGTCCTTCCTTTATCATTCTAAAATGATACCCATACCTAAATGCATAATTAAAAGTAATATTATAGGTCTAAATGGAGTGTAAGGAAGAAATCAGAGTAATTTACTTAAAAAAACAATGTGACTTTAAATGTAATATATAGAAAAATAAAATAGAAGTAATTTTAACAAAACTGTATTCTATTATGTTAGTGATCAGGCACAATAACACAAGATGACGTAGAGAGTCAGTGGAGGAATCCGAGGAAGGACTGCAGTCTAGAGTATTGTACTAATCAGTTTTCTGGTTTTGATAATGAACTACAGTCAGATAGGATGTTTCACTGGGGGAAGCTGGGTGATGGGTTCCTGGCACCTATCTGCACTATTTTTGTGGCTTCTTGTGAGTCTATAATTATTTCATAATAAGAGTTAAAAAATTTTTATAGGAATTGGAGGCTTGTACCTATGTAGAGATTCATCACAAATTCAACAGCTACAAATATAGACCGATACATACTACCAAGCAAATGAAATACTATGAGGGTATACCAATTTTATGATTTCATTTTCTGAAATAGTGAATAATTTTGGCAAGGCCTTGAGCAAAACATAGCCCAGTTTCACCTTGATTTACAAGAGATGAATTGCTGGAAAATCTGGTGATATCAAAACTTTGCAAAGCATTCCTCTGTGTTTATGTGTAAAAACTGTTAGGTTCATGAGAATTAGGCTTGGGGTTGATTAATGATTGTGCATTGAATCCCCTATACAGAATTTTATTGTTGTTAACAACCATTTGATCAATAAATATGAGAGATGCCCTCTCAAAAAAAAAAAAAAGAAAAACTGTTAGGTTCAGACTCAGATCACTCAAATCAAGTTTTTCACATATGTGAATGTCGAGTGGAATGTTTGAAATTCACATGAGACAGGAGGCACTCTTGGCTGTGCCGGATTATCCTGTGTGGTTTTGGGTGCCAGTCTCCCTGGACTCACCCACTAAATGCCAGTGAGGAAACCCAGTCCTGCACTAGCCAAACACTCCCCCTCACACATGAAGAGCCACTCTCCTGAGCTTTGTTCCCAACACTGGAAGAGATTCACCTAATGCTAATTGTCTTGAATTCGGACCTGTGATGCCAAGCTTCCCTCATTCCTGCTACTCCAGGAAATGGCTCACATCCGCCCACCCTGAATATCTTTCCTCAACTCTATATTCCTTTAGATTGGTCCATGTCAACGTCATCCTTCTGAGCGAGCCTGCTGAAGTCAGGTGCCAGAGGCTGAATTGCTGGATACAGCCTCTGTCCTCCTCTCAGCCTGATGCGAACGGAGAGACGAGGGCTATCCACAGTCCCAAAGACCGTACCCACTGTGCAGCCCAGTGCCATGCCTGGGCCACACCACTGCTCTTTTGTAAATAAAGTTTTATTGGAACAGAGCTGTGTTCATTTGGTTATAGTACTGTCTTGTGCTGTTTTTACACTATAACAGTAGAGTTGAGTAGTTGTGACAGAGAGCAGATAGCCTGCAAAGCCTTAAATATTTAGTATCTGGTCCTCTACAGAAAACATTTGCTGACCCCTGGTGTATACACTCAACAGAAAGATCTGTCTAAAGGGCACAACCATGTCTTTACTCACTCCTTCAGTGGTTCCTGATGGTGACAGAGTAAAATCTTTAATATGGAAGGTAAGGCTCTCCACAGCCTGGCTTCAACCCACCAGCCAGCGTCGCCCTTATTCTCCAAACTGCAGGCTTTAGAAAACAAGCCTCTTTCTTTCAGTTCCCTCACTCAAAGCTGTTTCTCACGCCATGGCTTTGCCAAGGGCGTGAGGCTGGCTTGGGAGTTTCTGGCAGGCTGAGGCCTGAATGCCTTCCCTAGCTCACACTTGGACCTCTGAGACAATCCCTGGAGGCCTCAGCCTCTCTGTCCTTGAAACGCAGATTTTGTGTTTTCCTGCCAGCCTGGGAAGGCCCCGAGGAGTGAACATCACTCAGGAACGTGGCTCTGCAGTGGTAAAGCCCTAGCTCTGTGCTTGTCACCCAGGAAGTAGCAATGAGATAGCCACTGTTATTATTATATCACCACATTTGGGTGCTGTCAAGGCCCAGGATGCCCAACTTTCATGGGGCCATGAGAATTCAAGGGGAGAAGACTCCCTCCCACCTCTGTCTACCTGCTGCTCCACCCTTTCTCCCCTCTCTGGGACATGGCAGTGATTTTTCTAAGGCAGGTAACACTGTGACTTCAAGTGCTCCATAATTACTTCTTAGTTACACAGACACTTAATAGAATTTTCTGAGAAAGAGGTTGAGTCCACAGTCATTCTAGACCTCCTGCTGACTTGAGTGTAATTGCTAATAGACACAGAGGTAATTACTGTGTAACCTGCCTTGTGGTTTCAAAGCAAACAATCACATGTGCTGCGCTCTTGCGGGGATCTGAGGGGTGTCCTGGGATGCCCAGCTGGGCCGAGTCTCTACCCTGCTTGAAGAGATTCAATGATCCAATCAATTCTAGGACTATTGAACCTTTAGCTTTAAAGGGACGTGGAGGTTTTATGGTGAAGCAGAAAAATGGTCCCCAAAGATGTCCTCATCCTAATCCCCTGAGCCTGGTAATATGTTACATTACATGTCCAAAGGGAATTAAAGTTGCAGATGGAATAAAGGTTGCTAATCATTAGGGAAGATTATCCTGGATTTTTTTAATGGACTCAGTGTAATCACAAAGGTCCTCAAATATGGAGGAGAGAGGCAGAGAGGAGGTTGGAGTGATGTGATGACAGAAGGACTCAGCCCACCGTTGCTGGCTGTGTAGAGGAGGAAGTCAGGCAATGCAGGTGGCTTCTAGAAGTGGGAAAAGCAAGGGAGCAGATTCTCCCTGGGGCCTCCAGAAAGGCACATAGCTCTCTGGACACCCAGATTTTAGTCTCATGATGTTCATGTTAGATTTCTAACCTACAGCACTATAAAATAACACCTCTGTGTTGTTTTAAGCCATTAAGTTTGTGGTTGTTACAGCAGAGAACCAATAGAGTATAATGCAGGTCCTTCATTTATTCCTGCTTCTTAACTGATAGAGAAACCTGTCTCCCACAAACCTGTTTAATGGTCATCCAGCCTCTGCTTGAGGATTTCTGGGAACCAGGAGCTCATTTCTTAGGATGTAGCCTACCAGACTCTGGCCAGCTGTCATTGTTGCAAAAGGCTCCCTCTGTGGGCTCAAATCTGCCTCCCATAGCTATCAGCTTCTCCTTGGGAAATACCTCCCTTGCTCTCCAGTTGTCTTGGCTGACAAGACATTCCGTCCCTGCCCATACGTCTAACCAGAGTGATTGGTTCATGATTGTACATCTCAAGCCAGAAAAACCAGACCCAATGAGGTGCCATCTTGGACTTTGGTGGGAGGGCAACCATTGACAAAGAGGCACTCTTCTCATGAGTGACACAGGAATCTGAACTTCGAATGAGTACCCAGCTTATTGTGTGTTCGACTGGTCACACTTTGAGAAACACTGCATGGATGTGTTTGTCTGGAATCTCAACCTGAACCCCACACATGTGGACTCAAAAACCGATTCTGAGTGTGGCTTTTAGCTCAGGATCTTTTGAAGGCCAGTAAAAGATTTTGAACCTACATAAGACTATACTGTGGGTAGTTTCATTAAACATAAAAATATATAGCTAATTTAAAATAATATTATGGAATCACCCCAATTTTTTCCAGCTTACTCTCACTTGAGGTTTTATCACTTGCTAACTAGTCAGGCTGTCTCCCTGTCTCTCTGTCTCTGTCTCTCCATTTCTGTCTCTCAACTTCTCATGCAGACACTCCATGGAGAACAAAGAGTCCCCCAGTGCTCCCCAGCCTGGCTCTGGGTCACTAATATATTTTCACACTACACCTCCATAAGGAGAGGGATAATAGACATATTTTGAAAACAAGCAAGTTCTCTACACAAATGAGGGTGTGTTTTTAATTGCTTCATGGAATTATTGAGAAACAGGAAGTTTACCTAGAAAGGAAGGAGGTTTGGAAAGTGTTAAGCACCATTCACATATATTATGAGATAATTATTCTATTATTGTGGAAACTGAATTAATTCTGATCATCCAGGCTCTCTCCTCCCTCACACACACATCTGACCATTTCTTAACCATTTACATTCCTCTGTCAGTTTCCATCCCCCTTCTTCCCCTTTAATGCCCCACAAACAGGAGGAAGCCATCGGTCCTGACAGCCTAGTTAGGGACATGGGATGGGTTAACCCAGCTCCAAGGCACAGCACACAGTTAGCTGTACCCCTGAGGGGCTGGGCACCCCTGTCTCCTTCTCAGTGTGTGCATGCGCACTCATGTGTGCCCCTGGAACATAGGGAGAGAATCCAGTGATATTTCACACAAATGAGAAACGTTATTCTGCAGATTAAAGCCTCGCCGAACCTGGTTTTGTCTTTATTTATGCTTTTCCATTTCCCTCTGCGCTGACATGGGTGCCCACGCTGGGGAGCACCGAAGGACGTAATTGGCGTGGTGAAGGATTGTTGAACGGCCCGGACGCTCCCTCGCAGGACTACCCCCCTTCTCTTTCCCATCTGTCACCATCTAATGTGACAAAGTTTTTATCGGGCATTGAGGCACAGGAGATTAAAAGTAAATACTGCAATCAGGAGGCAGCTGGGGAGAAAATGCAACGCATTTCACAGTAAGCTGCACAGCTCATCAGGGTAGCCTTGTGGCTCCATGAAGCAAGGCGGGGTGGAGGATGGCGGTGCAGAACTCCGGGTGGGGGTGGCAGGGCAGACCTGGTCCCAGTCAGCTGTTCTTTCACACTTTGGTCAGTAATAAGGTAATAGCAGCACCATTTGTCAAGTGCCTACTATGTGCCAGGCATTTGAACCAGGTGGTTTGGTACATTTTCTAACTTAATCCTCACTGATGCTCAAGTAAAGTTAAAATAGGCTCCTCCTTTAAAAGAACCTGAGGCCAGAGAGGTTAAGAAACACACTGCCAGTGTCCATCATGCTGCCGGTGACCGGCCCAGGATTTCCCCTTTCCTCCCATCCCTGCCAGCCCTCTTTTTCAATGAACAAATACTGATGTTTGGATTTGCAAGGTAAATTGTCACAGGAGATATTTGATTTTGTTGCATCTTCATTATTATGTTGCACTGAACTGTAAGCTTCCACCATTAATTCAGTCCTATATTTTTTCATTTAGAATGTAAGCTCTGTGTTCGGAACATTGTCTGCCATATAGTAGATGCTCAATAAGTGTTTGTTGAATGATTGAATGGCTGAATGAATGAATAGTGGTCCAGCCCAATATGGTGGAATCTTGACTATTGAAGTGTGGTTCCTAGACCAGCAGCATTGGCATCACCCAGGAGCTTGTTAGGAATGCAGCATATCAGGAACCACCCCTGGACCTCCTGAATCATAATCTGCATTTCAACAAGCTCCTCCAGTGATTCATGCGCATGCTAAAGCTTGAGAGACATAGGCACGTGCATAAGACCCTTTATCTTGATGGTCCAGGCTTTCTTGCTCATCATCCTGGGTGAAGGGCATTGAATTGCTTTATACCTCGCGTCATCAAATCCTGTTGTTAAATCACCACCGTTAGATAGTCTTTCAGGGCGGTCTGAACCAGCCATGCATGGGCATCCACAAATCCTGCTTCCCTTTGTCTCTCTACCCCTTTCCTTTTTCTCCCTCTGTCCTTCCTACAGGTTCCAGCTTGTAGCATGACCAATAGTAGTTCTTTGGAATCTTCAGACTGGGCACTATCTCTTGAAGAGTTGATCCCCTTATATGGGGAGGAACGAGGTGCGTAAAGAAGAAAGAGAACCCCATCCTGCCATCTGTTGAGCCAAATAAGCCTTTACTTACTGTGATCCACTGGAAAATAGAATCATATTCCTTTATCTCCATTTTAGAGCTAGGGAGATTAAGGCCCAGGAGGGAAGAGAAGCCCCATGTGGGTTGATGACATTAAACACTGAATAGTATTGGGTCTTTGAAAGGAAGATGTAGCACTGGATCAGATAATGCCAACATGCTACAAAAACATTTTCCCTTGTTAAGCCTGTATGTTGTCCCTCCCTTCCTGCCACAGACCTATGGGCTGTACTGCGTTACGGGTAAACATACATGACTGTGACATTAATCTCATGCTCCAGCCTCTAACATAGCCAGTCTGTACCTGCCAGGGTTCAGCAGATCCAGAGTTTAGAGTCATGAAACATTAAGTCACCTATTCAATAGCATCTATTATCACATTACCAAAAATAACTTAATCAGATACTATAAATTTAAATTTTTTTCTAAATTTTAAGTTTAAATGTTTTATTTAAAATTTAAATAATTTTAATATACCCAAAATCAGAGTGGAACTTGCAGTAGATACATACATTTGATAGATTACCTTATTTTAAATAAGTCATTTATTGAACTGATGGTGTATGTTTACAATAGATAGCATCTTAGAATTGAGGGAATATGATATTAAGGCTTAATAGAATGAGAGGTAACATGGATACATTTTGATAGATGATAAGGAGCTTAGGAAGTGTGGAATTGAAGATAAATTAATAATCACTGAATAGTCATAATTAATACTACTTATTGAGTGCTTATTTTATGCCATTTATACATTTTCTCCAATTCTTAAATAAGAGGATGATAATGTGACCTTAATCATTTAAAAATACATATATTATGGTCTCCATCCTGTGGACTTTTTCTTTAATAATAGCTTTTTTTAGATATAACTTACATTCCATAAAATTCACTCTTTTAAAGTGTACAATTCAGTGAATTTTAGTGTATTTATGGCGTGTGTCTATAATATTTTATCTGAATTTCTTGAGTATCTAATCTTACCATCTCATATCTACCAACTTTCACTATGGTTTAATTTCTTCATGCATTTTGTCATTTTGGATTGTAAGCTCATCTTCAGTGAGGTTTTATGTGTGAGAATCCCCCATTGATTGGATAGAGGATGTGTCCCTTCAGAGCGGGGAGCCTGATCCACAGGGTCTAGAGAGGGAATTGGTGGCTGTCCTTCCTGGCCTCCAAGCCCTCTCCATGGAATGGCCCAGCCTGCTACACGTGGTTATTGAAAACCCCGAAGACCATAAAGCCCTGTGCAGACACACGTTTGTTTGCATTGTTGTTGGCAAGACCAGTGCCACCTCCACACTAGGATCCCAATGCCCTGAGAGCAAGGATTTATCTTACTTTGTGCACCACTGCTCCTCCTGTGTCTAGATCAGTGCCAGGATTGGTGGGTGCTCAATAACTAGCTGTTAAGAGTAATCAGTCATCCCCTGGGGATTAGGACATGGACACCTTTGGGATGCCATCATTCACCCTCCCACAGAAGGGATCTTATGAATAATCTTTTCAACTTTCTTAACATTATAGAGAAGGAAACAGAGGTCAAAAGAGGTCTTCTGGCATGCAGCCTCATGCACTTTCCATTCTACCTACCACCCCCACTTGTTTAAGGGCTCAAGGTAAACTAGAGAATGAATAACTGTATAGAGAGTTCATGTGAGGATCTGTCCTAAAAGAGGTGAGATTTGAAAGGCAAGGAAGGGCAAAGATTGGTGGAGGCAGAGGTCTAGCATGAGGAGCAGTTGGGAAATGTCAATTCACTCAGGAGTTTCTAAGAGTCCTCATTCAGGATACCTAAGCCAAGGGTGGAAAATTAATGACGGTTCTATTCAATTTGCAAGCATTTACTGAGTGCCTGTTCCATACAGGGTGCTATACTGTGCTCAGCCACAAGAGAAATAAGACCTGTCACTCATCTAGAGGAGAGACTTATGGAAGGGGCATATTTTATAGTGGAATAGAGGCACAGCCTTAGGAATAGGATAGGCCTAAGTATGAATCCATTTCTTCTACTTACTAGCTATAAGACCCTGGGAAACTTAATCTCTGATAATTTCTTGTTCACAAAATAGTAATTGCCATTAATTCTTTACATGGTGAACATCAAAAAATCTGCTTTTAACTAGTTGGGGTGAGGTTTTAATAATATGGGTAACAGTTGAACCACTGTGTTGTATAGTTGAAACCAATACAAGACTGTGTATCAACTATACTTCAATAAAAAAAAAATCTGCTTCTATTTTTCCTAGTCCTGCAACCAGCACCTAATTATGTGACTTTGTAACTGACAGGGTTCCTGAGCCTCCGTTTATTTACCTTTGTATTAGGGCTAACATTGCCCAGTTTGGAGACTAAAGGAATGCTCGCTAAGTGCTTTTATGCTCAGCTCTAGCCACTTTTGCAAGAGCCTAGGAGTAGGCTGTAAGCAGCCAGACGAGAGTGGGCCCTGGGGAGCTCTACCTGGCTGCCCCAAAGATGAAGAGGAGATCCACTGTGTGTAATCCATTGTGCCCCTGGTACCTGAGTCAGAAAGTTCTGTTTGGAAGCCTGTCTGGACATGACCCATGGCAGTTTCTCAACCGTTATACAATTGACATTTTATGCTAGATAATTCTTTGTTGTGGGTATTGTCTATACTTTGCAGCGAGTTTAGCAGGGTTTCTGGCCTCTCCTCACTGGATGCCAGTAGCAATTCCCACTTGTGACAACCCAAAATGTGTCCAGACATAGCCAAATATCCTCTGGTGGACAAAATTGTCTCTGATTGAGATCTATGGGAAAGCATTCTGCGAGCCTAAATGTGGACGGTGCCATTCTTGTTCATATTGCCTGATGCTGACAGTATGCTGCCTTTGCGGCAGTGTATGGCCCTTTTAGTCAGAGTCCTAGGGGGGACTCTGAGATCAAGGTTAAAAGGGAGAACTTTGAGACAGCCTTAGCAAACAGGCAGGGAAAGTGGACTTTCCTTCGTGAACTTTGAAACAGTTCTGTGCGCTGGAAGTGGTACCAGGCTCACGGCTGCAGACTGGCCTGAAAGAGGCAAGAGATCCCACCGGGGCCTCAGCTGCTTCCCTACCTGTGGGGTGACACTGGGCACGCTCCTCTCCTCTCTGGGCCCCTGTGTTCTCACTAGATGGACCTTGAGGTCCTTCAGTATGACCTTCAGAAGAGCCATGGATGGGAGGGAGAGCCTCCAGCAGGAGCTGGGAGGACGCTGCCTGGCTGTGGCAGTTGGGAACCTGGGGGGATTCTGAGCCGAGAATCGAGGGTCCACGTGGGTGAAGAGTTACCAGAGCCAATCAAAGGTCAGTCATGGCCCCCGTACACCATGGGCAGAAGCAGCCTTTCCAGGCTTAGGGATTTTAAAAAACTGCTCCTTAAAACCAAAAGGAAAAAAGAATAATCTAAATGAGTAAGGAAATAAATTTCTCTACTGCTTTCTTCCTTAGCTGAGGCTTGTGAGAGAATGAGAAAAGAAAGAAAGGTCCAAATACCTGCCATGTTTTCTGTTGCTGAAAGACGAGTCCTGTAGTACATGGTCTTTGCAAAGCAGGGTGTGAGCTCTGGTGGGTCGGGAACCCAGAGCAGAGGACAATACAGGGCCCAGATTGTTCTGTGTAATAAAGCAAGGAAGTTGAGTTTCTGGGAGAATATGGAGGAATGACAGATTGGAGGAAAAGGGCATCGGAATGTTTTAAGGTCTCGAGTTGTGTATGTGACCAAATAAAGCTTCTTCGAACTTTCAATAATGTTCATTACACACATCAATGCCTTGTGTCTGTGCTGCTTTTTGTCTGTTTATTAAGGAGAGGGAGATGTGTCGAACAAGGTTAGTCCAAAAGTGTTAGATTCCCAGGGCTGCCATAACAAAATACCACATGCTGCATGGCTTAAAACAACAGAAATCTGTTCTCTCACAGTTCAGAGACTTGAAGTCCAAAATCAAGGTGTCAGCAGGCCATGCTCTTTCCTTGCCTCCTCCTCGTTTCTGGTGGCTGTCAGCAACCTTGGCATTCCTTGGCTGGTAGAAATATCACTCCAGTCTGCTTCTGCTGGCATATGGCTTTCTTCTCTATGTGTTTATATCTCTGTTTTTCCTCTTCTTATAAGGACACCAGTCACATTAGATCTAAGGTACTCCTTAATTCTGTATGACCGCATCTTAACTAATTACATCTGGAAAAATCCTATTTCCAAATATGTTCACATTCTGAGATTCTAGTGGACATGAATTTGGGGAGTAACTATTCAAGCCAGTTCATCAAGGGAGAAGCACAATGATCCTAAATGGGATCCCAAGGAAGGCAGGACACAAAGCTCTCCCTCCTCCAACCCCCCACCTCTGCATACCGTGCATGAAGGGGATGGCAGTGCATCTGTGCCACAGACTCTGGAACAAGTGAGGTAGACCCAGATCTCTGTTCAAATGGCTGCTGCATGGAGTATCTCATGGTAACTGACCACTGTAGCCTTCCATCCAAGGGTTCCACTGGCCCTGGGCAAAGCATCGTCTTGTTCAGGGCATGTATTAGGAGTGGGCATTTGTTGTCTGTGGCCTCTGCCTTTGGCTTCCATTCCCTTTCTTTCACTAAACGGCACTCAGTCTCTTTTGGGGACCTGCTCCCTTACTCTCAGCTTTAAAGGGCTCTATCCAAGACCTCAGAGGTTAGCCAGTCAGCATATTCAATACCCATGGCCCCAAAGGTTGAATCATGAGGGGCACATATTACAAATTAATGCAATCAGAGTGATTCTCAGAACTTGTACAGGAAGATAATTTTTTCTACTGGTTTTGAACCTGCAAGACTATCGACTGCACCTCTGGCAGCAATTTTGCCATCATGAGGTCAGAACTTCTCCAAGAATGAAACTAACATAGGAAAAGTGGAATCAGGGAATGAATGAACTGGGAGAAATTGGCTTCTGACGGTATCAATATCCCCTAGACCAATCTGTGTCTGAATCTCTACTACTGGTCTTTTTAGTTACTCGAACCATTAAATACACCACCATCCCTTATTTTGCTTGAGCCATAAGTTTAAATCATATTTTCTATCACTAATAAAGAAAGGGAATTAATTACAATTCATTTAGAATAAATCCACCAGTCTCATTGCCTGGGATTTATAATTTATCTGGTAGGAATATGTTTCTTTTTATTTATTTGGAACAATCCAGATTAAGAAGTGGGTGGCACGTCTCTAGAGTGCCATTACAGCTGAGTAGATAGTCTCAAGAGTCTTCACAGAAGTGCCAGCCATCTGCATCATGCCTTCATCAGCAGGTATTTTTTAAGTGCCTATCTTGTGCCCACCTGGGGAGTGGCTTAGAGTAAGTAGGTTGGTGGCAGTGGATAGAACAGATGGCAATGGGAGGTAAAATCAGTAGAACTTGTGTTGATTGGCCATCAGTGACATAGAAAGGACACGTTCCAGATGGATTCTAGGCTTCTAGCTTCAGAAATGGAATGGCTGCTACACCCTGAGGGAACATCAAAGAGGGCCAGGTGCCTAGGGAGGCAGGGAGATGGCGAGTTTGGTTTTGACTCTGTTTAGTATTGGGCCTTCAAACTTCCAAGAGGGGATGTCCGATAGGGAGCTGGACATACAACACTGGGGCTTGGAGGAGAGGATGGGCTAGGTATCCAAGTGGGGGTCACTTGCCTGCAGAGGCAGCTGAAGCTGTGGGTACAGGGAAGCAGGTGAAGGAGATACAGGGTGAGAAATTGAGAGCCCAGGATGGAGCCTGGAGGAGCAGCAGCAAGAGGAGGAGCTTGCAGACAGAATCGTCCTGCACCCTGCTCCACTGGATGCCAGAGCTGGCTCTGAGCCGCTGCTGTCTGGACTCCTGAACTTGACTCCATGGACTGGTTCATCTGAAATAAGCTCCTTAGAAAAAGGCACAGGGTGTGTTGTGTGCACCACTGAGGAAAGGCTGTTGGTGGGGCCCATCCCCTCTGTACTCACCCTTCCTTCTGCACCCACTTTGCACTTACACTGCAAGTAGCAGGTAGTCACTGCAAATATCTGTGACTTGAGGGCTTGGTTGGCTGGGGAAGCATGCTTGGTCTGTACGAGGGTTGGGCCAGAAGTACCAGGCAGCTCACACTCCCGGGAGCAACCCTCAGCCCTCACTTGTGACCACTGGGAGCACTGACCTGCCCCCAGAAGGAAGAGAAAACGCAGACTGGTGCACACATCCTCTGCCAGCCTCCAGCCACCTACGGTGGTGACTCGCTCGTTGCTGCCATGGCATAGCCGCCCTCCCTTCCCACCTCCATTCCCACTCCCGTGCTGCAGCTTCTGGGATTGTGTCCCAACAAGCCACCCTACCCACATCTTATGTCAGGCTCTGCTTGGGGAGAATCCAGCCTAGAACAACCACTGAGTACCCAGATGGTGCCTGGCTCACCATCAACTAAGGACTTTTTAGAGGAATGAGTGACTTTGTGTATCCATGCTGCCTGGCATGCAAAGGCAGCATGGTGAACAAGAGAACTGTTGATCCTGTTACTTACCCACCCCAACCACTGTGCCCAGCATACCCACTGGTCTTTGCTGTGGTCACCACCCAATCCCTCCCCCTGGTCAAAGGAAGCCAGCTGAGGAAGCCAGGTCCCCATGGCCCGCTGGAGCCCTTTTGCACCCAGCAGGGGCTGGGGCTGGTGGAGCAGGGCTCTTGGCAGTGGCCTGTGGGACCACCCGCAGTGTTCCATACCCACAGGGGTTTCATCCTCTTTGAGCAGCTCTCAAAATATGGGGAGCCCTGGCAGCACAGTTTCATCTCCTAGATGTCTCTGTGCTAATGACCTGGGGCAAATCAGCTGAATGTGTGTGTGTGCGTGTGTGCACACACCTATTGTTTTTTTCTTCTGTGTGTACTGTGTGTGTGCAGCGGCTGCCGTCATTATACTGCTAATGGAAAATACTGCTACGGATCGCAACTCTCAATTAGCTCCCAGGGCGATCACTGTGACAGCCAGTTACCGAACAGCAAGGCCTGAAGGAATGAATTAATTTGTAGTACACGGCAGTGAGAGTCACCGTGTTAACGACGGACTCGGCAGCCAGAGACCCTGCTTACAGGAGCTGTGAGCACTGGGCGCAGTGGGTGCCTGGGCGGCGTCTCCCCTGGGCCTGACCTGGGAAGGGGAACAGGAGCGTCTAGGCCCTTCAGAGCTCAGGCCTGTCAACCACTCTTCAGGGCTGCACCACCCACCCGGGGGAGCACAGCCAGGTGGGAGGCCCAGTTTGCCAGGAGCTGGGGGAGGAGGGAGAGACCTTGTTCTCTCTCTGCAAACAGGACCTTCCATGGGCTTTTTTTGGCTGGTGTGGGACCAGGTCTCTTCAAGGATGCAGTCCTCCCGGGTGAGCTGTGGGGAATCCCTAGGGCACCAGGCAGGACAGAAGCCCCCACTCCCTTCACATGTTAGGGTTCATTCTTTCTTTTCATATTTTTAATTGAGGAGAAGTTTATTAACATACAACTGACCATGTTAAAGTGTAGATTTAGTGGCGTGTGGTGCATTCACAGTGTTGTGCAGCCAGCCCCTCTCCAGCTTCAAAACTTTCTCATCACCCCAGATGAACACCCTTCACCCTCTAAGGAATATCCCTTTCTTCCCTCCCCCAGCCCCTGGCAGCCACTAATCTACTTTCTGAGTCTGTGGATTCACCTATTCTGGATATGTCATGCAACAGGAATCATACAATATGTGACCTGTTCTGTCCAGCTTCCTTCACTTAACTTAATGTTTTCAAGGCTCATCCAAGCTGTAACATGTGTCGGTACTTCCTTCTTTATATGGCAGAAAGGATTCTTTCTTTCTATACAAGTAAAGCATGTGCTAGTTTAAACAAAAAATAATGAGCAATTGATTATAAAAATAGCAGGCTTCTTGTGGGCCCCCAGGGAAGAACTGCACCCTGAGCTCAGTAGGTTCTGGAAGCTTCTTCTTGCCTCTCATCTTCTCTAGTGGTCCCCACATACCCATTCTGTGAGGTGCTATAGGTCACCTGTAGTGCCCACATTTATGTGTTCTAAGTTCAGCTGTCCTGAGAACTTATTGTCTCCCAGATTTCTTGTCTCTTGTTTCTTGGGGACCTCTTGTATCCAGGAAGTGGTTCTGGTCTACCACATGCCCAGGAGTGCAAAGTCATATAATATATCCATGGCTACCTGGAGCCCACCACCCATATGGTGGGTAGTTCCAGGTACAGAAAGAGGTTATTGGCTTTGGGCTGGTCAACACCCAAAAGCAGGGGCTGGGACATGGCCAGGGGAAGACATGGAGCTGGAGATATGCCCAGTGCCAGGACACGGATGATAACATGAACGAGGGCGTGATGGGAGAGAAGAAACTTCAGCCTGTCCTGGGCTCACTCTTCCTTGGAGTGGACGTGATTGTTGGAGATCTCAGTGCTACCTGGTCTTCCTGTGCCTGTTGATTTATCTGCAAATGGGGCAGACAGAAACTACTGTCTCCTGACCTTGCATGGAGCTCTGCAAACCAGCAAGAAAAAATAGCAAGCATTGTGCAATAAAGGCCCAGCCTCATCTTCCTTCCCATCCCCTCCTTGTCAGCCCTTGAAGTCGCACAGAGTGAATGATTTAGAAACTAAGAGTATAGGAGACAAGATGAGACTCCAGCAGACAGAATGCCCTTCCAGTCTGCTGTACCTGCTCCTCTTCAAAGTTTTCCTCCCAACTCTCCTCATGCATTGTACTTCCCCTACATACAGTATGTGACCTTTTATGCTCCTTCCTTCACTTAGCTAATGTTTTCAAGGCTCATCCAAGTTGTAGCATGTATTATCTCCCCAGCTTTTACCTCCCTCCCCCAACTCTTTCCAACCCCCATCATCCCTGCCATGACAATGTCACATCCCTAGTGTGCCCCATCTTTTGGCAAAGTGAGTTAACACCTCCAGAGCTGAAGGATATCTGCAGAGAGCTATGGGAAGGGCCAGACACACACACACACACACACCTGAAATGGTTATCTTTACTATGTGTGATGCACTCTACCAGTCCCTATTCCATTCCATTTCATTTAAAAAGGTGTGGAGCAGCCACCTCCTGAATTGATTTCATGGTCCACTTGTGGGTTGTGACCTGCAGTTTGGGAAACACTGGGTTCTCTTGGATCCAGTAAGCGGCTCTGGTCTACCACATGCCCAGGAGTGAAGACCCATATAATATATCCATGGCTGCCTGGAGCCCACCACCCAAAGCAGAGCCCCCCTAGGGACCTTAAGGGCCTCTTGTACCAGAATAGGGCACATGCCATCTTGAAGGCCCTGATGGCCCAAGAGGTTTCTTTTTTTTTTTTAATTAAGGTATATTGATATACACTCTTATGAAGGTTTCACATGAAAAAAACAATGTGGTTACTACATTCACCCCTGTTATCGTGTCCTCCCCATACCCCATTGCAGTCACTGCCCATCAGTATACTAAGATGCCAGAGAGTCCCTATTTGCCTTCTCTGTGCTACACTGTCTTCCCCCTGATCCTCCCCACACACCATGTGTGCCAATCATAATACCCATGAATCCCCTTCTCCCTCCATCCACACCCACCATCGCCCACCCCTCTGCTTTGGTAACCGCTAGTCCCTTCTTGGAGTCTGTGAGTCTGTTGCTGTTTTGTTCCTTCAGTTTTGCTTCATTGTTATACTCCAGAAATGAAATAAATCATTTGGTACTTGTCTTTCTCCACCTGGCTTATTTCACTGAGCATAATATCCTCCAGCTCCATCCATGTTGTTGCAAATTGTAGAATTTAGTTCTTTCTTATGGCTGACTAGTATTCCATTGTGTATATGTACCACTTCTTCTTCATCCTTTCATCTACTGATGGACACTTAGGTTGCTTCCATATCTTAGCTATTGTAAATAGTGCTGCAATAAACATAGGGGTGCATATGTCTTTTTGAATCTGAGAAATTATATTCTTTGGGTAAATTCCTAGGAGTGGAATTCCTGGGTCAAATGGTATTTCTATTTTTAGTTTTTTGAGGAACCTCCATATTTCTTTCCACAATGGTTGAATTAGCTTACATTCCCACCAGCAGTGTAGGAGGGTTCCCCTTTCTCTGCATCCTTGCCAGCATTTGTTGTTCTTAGTCTTTTCAATACTGGCCATCTGAACTGGTGTGAGGTTTTTATTTACATTTCCCTGATATTTAGTGATGTGGAGCATCTTTTCATGTGTCTGTTGGCCATCTGAATTTATTCTTTGGAGTTCATATCCTCCACCATTTTTTAATCGGGTTATTTGCTTTTTGGGTGTTGAGGCATGTGAGTTCTTTACACATTTTGGATGTTAACCCCTTGTCGGATATGTCATTTACAAATATATTCTCCCATACTGTAGGATGCCTTTTTGTTCTGTTGATGGTGTCCTTCGCTGTACAGAAGCTTTTAAATTTGATGTAGTCTCATGTGTTCATTTTTACTTTCGTTTCCTGTGCTCAAGGAGATGCATTCAGAAAAAAGTTGTTCATGTTTATATTCAGGAGATTTTTGCCTATGTTATCTTCTATGAGTTTTATGGTTTCATGACTTACATGTAGGTCTTTGATCCATTTTGAGTTTATTTTTGTGTATAGGGATAGACAATAATCCAGTTTCATTCTCTTGGATGTAGCTGTCCAGTTTTGCCAACACCAGTTGTTGAAGAGGCTGTCATTTCCCCATTGTATGTCCATGGCTCCTTTATAGTATATTAAGTGACCATATATACTTGGGTTTATATCTGGGCTCTCTAGTCTGTTCCATTGGCCTATTGTTCTGTTCTTGTGCTAGTACCAAATTGTCTTGATTACTGTGGCTTTGTAGTAGAGCTTGAAGTTAGGGAGTGTAATCCCCCCAGCTTTATTCTTCCTTCTCAGGATTACTTTGGCTATTCAGGGTCTTTTGTGGTTCCATATGAATTTTAGAATTATTTTCTCTAGTTCGTTGAAGAATACTGTTGGTATTTTGATAGGGATTGCATTGAATCTGTAGATTACTTTAGGCAGGATGGTCATTTTGACAATATTCTTCCTATTCATGAGCACGGGATGTGTTTCCATTTATATTGGTATCTTCTTTAATTTCTCTCATGAGTGTCTTGTAGTTTTCAGTGTATAAGTCTTTCACTTGCCTGATTAGGTTTATTCCTAGGTACTTTATTTGTTTTGATGCAATTGTGAATGGAATTGTTTTCCTGATTTCTCTTTCTGTTAGTTCATCATTAGTGTACAGGAGTGCAGCAGATTTCTGTGTATTAATTTTGTATCCTGCAACGTTGCTGAATTCAGATATTAGATCTAGTAGTTTTGGAGTGGATTCTTTAGGGTTTTTTATGTACAATATCATGTCATCTGCAAACAGTGACATTTTAACTTCTTCTTTGCCAATTTGGATGCCTTTTATTTCTTTGTGTTGTCTGATTGCTGTGGCTAGGACCTCCAGACCTATGTTGAATAAAAGTGAATGGAGTGGGCATCCTTGTCTTGTTCCCAATCTTAAAGGAAAAGCTTTCAGCCTCTCACTGTTAAGTATGATGTTGGCTATGGATTTGTCATATATGGCCTTTATTATGTTGAGGTACTTGCCCTTTATACCCATTTTGTTAAGAGTTTTTATCATGAATGGTTGTTGAATTTTGTCGAATGCTTTTTTGACATCAATGGAGATGATCATGTGTTTTTTGTCCTTTTTGTTGATGTGGTGGATGTGTTGATGGATTTTTAATGTTGTACCATCCTTGCATCCCTGGACTAAATCTTGCTTGATCATGATGGGTGATCTTTTTTATGTATTTTTGAGTTCTGTTTGAATATTTTGTTGAGTATTTTTGCATCTATGTTCATCAGGGATATTGGTCTGTAATTTTCTTTTTTTGTGGTGTCTTTGCTTGATTTTGGTATTAGGGTGATGCTGGCCTCTTAGAATGAGTTTGAAAGTATTCCTTCCTCTTTTACCTTTTGGAAAACTTTAAGGAGAATGGATATTAGATCTTCACTAAATGTTTGATAAAATTCAGCGGTGAAGCCATCTGGTCCAGGAGTTTGTTCTTAGGTAGTTTTTTGATTACCAATTCAATTTTGTTGCTTGTAATTGGTCTATTCAGATTTTCTGTTTCTTTCTGGGTCAGCCTTGGAAGGTTGTATTTTTCTAGAAAGTTGTCCATTTCTTCTAGGTTATCCAGTTTGTTGACATATAATTTTTCATAGAATTTTCTAATAATTCTTTGTATTTCTGTGGTGTCCATAGTGATTTTTCCTTTCTCATTTCTGATTCTGTTTATGTGTGTAGACTCTCTTTTTTTCTTGATGAGTCTGGCTAGGGGTTAATCTATTTTGTTTATTTTCTCAAAGAACCAGCTCTTGCTTTCACTGATTCTTTTTATTGTTTTATTCTTCTTGATTTTATTTATTTCTGCTCTAATCTTTATTATGTCCCTCCTTCTACTGACTTTAGGCCTCATTTGTTCTTCTTTTTCTCATTTTGTTAATTGTGAGTTTAGACTGTTCATATGGGATTGTTCTTCTTTCCTTAGGTAGGCCTATATTGCAATATACTTCCCTCTTGCCACTGCCTTTGCTGTGTCCCACAGATTTTGTGTTGTTGAATTATTGTTGTCATTTGTCTCCATATATTGCTTGATCTCTGTTTTTACTTGGTCACTGATCCATTGGTTACTTAGAAGCATGTTGTGAAGCCACCATGTATTTGTAGGCTTTTTCATTGTCTTTTCATAATTTATTTCTAGTTTCATTCCTTTGTGGTCTGAGAAACTGGTTGGTACAATTTAAACCTTTCTGAATTTACAGAGGCTCTTTTTATGGCCTAGTATATGATCTATTCTTGAAAATATTCCATGTGCACTTGAGAAGAATGTGTATCCTGGTTCTTTTGGGTGGAGAGTTCTGTAGATGTCTGTTAGGTCCATCTGTTCTAATGTGTTGTTCGTTGCCTCTGTCTCCTTACTTATTTTCTGTCTGGTTGATCTGTTCTTTGGAGTGAGTGGAGTGTTGAAGTCTCCTAGAGTGAATACATTGCATTCTATTTCCCCTTTTAATTCTGTTAGTATTTGTTTCACATATGTAGGTGCTCCTGTGTTGGGTACAGAGATATTTATAATGGTTATATCCTATTGTTTGACTGACCCCTTTATCATAATGTAATGTCCGTCTTTGTCTCTTGTGACTTTCTTTGTTTTAAAGTCAATTTTGTCTGATACAAGTACTGCAACACCTGCTTTTTTCTCCCTATTGTTTGCATGAAATATCTTTTTCCATCCCTTCACTTTTAGTCTGTGTATGTCTTTGGGTTTGAAGTGAATCTCTTGTAGGCAGCATATAGTTGGGTCTTGTTTTTTTATCCATTCAGTGACTCTATGTCTTTTTATTGGTTTATTCACACCATTTACATTTAGGTGATTATCAATAGGTGTGTACTTACTGCTGTTACAGGCTTTAGATTCATGGTTACCAAATGTTCAAGGGTAATACCCTTACTATCTAAGAGTCTGACTTAACTCACTTAGTATGTTATTACAAACACAATCTAAAGTTTCTTTTTTTTTGGCTCTCCTTTTTTCCTCCTCCACTCTTTATATATTAGGTATTATATTCTGTACTCTTTGTCTATCCCTTTATATTACCTCTGGTGACAGCTATTTAACCTTAGGAACACTTCCATCTATAGCAGTCCCTCCGAAATACACTGTAGAGATGGTTTGTGGAAGGTAAATTCCCTCAGCTTTTGCTTATCTGGAAATTGTTTAATCCCTCCTTCAAATTTAAGTGATAATCTTGCTGGATAATGTACTCTTGGTATGAGGCCCTTCTGCTTCATTGCATTAAATATATCATGCCACTCTCTTCTGGCCTGTAAGGTTTCTGCTGTGAAGTCTGATGATAGCCTGATGGGTTTTCCTTTGTATGTGATCTTATTTCTCTCTCTGGCTGCTTTTAATAGTCTGTCCTTGTCCTTAATCTTTGCCATTTTAATTATTATATGTCATGGTGTTGTCTTCCTTGGGTCCCTTGTGTTGGGAGATCTGTGCACCTCCATGGCCTGAGAGACTATTTCCTTCCCCAGATTGGGGAAGTTTTCAGCAATTACCTCCTCAAAGACACTTTCTATCTCTTTTTCTCTCTCTTTTTCTTCTGGTACCCTTATAATACAAATATTGTTCTGTTTGGAATGATCACACAGTTCTCTCGGTATTCTTTCATTCCTAGAGATCCTTTTTCCTCTCTGTGCCTCAGCTTCTTTGTATTCCTCTTCTCTAGTTTCTATTTCATTTATCTTCTCCTCCACTGTATCTAATCTGCTTTTAATACCCTCCACTGTGCTCTTCAAAGATTGGATCTTTGTAAATTTGTCCATGAGTTCTTGAATATTATTCTATACTTTCATGAGCATATTTATTTTTTTTTTTGAAATCTCTTTCAGGAAGTTTTATTAATTCAGTCTCACTCATTCCTTTCTCTGGTGTTGAGATTTTGCTTTGAACCAGGTTTCTTTGACATTTCATATTTGTATGTGGCGCCCTCTAGTGCCCAGAAGCTCTATTCTCTGGAGCTGCTCAGCCCCTGGAGTGATGTTGTGGGTCACAGGGGAGTGATACTGGTGCCTGTGGGGAGGAAAGTGCCGTTTCCTGATTCCCAGCTGTTATGCCTGTTTCCACTGCCAGAACCAGTGGGCTGAACACACAGGTGTAAGCCTCTATGCTTTGTTTTTGTAGCTGCTGTAGGCAGGGCTTACCTCTAGCTGGCCTGATGCCAGGGCAGGGGTTGCCGGTTTGCGAGCCACGTACAGACTAGCTGGGAGGAAGACACAGCAGGCTATGTATCATGGTGGGGGGCCTTGGAGCTGCGTAACCAGCCAGGGGGATGGAGAACCTGAAGATCGCTTAAGTTTCCAACCTGCTGGGCAGAGTGCACCCAGACAATTTTGTCTACTTGTCCTTTCTCCTGAGCAGTAAGCTCTGTGCAATCCTTGCCCCTTTAGCAGCCCTCTCACTGTTAGGAAGTCTCTCAGACTGCCTGCCCAGATCAGCCAGATATGAATTCCTGTTTTCCACAAGCAGCTGGAATCTCTGTCTCTCCAGATATTCCACCTGTCTTACCTTTCTAACCCCACTAATCACCAGAGCACCATGCAATGTCAGTTCCTGCTCCCAGAGCAGATCTCCAGGGCTGGGTGTTTAGTGGTCCCAGGCCTCCACTCTCTCCCTGCTCTGTTTCTCTTCCTCCTGCTGGTGAGCTGGGGTTGGGGAAGGGCTTGGTTCCCTCCAGGTGACAGCTTTGGTATGTTACCCTGTTCCATGAGGTCTGCTCTTTTCTTTAGGTGTTTGCAGTCTTGTGCAGCCTTCTTTCCTGTTGCTCTTTCAGGATTAGTTGTATTAATTATATTTTTGTATTATATGTGGTTTTAGGAGGAGGTCTCTGTCTCACCTCTCATGCTGCCATCTTTAATCCCTTCCCTGGCCCACGAGGTTTCTTTAATGCCAACTCACTATGCATTTATCTGTAAACTAAATTGTCTGTCCAGCCTGTCTAAGCTTAAAGAGACAAGCTCAAAACAATCACCTGCTGTGTGCACAGATGCCCACTGCCATGTGGTCTGAAGCAAATACCTTCAGGCTCTGTGGGAGGCCCCATGGTTTGGAATTTGTAATGTTTTTTTTTTTTTGATATGTCAGCTAGGCTAGGCTCTAGTCCCCCAATTATTCAGTCAAACACTAATGTAGTCATTGCTGTAAAGATATTTTGTGAGTGTGGTTAGGAGCTGTAATCTGTTGACTTTAAGGGAGATTAGCTTTGAAAATCTGGGTGGGTGTGTTCAGTCAGTTGAACGGTCATAAAAAAAGAGCTGAGGCTTCCCTCAAGAAGGATTTCTGCCTGTGGATGGCAGCTTTAGCCTGTGCCCAAGGGTCCCCAACCACCCTTTCTGATGACCTCTCCCTCTCCACCCCCTCACTTCTTTTGCCACTCCTTCCCCCTCCCCACCAATTGCTCTCCTTCTCCCTGCTTCTCTGCCTGAACCCTGACTGGTACAGTATTAGAGACAGAAGCTATGATCCATGATAAGGGATAGTTCTCCATGTCTGAGTTATAAAATGAAAAAACCTGAGGGTGATTGTGGTAAAAGACTTAGAAATGTTGCATTCAAGTAGGGGCTCTGGTTCCTGGGGACCCCAAGTCAGGGAGAGCTAGGAGAGGAGTTAGGATCCAGTCCTGGAACATTACTGTGAGACCTGGCTGTAGAGAGAGCCCCAGGCTGGCCCCAGACAAGAAACAAAGATGCTGAGAGTGTCCTCTGTGTACCTGGGCTTTGAAGGAGAAGAAAGAGTCCAGTGCCTTATGTTCAAGAATCCTCCTCGGGGATTTTCTCTCTCATCTGGCAATCTACTTTATAATCTTTAATTTTTTATAGGTTATAATCTTTTATTATGTAAAATAATTACTAATAACTATAAAAGATTTACAGTGGTCTAGGCAATCACTAAATATTTTTTGGTACATTATCTCGACAACCCTGTAAAATAGGTTCTTTCGTTATCATCCCCATTTCACAGATGGAGCAACTGAGGCTTATAGATGTCACACATATGTGGTGTCCACAGATACGTGGCTAGTAAGTGGCAGAGCTGGAACTTGAATCCAGATCTGAGAAACTTCAAATCCCATGACCTCCACCTCTACATTGTGTTGCTTCATACATCACGAAGACCTTTTATTTCCCTTGGTAGGTCTAGGGACCTACAGGCAGAGCCAAGCTGACCCAGGCACATAGCCCAGTAAATATTTAACTATCATTGTTATCATTAGTATGTCAATTAAGTAGTGACATTTCTTAAGGAACATAGAATTCTAGACTAATTAAAAGGCAACCTTGACCAAAAGAGTCCTGAGTAAGGGGACGAAAATGCTGAGTTTGTTTTTTGTCACAGCTTTATATGATGTGAGTGTGTCACTGTTTTTCTACTTTTAGCAGAAGTACCAGCTGCTTTCTTCTCTCATTCATGTCATGTAGAAGCATCATGTCTTTGTCTGGAATCCAGAGCTCTGATAATTTAAAGTGTTGCATGTTGGTAACAAGGTATAAGGAGTCACTGGCCATGCCCATGACACCACTCTGTCATTCCCATGGGTAGACTGTAGCTGCCACAGAGGCCAGGCAGCGGGTGGGAGGCCTCAGCCCACCTGGGAGGCATCATTGACCCAGAAGAGATGTGTCCTCTGAGAGTCTTACGGAGCAGCAAGGAGGGGGTCTGCTCCAGCCCGCAAAAGAGTTCAAACATTCCTCAACCCCACTTTCTTCAGGTTTTACTTTCTCACCTTCCTCTTTCATGATACCACCAAACCTCAAAGAGCAGCTTTCGCCCAGCACTTCCATTTCCTCCTTCCAGGCTGGCTTCCTCTCTTCTGCTCCACTGAACCAGATTCTGAGGCATCAGTGAGAACACACCACCACATCCAAAACAAAGGCTCCTTACTATGGCATTTAAGTCCCTTGTAATCTGACCATAACTACCTGCTCAGTCTTATTTTTCCATTATTTGCTACAACTTGGACATATTTTAAAGCTCAGACCACTTGTATATCTCACCTCTCAAGTTTGTTCATTTTTCTTCTTCTACCTGGAATATCTTCCCAAACTTAAAAAAATTAATATTTTTTTCTGATTATAAAATATATAGAAATTATAAGAAGTAGACAATAAACTCTTTGGGGTCTATATAAATGATTAGACCTTTAAAAAGGATTGGTATTACCCAGAAAATGACCCAGAGCCCCAGGTAACATCATTTTAGAATTCAACCTTATGAGGACTTGGTTTTAAAGCCTAGCTTTGGCTTATGAGGTATTTCTTTATATTATCAAAACGATTTTTCTTTAATCCTAAATACGTTCGTGTATTTCCTAAGAACAAAGACATTCTCTTATATAACCTGAGTATCGTTATCAAAATCAGATAACATAATAATTATCAAATCATTTAACACTGATAGGATATCATTCTCAAATCCACAATTCATATTCAAATTTCACCAGTGGCCCCTTTAGTATCCTTGAAAGCTATTTTTCCTCCTCCGTCCAGGACCCAGGATTACAGGATCCCTTACAGTGGATTCAATTGTCATGTGTCTTTTCATCTCCTTTGATCTGGGACTCTTCTTCAGCCTTTCCTGGCATTTCTTGATCTTCACGTTATTTTTTAAGTGAGCAGGCCAGTTAGTTATTTTGTAGTATGTTTTTCCATTTAGGTTTGTCTGATACTTTTTCATGATTAGATTCAGCTGATGCATTTGAGCAGGAATTTCCAGGAAGTGATGCTGTGTTCTTTTCTGTGCATCACATCAGGAGGCCCAGGATGTTGATTTGATATTGACTTTGATCATTTGGTAAGGGGATATGTAATATTACTATAGTCCCTCTGTAATAAATAAGTACTTGTGGGAAGATAATCTGAGGCTGTGAAAAGATCCTGTTCTTCATCAAACTTTCACCCACTAGTTTTAGCATCCATTGATGACTTTCTAATTCCATTGTTCCTTCTATATTTATCACTTGGCATCCTTCTATGAGGCGGAATCATCCCTTCTCCCTCATTTATTTAGGTATTATTTAAATCAGTATGAATTGGGAGATTCTTATTTTATTCATTGAGGTGTGATTCATTACTATTATTAGTTATTTTGATGCTCAAATTGTCCCAGATTTGACCAGAGGATCCCTTCAAGTTGGTTCCTGTGTCTCCGTCATTCTTTGGGCCCATCTTACTGTCTGCCACAGCCAGGGGTTTTAGGCTCCTCTAGTACTTCCCTTGCCTCGACCTGGAATCAGCTTTTCCTCCAAATTGCCCTCCAGGTCTAATTTGAGTTCGCTTATCTGGGGAACAGTGGAGGTCCTCCGAAGGACAGTTGTCATGTATATGCTATTGTCACGGTGGTACGGCTGGCAGGTGTTTTATTAACTGCTCTCAGAGTATTTGTTTTTTCATAATTTATAGTAATACTAATCTAATTTATTACCCACATTATTTTCATTTTCAACTTCTTATATTTACTTTTTTCATTAAGTTTCAACAACACAAACACATGCACAGTTATAGGAAATGTAAACTGCAGGCCATCATACTAGAAGAATAAATGCTAAAGGATTATCAAAGACTTACTCCAGAACACCAGATGAAGAAGCAGTCTAGACCAGGGGTCAGCAAACTATGGCCCACTCTTGTTTTTGTAAATAAACACAGCCACACCCATCAGTTTACCTGTTGTCTATGGCTGTTTTTGCCCTTCTTCACAGAGAAGAGCAGTTTAACAGAGGCTGTATGGCCCACAAAGGCTGAAATATTTACTATCTGGATTTTTACAGAAAAAGTTTGCCAACCTCTAGTCTAGACGCCAAGAACCCAAACCAATATGAAAGGGTAAACATTCCTGAAATCAATGAGAAACTCAATGCCCATGAATTCTGGCTCCCATTAGTGATGACTTTGAATAGCCTTGCTTCTTACATCAGGGATAGCTTGTAAAGTCAACATGTAAAGCAAAAGTCACACAGAGTCAAACTTATCCTGGAAAGCCTCCTGAAAGTTGCCATGTCGGAGACTGATACTGTTGTTTCTAAGTCCAGCACAACCAGTTTTACCAGCATCTCCAAATACTTGTTGAGCATTTTGAAAGCATGCAAGGTGCATGGAACTACTACAGGCAGCATCAGCAGCCCTGAGACCAGCAGGCTTAACTCTGAAGTATAATCAACTGCAATTCAGAAACCAAATCACATGTAGGCTGGCAATGTTTACAGGGAATAAATGATTAAAAACCCTAGAATAGCATTCCCCAGAAGCTCTCTCATTTGGAAAATTGCAAAAGGAAATTGAAGAGAAGTGGGAAATGTTTTGCCAACATGAAGGTTAGCATAGATAAACCTTTGAACATATGTTGAAAGAGACTTTATATTTCTTATCTATATCCTCATAAATTATCTCAGTTATTAGTGAGTACAATAAACATCATCTAACTATGAGTGATTAAAAAACTGATTTGAAAGACCATTCCAAGTATGTTTGAAACGCTATGCTCTGATTAATACAGAGAGGAGACACTATTACATGCCCATTTGATTGGCAAAATGTAATTTGCATTTCACCAAGTGATGACCAGGATATGAGGAGGTGAGAATGCTTAAACCTTGCTGGTGGGAGTAAAGTTAATACACCCACTTGGAGGAGTGGTTTGGGAGTGGCTAGTAAAGGCAAGCTGTGCACACCCACCCACCCACCCACCAATTCAGCTTCTGCTTAGTTATTCTAGAGCAACACCTCTCAAGGTATGATCTCAGACCCCTGGGAATCCTTGAGGTGCTCTCAGGGGGACCTGCAAGGTCAGAACTATTTTCAGAATAATACTGAGATATTATTTGCCTTTTCTGCTCTGTTGCCATTTGCACTGATGGTGTAAAAGAAACGATGGATAAGACTGCTGGTACCATCATGTGAATCAAGGTAGTGGCCCCAAACTGTACCAGTCATCACTGTATTCTGCACTGCCATTCACTTTGTAGGGAGAACAACAGTTTTACGGAAGAATGTCCTTGATGAAGCCATAAAATTTTTAATTTTTAAAAATCTCAACCCCAGAGTCCCTGCCTTTTTAATACTCCATGTGATGAGATACAATTTGCACATAAAGTCCCTCCTCTGAATACTTGAGTGCAGTTGTCTCCAGGGAAAACACGTATGTGACTGTCGAGTTGAAAGATGAACCAGCCGCTTTTTCATGGAGCGCTATTCTTCCTTAAAGGACAACTGACAAACTATGGGTATTCAGTTGGGATATTTGGCAGATATTTTCTCAAAAATGAAATGAACCTAACACATCAAGGAAAACAACTGATAGTATTTGTTGCTCAATGATAAAAAACTGAACTTTCAAATTTTAGGAAACTTGTATCTGCCACCATGAGCATGAGAGCTTCCAATAATTAAAGACTTGTGGTAAGATCAAAGATGATCCTAATGAACATAAATTTTTGATATTGTATAAGGAAGTGAACTATAATCTGGAAGATCTACAGGACTCCGTGAACCATGATTTTCCAAATGATCGCTGTATTATGTTATGCAAATCATGAGTAAAAGATCCATTCAAAGTACCAGACAGACTAGCGCATCTTAATGTAAGTGTACTAAAAGTTCATGAGATGGTTTCAGATTTCACATTGCAACTGATCTTTAATAAAACTGCCATTTATTGAGTGTTGGCATGTTATCAAATCATATCCACAGTTACGTGAAAATTACTTCTCCCTTTTCCAACTGTGTATCTACATGAAGCCAAGCTTTCTTCACAGACTTCAACCAAAGTAATACAGCACAGCAGACATTAAAGAGATTTGTACACAATAAGACTTCTCTCTCACTTACCAACTTTACATTTCCCTGTATGGCCCCAGAAGATGACTGGTTAGCCAGAGACGGGTAAGATTCCTCAAGGGAGGAACAACCTAAGACAGGCACAGTCGCAGGTGGGTCATCAGGTGAGAAATTGGGGATCAACAGAGGTGGGGCTTAGAACCTCACCCCCCCCCGTTCTGAGAGAAATCTTCTGCATCTGTGGATGTTTTATTGCCCTTGTCTAGCTTGGATTAACACATAGTCTACAGGCACACACCTGATCATCTACATTTGCTCTCTTACAACACTAAACTATGTTTTCTACCTTTATGTTGTATCTACCTACCACTTCAGCATCTTATTAAAAATAATAAAGAGAGGAATGTGGTATCCACATATAAATCAAGTATAAAAACCAAATGAGTATTCATATTTGAACTGACTGTTTATAGTTCATAATGCATGAGCAAAACCGAAGGTTTCTGTGATGGCTGCCCTTGTACTGTTTACCATGTAAGAACTTATTCACTATGTAAGAATTTGTTCTCCATGTAAGAACTTGATTGTTATGCCTCAGAAGATTGGAGACTGACGAAAATTAGGCTTGGGGTGGATTAATGATTGTGCATTGAGCATTGACTCCCCTATACAGAATTTTATTGTTGTTAACAACCATTTGATCAATAAATATGAGAGATGCCCTCACACACACAAAAAAAGTATACACTTCCAATGGTAAAATAATAAGTAACCGGGATGTAATGAATATAGTCAAGATATTGTAACAGCTTGGTATGGTGATAGCTGGTACCTAGAATTGTCATGTATATAAATGTTGAATCACTATGTTGTACACCTGAAACTAATGTAATGTAATACTGTGTGTCAACTACCCTTCAATAAAAAAATAATTATCTACAAAAAAATAAAAAATAAAAAAATAAAGAGATTTGTACAAATGAAAAACAATGTTATTCATCTTATTATAGGCTGGAAAACAGTTATTTTCCATAAAAATACATTATTTATATTAACATGTAATGGGTTCATTATTATTGTTTTAAACAGTTTATTTACTAAACTATTGTTTAAATAGTTATTTGAAAAATTCTTTTTATTTCTACACTGGTAACTATGACATCTGTTGATAGATATAACCTCCTTAAACAAAACCTCTTTGACGGGTGCTCAATAATTATTAAGAATGAAAGGAGTCCTGAGATTAAAAGTTTGAGAAGTGCTGCCCTAGAAATCAAACTGCCTCACAAATACACAAGGAAATGTGTGTAAGGAAGTTCATGTGGTGGTGTTTGAAATAGCTGAAAAATTGGAAAGAACCTAATTGTCCTTCAGTAGGAGAATGGATAAATAAGCTGTCTTTTAGGGATATAATGTCATATGAATTAGCAGTGGAAATGAATGAATTAAATCTGTATGTATAAACATGGCCAAGTTAAAAAAAATCACAAGATTTAAAAAGGAAGTTGCAAGCAACTATCAAAGCAATTTGATACTATCTATATTATTTCTAATTGCAAGACAAAATTATTTGTAGAGACATGTATGTAGTAAGTGTATTAAAACATGCATGGGGATGATTTATATGACCTACTAAGATAGAGATTTCTTTGAGTACAAGAGAAAAAAAGTAAGAGAGTGAGGCTTATACTACACAATTTTACAATATTTCTTAAAAACTACAAATTCTAAAGCAAATACATTAGCATAAGTATTAACCTTAAAAGCAGCACAGTTAATTTACTAACAAAAATGGATTTCTTTGGGAATAGTGGAGAATTGCACTCCCAGACACGCAACCTACAGCAAAACCAAAAAGAGAAGAGAGGAACACTTGTTTATAGAGGAAGTGGGGAGCCGAGAGGGCTGTTCCTAGCAGAAAGTCCACTGGAGTAAACTGGGAGTCCCATGTATGGTGACTGCTCATTGGCTGGGTTGTGATAGTCTCTTACTGGCTGGACTCCTGCAGGAGGTGGAAACCTTTCTTCCTCCTGCTGGGGAGTAAAGTAGCTAAAACAGTATGGCACCCAGCTCTTCAGGTGATGTCTGACAATCATTAGGCCTGGTGGGCGTGAGAGCTCCTCCTGCTGGCCTCCCAATGCCATGTCAGTGACATTTCTCTTAATTTTCACATAAAGTCCATAGGAATTTGTTTATATTGTTTTCTATAATTTCTGTATGTCTTAAATATTTTGTAGCTGAAAATAAAAAATATTTCTTCATTTCAATAAATGTCAAAATAGAGATGTATAATTTTTTCTTCAGTAAGTATCAGTTTCTTCCCACTCTCACAAAATCAATGTTGAATGTGTACTTAAGAATGTCAGCATAACCTGTTTTAATTCTTAGTCTGCTGAGGAGCCCTCACAGCTTTGTCTGGCTTTGTGATTGGGGAGTAGAATGTTTAGGGAAAACTTTTTCTGCTTTCTCTGTACTGTTTTAATTTCTTTACTATGTTTTGTCAGGAAAAAATTAAATATAATTTCCATTGTGAAATAGCAAAATGTTTTATCTTTTTGTTTTCACTTTAAAAATAATATTGAGACCATGCTCTTCATCCCACTATGTAAAAAAGCTGATTTTTCTCATTTAACCTTTAATCATTTTTCTATGTCATTAGTTAATTATGAGTACCACTAGTTTCATGGCTGCCTAATATTCCACCTTACAAAGTGCCATAAGTTTTGAAAAATCATTTTTAGTCATTATGGCTGCTTCCAGTTTTTTGCTATTAAAAACAACATTGTAATAAATCCCTTTGCATATAATCTTCATCTTGACTTTTGATTATGAAGGAGTTCAGAACATACCACTCCAAAATATGCTGCTTGGCATATTGACTATTTTGAGTTAAAGGCACTTGAAAAATAGCAAATAGGAGAAAAACAATCTGCTCTTCCCTCCTTTTCTCAAAAGTGAGAGATGAAACCCCCATAGGAAAGATGTCCTCCCTATACCAGGAGAAAAGTAACATTCCTATCCTTGAGGACAAAAAGGTGAGACCCAAAGTCTTCTACACAAACAGACCTTGTTATTAATTCTTACTTTCCATTCGCTTCCCCACATGGCTGAGTCACTTTTCCACAACTGTCTCACTGTTCAACCTAATGTAAAAGCAAGTAGGTTTCACTGTTTCTTTGGGTCTTCATTCCTTATGAAGGTATCCATGTCATGCAAAATGTGTATTAAATACATGTAATGCTTTTCTCCTGTTGATCTGCCTTATGTCAGTTTAATTCTCAGGCCCAGCCAAAATGCACCCTAGGAAAGGTAAAAGTGTGCTTCCCCTACAATTATTTTCCACATTCCTAGCTGGATAACTTCCCCTGGGCAAGTAATTTAGCTTTTCTGTGCCCCAGGATTGGAATGGTTCCTAAGTAAGTGCATTTTATTCCCGGGGGGATTTTGGCAATGTCTGGAGATATTTTTGGTTGTCACTAACTGGGAGAGGGAGGGTTTGGTGAAGGCATCTAGTGGGTGGGGACCAAGGATGGGGATAAACATCCTACTATACACCCCCACTGCACAGAATTATCTGACCCAAAATGTTAATAGTGCCGAGGTTGAGAAACCCTGGAACAGAAGATCACTTGCATCCCTACGTGCCCTGAAAATTACTGGGGACTTCAGGGAGGACAATTGTTTGGACAGGATCCCCACCACACACTGGGAGCCCTGGAGGAAGACGGACCATAGCACAAGGGGTGTTTCCCACCTGCTCTGTCTCTTCCAGTCCCCTGGGGAAGCTTGGGACTCTCGCTTGCTCACTGGGGAAGGGTTCCAGCTGTGTAGGCTCAGGGCGGAGCCCAGGAATCTGCGCCTTTCAAAGGGCCTCCGGTGAATCTAATGAAAACCCAGTTTAGAACAGTGGCTCTGTTACCTGCCAAGCCATCAGAATCTCCTGGGGCCTTTGTAAGCAAGGTTTGGGGTGGGGTCCTGGAATCTGGGTGGTTTTGTTGTTTAAGTTCCAAAAACGATTCTGATGCAACCAGCTTAAAAGTTTCTATCAGCTGTGGGGTTATCGCTGGGAGGTATCTGGCACTCATTCATTCATTCATATTCAAGATGCTAGGATTAAAAAGATGATTGAGCACAGGGTCCGCCTTGGAGGACTCAAGATCTAATAGGGAAGACGGCCCCAACGCATTAACAGTTCAACTGCCTTGTGACAGAGGCCTGAACAAAATTCTTTGAGAGCATAGAGGAGGGAGGGACCAAGTGCACCTGAGGGCTTCATGGAGGAGACTGACTTTTGAGGTAGATCTTTCAGGATTAGAAGGAAACTGGAGGGAGAAAAGCTCATCTGCAGAAACAGTAGAAGGAAAATCCTTGGTAGAGAAGAGGCAGCAGGACCAGAAGAGGACGGGAGGTGATTTGCACTCTTGACTCGCCACATGCAGCACCCAACAATATGGACCAAGTCTTGCTCATTGAAAATTTGAAATAATGCAGACATCTGATATTTCTATGGGAAAATTGGCCTAGAATTCTGTGAGTTTGAAATTAGGGAAGGTTTTTAGGAACGCGTCTCTCGCATACAAACTGACCTGCCTGGAACTGAGGACCCACTGCGTGCCAGGGCCTCTGCTCTGGGTTCCAGAGAAGCGTAAGGCCCAGCCCCACCCTAGAGGAGCTCACAGCCAAGTGTACAGCCCCAGTCCCCCCTCCATTTCCACTCTGTGGCAACCTTTGGGTCAGGTTGGTCGGGGAACCGGTAGAGGAAGCTGAGATGTCTTGCAAAGACAGGCAGCTTGGGGCCAGGTGGGCAGAGTAGTGGATTGTCCGGAGAGCTGCCCTGGCAATTTACAGAGGCGCCCAGAGCAGAAGACAGGCATGGGCAGAAGAGCTGGAGTGGCCTGATGCTAGAAGCCACCTGTGTTCCTTTCCTACCACAGAGCAAATACTCTACTCTTGTCTACTGAGTGAGATCCTTGGTCTCTTAATTCAGTCAGTAAATATTTATTCAGGGCCTACTCAGTGTGAAGCACCATTCTATAAACCAGGGCCACATTAGTGAACAAAACAGACCAAACTTCCTGCCCTTGTGATGCTTATATTCTTCCAGGAGAGACAGATCATAAAATAAATGGGCAGTTTACATAGTGTAGCAAAAGGTGATAGTACACTGGAGGAAAATGCAGCAGGAAAGCTGGAGGGTGTGTGTGTGTGTGTGTATGCACGCTTAGGTGCATGGATTTTAAGAGATTGTCAGGGGAGGCCTCAGTGGGAATGTGACCTATGAGGGTTGAAATCTCACATGTCTCAAGTCAAATTTCCTTGTGTATGTTTGTGTGAATGAGTATGTTGCCAGTAAAACTGTAAGCTCCTTTAGGGGAAGAAGCTATCTTGTTTGTCTTGAACACTGTCCACAGGGCCCCTCATAGGTATTCAAAAATACTTTCTGGATGAATGAATAAAAAAGAAATGAAGAAAGAAACAACAGTGGAATGAATGAATGAATGAATGAAAGAAAAAGAGGGTCCTGCCATCCTGCTGTCTTGAGCTTGGGCATCTGAACCAGATGTTATAGAATCTTTCTTTGCATTGGCTGGCCTGGCCTGGCCAGCCAGAGACCCTCCCGGTTATGGCGGGAGGAAAAGGAGAGGGCAGGGGAAAGCTTAGGGTGAGTGGGGAAGGGTCAGACTGGGCAGGGAGGGTGAGGTGGGATGGGGTGGGGTGAGGTGGAGGGGGTGGAGAGGAGCTGGAAGAGCAAGAAGACAGGACGGGAGAAAACAAAAGATCAATAAGAACAGTCAGGAGGCGACAGCAACCAGGCAGGGGGCACTCCTCCCTGGATTAGAATTCATGAACTCCCCTCTTACATTAAGTCTTTATATGACACCTGGCCTTTAATGCAAAGCTGGCTGCGAACATTAAAAATTAAAAGCCGAAGGTAGGCTACATCCATCTCTGATAGCACAGCTCCCCTCCTATCTGAGGTCTGCACAAAGCTATTACACATTGATAAATTATTTTGGGTAATAGCCGAGATATTACATTGTTTCTGAGTGAAGGTAAAATCTCTCCCTGACACGGGCATTTATCAGGAGTGCCTTTCATCCTATTTATTATGGGCCAGGTGAATGTGGGATTGTGGGCAGCTGGGTTGTGGGCTGGAGTGTGTGTTGGGCCCCCTTCCCCTCCCCCCTCCTCTCCATTTCCCTCTATCACTCCCTTGAAGGAACCCAGTTTGATTGTAGACAAGTCATTTAAATTTTCTGAGTCTCAATTTCCTCTATTGTGGTAGAAGGGTAATAATAATAATAATAATGCTAACTTCTTAGGGTTGCTTGTTATAAAATGTCACATTGGGACTGGCTGGGCATCGGTATAGGGACTCTTGGGGAGTGTGTGTGTGAGGCTGTGGAATGACACGGGTGCATGGGTGCAGTGGAAGCAGAGGAACAGCTGCCTATGTGCGCCATTCAGTTTGAGTCACTAAGGGGCCATCTATCCACAATTCCTTTTGGAAGAAGCATTATTTCCAGAAATCTTCTATGTTCCAGGCACTGGGCTAAGTGCTAACTAAACACTTATTGGCCTTCTAACCCTGCATCTGAGTCAACTCCAACTCCCATCAGGTGCTTGGCACATAATCAGTGCTCAATAACTATCTTCGGAATGGATGAATGGATGACTGAAGTGGTGAATGTCGAGTCCCAGGTGGACAGATGTAGGTTTGGTGAGTCTCACTGGGCTTGATTTCTGCCTAATGATCAGACATCCATCAGCCAGCAAGAGGAGGCAGGGAAGGCCACCCTAAGGTGTGCACTCAGTCTGGGAGGTGGCCCAGTGTGCAGAACCAGTGGGTGGCCGAGGGGGCCTGGGATGAGATGTACTGTTGCAGTCATGCTCCACTAGCCCGGCTGATTCTCCTCCAGGCTCCGCACCTCTGGCCAGCCCTCTTAGTCTGACTGCTTCTCAGTTGGGGCTTCTGCCCTGCCTGCTGCCTTTTCTGTCTCCCAATTCTTTTTTTCCCTGTCAGCGAGGCCCAGCCCAAACCCACCCTGCACCCAACTGTGCTTCCCAAAGCCCAGGAAGGACAGCTGAACCCTGATGATGGATGAACTTAGGCATCTCCAAGAGTACCAACACCTGTTTGGCTACACTGAGAGTTTAGTTCTCAGGCTGAACCAGCTCCTGCTTGATGAGCTTTTTCTTACTAGGGTAAACCCAAGTCTAAAACGGTGATTCTCAGCCACTGTGGTGGGCTGTTTTCTCTTCTTCCCTTTGGAATTCTGAATATACTGTGCTGGCTGCACTAAGGCATTGCACTGTTAAGATTGGGTTTTGTTCAACAAGTGTGTTGAGTCAGAATAAAGGCCAAGATGTGGCTCTAAAAAGTTGATGGTGTACACCGAAGTGAAAGGAAAACCTTCTAGGATTAGCTCAATGATAATAAATCATCACCATCAACATCACCATCCTATTAGCAGTGAACATGGAGTGTTCACTCTGTGCCAGACACAGTGATGAGCGTATGTGTTCAGTCTCTCATTTAATCATCATAAAACGCCAGGAAGTCAATTTTACAGACGTTCAGAGAGATCAACAGTGAGGGCCAGAAATGGGATTTGACCGAGTCTGACTCTAGACCATATACTCTTAGCCATTATACTAGAAAGGATCTCCATGACTAGCCACTCCATCTTTTTATTTCTACATGAGGAAACTTTCTTTTTTCTCCAGAGGAGACCCATTGCCTAAAATGAGTGGCAGAGCTGGAACTGGATTCTAAGTGTTTTAATTCTAAATCCAAAGCTTTTCTTCACTGTGCCAAACTGTTCACTAGGAACGCCATTCTCATTTCCTCTCCTCTGTCCCTCCAAGGCTCAGGAAGATCATAAAGGCAGAGAGGGAACCCAGAGGCAGGGGATCTGGGGTCTGGACATGAGCCAGACATTGCCAAACAAACCAACAGGCATAGGCTTCAGCCCCAGGAGCTCTAGGACACTGGCTTTAAAGATGGAGGCCAGAGTCAGAAGCCAAAAGAACAGCTGGATATAGTGAGTGTGCCGGTACCTTAGGGCTGAGAGGGGTCAGGGTTCAAGAAATCAGTAAAGACAGTGGCCATGAGGCCCCTGGGTTGAGGACACTTTGAAACAGAAGCTGGCAGAACAAGGGATATTTGGAGGCAGGAAAGATCCCAACAGCCCTGGGATAAACCGCCTAAGGAATGCAAGAAAGGTGCCAGCAACAGGCAAAGGCAGAGATCTAGGGGGCAGTGAGGCCCAGTGGTGAGTAGGAGGTGAGTGTCCTGATTACTAACAGGAGAAAAAATAGAAGCAGCCGGGTTTGAGGGGTGGGCCGTGGGGGCAGTAACAGAGAAGTGAAGAATCAGGTCCCCTGTGCTGCACAGTCTGCTTGAGCATATAGAGCAACCTGACCGACCGAGAGCCACATGGCTGGGGCTGGAGGGCTTCTTGCCTTGGAGCTGATAGTTAGGGAAGGAAAAAGATGCCAGGAGCATCTTAGAAATTTTTTCTGAACATCAGAGGTTTCCCGCTGTTATTTTCACAAGTAACTGCTATAAATATTTAACCTGTATTAATCACTCTTCTGTCAGGCTTTTTAAAATGGAAATTTGTATGGAGACTGGATTACATGGAAGCTTGATTTTTTATGGGTTGTATTTTTAATAAAGAAAAAAAATTTTTAAATAATTAATAAAAGGATGCAATACTGTTATACCTGCCCCTGTGTGCCTAGAACTGCTCCCTCTCTACACAATATATATTTAGAACTGATTTTTTTTAATGTTGGCAAGAAGGGGTATTAAGGGGTATTTTGTATAAGACATTGTTTATCTTGACTTTACCTCTTGTGAGGGCTTGCCAGTGTCCCCAATGGCCTTTCCATCTCCAAAAGGAGTGTTATACCCAGGTAGGAAGTATGTTCTGCTTAACACCTTTAAGATCATGTACAGAGGCCTGGAGAGAGACTTCCCACATCAGATCAGCAAAGGAATTGCAATCATTCAGGGTGCATAAACGGACGGTTCTTGCATCTATAATCTTCACTAATTCTGCACATTCATAATCTCTGCATTATTCCAAGCAGCTGAGTTTTAGACATGGCTATTTATAGAGTTAATGTTGCTCTGGGCTTGGGGGGAGGTAAAGAGGAGGAATGATGAGTTTCTACAAACCCAGTGCCTCTGCACCCAGAATCTGGTAAGGGGGCAGTGGTCAGAGGGAAACAGAGGGAGAGAAAGATATCAAGTGTAGTAATCAGAATGAAAAATGGAGCTGCGGTTACTTTAAACAAGAGCTAATTCATCACAAGAACGAGTGGATAAGTAGCTGAGTTTCAGGCGTTCAGTAAGTTCCCCGTTCTGCTCCAAAAATTATTCCACCCCTGTCTGCACGCTCTCATAAATCATCCCTTCTTCACATCAGCTCCTATTACCAATTACTCCTGCCTGTAACACACTTTCCTTGCCCAACACCATCTGATGGCGCCTTGCCTTTTAATTTTACAAATGCCTTTTTTCCCCACTTTTTCCTTCTGTCTTTCTCTTCCAGTCTCTCCCCTCCCCCAGCCTGTCATTCCCTAGGTCTCTCCTTCTCTCTCTCTGCCATTTCTTACTTGCACAAAGCCCCTTCCCCTCCCACAGGCCCCTGCCTACCTGGCCAACTGCCATGGTCCCTTGGGAAGAGGAGGGAAAGCCACCATGGGTGGCAGTGGCAATGGGAGGGCCTGGGGTAGAAGTGAGAAGGGTGCACGTCTCATCCCTCTTGAACTTGGACCCCAGGCATCCATCCCCAGCCTGCCTCTTGGTCTGCAGACCTGGATGGAGTTTGAGTCTAGGGTTCTGACAACCTATTGGAAAGGCTATTGACTGTCCCTAAGAGGAGTGCTTTATACCCCTACCCTGGCTCCTGACCTGACCACAACGGGCAGCGTACATATTCATGATGATATTTATTGGCTGCCCGGAGCGTTAGATGCACAGAGGTCGTGAGTCTCTGCAGGGCTCTAAAAATCCCTCTCAAAGAAACCCTGCCTCCCAGCTGGGCTTCTGCTCCTGACATAAACTCACCCAAAGCTGTGTTTCCCAAACTTCAGTTATTACTGTATCCTTTTCACAAGTTTTGCCACATTTCAGTACTACATTCAGTACTCAACTTTAAAGTGATTTCAAGGGGGAGGGGCGGAAGATGGCGGCGTGAGTAGAGCAGCGGAAATCTCCTCCCAAAACAACATATATCTATGAAAATATAACAAAGACAACCCTTCCTAGAATAAAGACCAGAGGACACAGGACAATATCCAGACCACATCCGCACCTGAGAGAACCCAGCGCTTCACAAAGGGGGTAAGATACAAGCCCGGCCCAGCGGGAGCCGAGCGCCCCTCCCCCCCAGCTCCCAGCGGGAGAAGAGCAGGCAGAGCGGGAGGGAGACGGAGCCCAGGGCTGCCGAACACCCAGCCCCAGCCATCCGGGCCAGAGCGCAGGGCGCTCGATATTAGGAAAACAGGGCAGCAAGAACAGTGAGCAGGCACTGGAGGCTGGGCGACAGAGGGCATAAGAAAAGCGCGCGACCATTTTTTTTTTTGCTTTTTTGCTGTTTTGTTTTGGCGAGCGCTTTTTGGAAGTCTTAAAGGGATAGGGACCCCAATACTAGGGAAACAGGGCAGCAAGAACAGTGAGCGGGCACTGGAGGCTGGGCGACAGAGGACATAAGAAAAGCGCGCGACCATTTTTTTTTTTTTTGCTTTTTTGCTGTTTTGTTTTGGCGAGCGCTTTTTGGAAGTCTTAAAGGGATAAGGACCCCAATACTAGGGAAACAGGGCAGAAAGACCGGTGAGCAGAGGCCTGAGGCTGGCACCGGAGAATAAAGAAAAACGAACGACCACCCCTTTTTTTTTTTTTTTTTAATTAAAAAAATTTTTTTTTCTTATTTTTTTTTTTTGGTGGTCGTTGTTTTGTTTTGGCAGGTGCTTTTTGGAAGTCTCAAAGGGGCAGGGCGGGTCACTTAATCCAGAGGTAGGGAATCCGGGATCTCTGGGCACCCTAACCCCTGGGCTGCAGGGAGCAGGGAGGCCCCTTACGGAGATAAATAGCCTCCCAGCAGCTCCTGCTCCAACGCGACTCCACCATTTTGGAGTAGCTGCCCGAGCCAGGCCACGCCCACAGCAACAGCGGAGATTAACTCCATAGCAGCCGGGCAGGAAGCAGAAGCCCTGTCTGCGCGCAGCTGCGCAGCACAAGCCACTAGAGGTCGCTGTTCTCCCAGGAGAGGAGGGCCACAAACCAACAAGAAAGGAAGTCCTTCCAGCCATCACTCGTCCCAGTTCTGCAGACTATTCCTATCACCATGAAAAGGCAAAGCTACAGGCCGACAAAGATCACAGAGACAACACCAGAGAAGGAGACAGACCTAACCAGTCTTCCTGACAAAGAATTCAAAATAAGAATCATAAACATGCTGACAGAGATGCAGAGAAATACGCAAGAGAAATGGGATGAAGTCCAGAAAGAGATCACAGATGCCAGAAAGGAGATCGCAGAAATGAAACAAACTCTGGAAGGGTTTATAAGCAGAATGGATAGAATGCAAGAGGCCATTGATGGAATTGAAATCAGAGAACAGGAACGCATAGAAGCTGACATAGAGAGAGACAAAAGGATCTCCAGGAATGAAACAATATTAAGAGAACTGTGTGACCAATCCAAAAGGAGCAATATCCGTATTATAGGGGTCCCAGAAGAAGAAGAGAGAGGAAAAGGGATGGAAAGTATCTTAGAAGAAATAATTGCTGAAAACTTCCCCACACTGGGGGAGGAAGTAATCGAACAGACCACGGAAATACACAGAACCCCCAACAGAAAGGATCCAAGAAGGACAACACCAAGACACATAATAATTAAAATGGCAAAGATCAAAGACAAGGAAAGAGTGTTAAAGGCAGCTAGAGAGAAAAAGGTCACCTATAAAGGGAAACCCATCAGGCTAACGTCAGATTTCTCAACAGAAACCCTACAGGCCAGAAGAGAATGGCATGATATATTTAATACAATGAAACAGAAGGGCCTTGAACCAAGGATACTGTATCCAGCACGACTATCATTCAAATATGACGGTGGGATTAAACAATTCCCAGACAAACAAAAGCTGAGGGAATTTGCTTTCCACAAACCACCTCTACAGAACATCTTACAGGGACTGCTCTAGATGGGAGCACTCCTAGAAAGAGCACAGCACAAAACACCCAACATATGAAGAATCGAGGAGGAGGAACAAGAAGGGAGAGAAGAAAAGAATCTCCAGACAGTGTATATAACAGCTCAATAAGCGAGCTAAGTTAGGCAGTAAGATACTAAAGAGGCTAACCTTGAACCTTTGGTAACCACGAATTTAAAGCCTGCAATGGCAATAAGTACATATCTTTCAATAGTCACCCTAAATGTTAATGGGTTGAATGCACCAATCAAAAGACACAGAGTAACAGAATGGATAAAAAAGCAAGACCCATCTATATGCTGCTTACAAGAAACTCACCTCAAACCCAAAGACATGTACAGACTAAAAGTCAAGGGATGGAAAAACATATTTCAAGCGAACAACAGTTAGAAGAAAGCAGGGGTTGCAGTACTAATATCAGACAAAATAGACTTCAAAACAAAGAAAGTAACAAGAGATAAAGAAGGACACTACATAATGATAAAGGGCTCAGTCAAACAAGAGGATATAACCATTCTAAATATATATGCACCCAACACAGGAGCACCAGCATATGTGAAACAAATACTAACAGAACTAAAGGGGGATATAGACTGCAATGCATTCATTCTAGGAGACTTCAACACACCACTCACCCCAAAGGATAGATCCACTGGGCAGAAAATAAGTAAGGACACGGAAGCACTGAACAACACAGTAGAGCAGATGGACCTAATAGACATCTATAGAACTCTACATCCAAAAGCAGCGGGATATACATTCTTCTCAAGTGCACATGGAACATTCTCCAGAATAGACCACATACTAGGCCACAAAAAGAGCCTCAGAAAATTCCAAAAGATTGAAATCCTACCAACCAACTTTTCAGACCACAAAGGCATAAAACTAGAAATAAACTGTACAAAGAAAGCAAAGAGGCTCACAAACACATGGAGGCTGAACAACACGCTCCTAAATAATCAATGGATCAATGACCAAATCAAAATGGAGATCCAGCAATATATGGAAACAAATGACAACAACAACACTAAGCCCCAACTTCTGTGGGACGCAGCAAAAGCAGTCTTAAGAGGAAAGTATATAGCAATCCAAGCATATTTAAAAAAGGAAGAGCAATCCCAAATGAATGGTCTAATGTCACAATTATCGAAATTGGAAAAAGAAGAACAGATGAGGCCTAAGGTCAGCAGAAGGAGGGACATAATAAAGATCAGAGAAGAAATAAATAAAATTGAGAAGAATAAAACAATAGCAAAAATCAATGAAACCAAGAGCTGGTTCTTTGAGAAAATAAACAAAATAGATAAGCCTCTAGCCAGACTTATTAAGAAGAAAAGAGAGTCAACACAAATCAACAGTATCAGAAACGAGAAAGGAAAAATCACGACGGACCCCACAGAAATGCAAAGAATTATTGGAGAATACTATGAAAACCTATATGCTAACAAGCTGGGAAACCTAGGAGAAATGGACAACTTCCTAGAAAAATATAACCTTCCAAGATTGACCCAGGAAGAAACAGAAAATCTAAACAGACCAATTACCAGCAACGAAATTGAAGCGGTAATCAAAAAACTACCAAAGAACAAAACTCCCGGGCCAGATGGATTTACCTCGGAATTTTATCAGACATACAGGGAAGACATAATACCCATTCTCCTTAGAGTTTTCCAAAAAATAGAGGAGGAGGGGATACTCCCAAACTCATTCTATGAAGCTAACATCACCCTAATACCAAAACCAGGCAAAGACCCCACCAAAAAAGAAAACTACAGACCAATATCCCTGATGAACGTAGATGCAAAAATACTCAACAAAATATTAGCAAACCGAATTCAAAAATACATCAAAAGGATCATACACCATGACCAAGTGGGATTCATCCCAGGGATGCAAGGATGGTACAACATTCGAAAGTCCATCAACATCATCCACCACATCAACAAAAAGAAAGACAAAAACCACATGATCATCTCCATAGATGCTGAAAAAGCATTTGACAAAATTCAACATCCATTCATGTTAAAAACTCTCAGCAAAATGGGAATAGAGGGCAAGTACCTCAACATAATAAAGGCCATCTATGATAAACCCACAGCCAACATTATATTGAACAGCGAGAAGCTGAAAGCATTTCCTCTGAGATCAGGAACTAGACAGGGATGCCCACTCTCTCCACTGTTATTTAACATAGTACTGGAGGTCCTAGCCACGGCAATCAGACAAAATAAAGAAATACAAGGAATCCAGATTGGTAAAGAAGAAGTTAAACTGTCACTATTTGCAGATGACATGATACTGTACATAAAAAACCCTAAAGACTCCACCCCAAAACTACTAGAACTGATATCGGAATACAGCAAAGTTGCAGGATACAAAATCAACACACAGAAATCTGTGGCTTTCCTGTATACTAACAATGAACCAACAGAAAGAGAAATCAGGAAAACAACTCCATTCACAATTGCATCCAAAAAAATAAAATACCTAGGAATAAACCTAACCAAAGAAGTGAAAGACTTATACTCTGAAAACTACAAGTCACTCTTAAGAGAAATTAAAGGGGACACTAACAGATGGAAACTCATCCCATGCTCGTGGCTAGGGAGAATTAATATCGTCAAAATGGCCATCCTGCCCAAAGCAATATACAGATTTGATGCAATCCCTATGAAACTACCAGCAACATTCTTCAATAAAGTGATTTCAAAAGTTAACTTTGTCCTAAGCAAAAATTCATGGCCTCATGTGTTTGAAGTGATAGTTCTGTTTTCCCTAATGCCTATGAAGATAAATGTTTAACTAGTCTACCAATGAGCTTAACTTTATTCTGAGTAGCACCCATCGCACCCATATTACATTTTGGTTAAAATGTCACCCCAGCCTGTAGGTTCAGATATATAGTGTGATGGCTCACATGGGACCAAGACACAGAAATCAGAGAAGTCTGGACCTTGCTAACCTCACTGCCCATTCCAGCCCTACCTCTGGAAGGTGAACCAGGAGGGCTGGGGTGCTCCTCAGGCCCAGAAATCTGGAGTTCGACAAGGAGCCCAGGGAACTCTCACCCTGCTTTGAGAAATACTGGTCTAGCCTGTGCTTCAAACTTGATTTGCTTTGTGACCTTAAGGACATTACTTATCTCTCCATCTACTACTTGCTTAAGCTGGGAGAACACTAACTGTCTTTCCTACTTCGTGGAGGTCAAAGAAAGTATGAACTTGGCAAGCTAAGGACACAGTGGATTTTGAAAAGTGTCCACTTAGGCCAGGTGGGCCAGGGAGGCATGGCTTGCTTTCTTGAGCTGCTGCAGGGGGCAGGGATTCCACCCACTGGCTTTTGCCTGCTGGCCTTGTGTCACCACTTTTCCATCTGTTTTGACTGGATTTGAAAACTACACACCCTGGCAGGCTTGGGAACCCCCAAAATGGCTTCCCAGCCAGTTTCACGATGGTCATCTCAGTACAGTTGTGTATGGAGTAGGGAGATCTATGAAGTCATCCAGAAGCCCAGGGTAGGGCCTAGGGTGCTGCAAGCACAGCGTCTAGGGAGCAGCACTTAAGGAGGAACTTACTGGGTTGTTATCCAGGCGTAGCACCTGAGAAGGCTGTCCCTGCGTTTGCACAGTCCTGAGAGCCAGGGCCTCTTTAAACTCTATATAGTCCTGGGGTCCTGCTTGCCTCTCCCTCAGCCCGGCTCTGCAGAAGCCACTGTGTTGCAGGATCGAAATCCTCACAAGGCACAGTGCAGTCAAGAGAAAAAACAAAAATAACAGAACATCCCAGGGGAATGACACACTGCACGATATGTCCACACATGTCCCATCCCCTGGTTTCATAGGAGACTTCATTAGTTTCATTTTACACCAGAGGACCCCTAGGTTTAGTGAAGTTCAGGAACCACACCATTCAAAGAAAGGAAGGAAGGATCTTGTAGATCTGGAATTTGAACTCAGGACTACCTATGTTGTGTTTGCTTCATTATTGACTTCCCCTTTCTCACTGAGTGTTATTTAAAATAGCATTGATTCCACTTCACAGATGCGGCCAATGGGACCTGGACCTGGACTCCTCCTGTTTCCTCTGCACACACATCCCATCGCTCAGGGCGCACAGCATTGCCCCTGGGTGATGGCATGTGTGGGCTTTCATGGTTTCATGAGATCAAAGTAATTGCCTTGCCCATCTCAGCTGTGCCCTGGGATTCTTAAATGAAGGCACCAACGGTGAGGAGGTAGTATGCTATCAGGAAAAGAACCTGGAAATGGGAAGACTTTGGAACCTAGCTCAAACTCCCTATCAGCCACTAACTAAGTAGCTGTGTGGCTTCTCCTGGCCTCATTTTCTGACCTGTAAAATAGTGGGATTAAACACCTGCTTCCACTGCTGTTGATAAAACACCGAGGACAGTGACTGGTGGTGGACTGTGACTTGTCAGACAGAAGGCACGGTTTTTAAAAACTGGAAACTGGCCAGAGGGAATCATTAACATAGGGAGTTCAACTCTGATCCACAATGTCAGGGAAATGGAGAAAACTATCCAAATAGTGATGTTGATGAGGAGGGAAGAGATTAGCAAGAAGGATGAGGAGGCAGCCTTGTTCCGGTCCTGCGGTGGTAGAGGAGTTTAAATGAGATGGGGTCCCCCAGAAACTAGACTCACTGGTGTGGGGCAGGGACCCCACTTTGAGAACCACTGCTCTACAGAATGGGGCTCAAACTACTACCTTAGTGCCCTTTACAATATGACCCCAACCACTCACCAACCCTGTCCGTGACTCCCCACCTCCCAGGAGTCTGTCTAAAGAATTTTCCAGCACACCAGGCTGGAGCAGTCCCCCAAATGACCACACACGCTCACATCTCCAAGCCTTTCTTCCTGTTCTTCTGCAGCCCAAACCCCACTTGGCCTTCCAAGCTCAGCTTTCTTCTCCATGACCTGTTCTCCAGCTCCTCCCGAGAAGGAAATATTCTTTCCACCAAGTCCCCCTGCACTTTGTTCTTTTCAGATTTAGCATTTTTTTCATTCCACCTGGAATTATGGGCAATTCTCTGCTTGGCTGTGTCTCACCAGAATGAGAGTTCCATGGGGTGGGGGCCAGGTAATAGCCCTCAGCTTTGTAACCTGGTCCAATGCTATAAACATAGAAATTGCTCAGAAAATAATGAATTACACGAGAGTACTTGGATTGAAGAGAGCTCCTCTGAAAAAGCATAGTTAGTGCTTGCTAAGCACAGTAAATGTTTACTAAGCACTTGCAATGTGCCAGGACCTAGTCTGCTCCACTATCTTACTAAGTCCCACCATGAGGGTTTAGAGTCGGTCCCACTGTCCTCCTAGAGATGAGGAGACTATATACCCAGGTTCAAGTAACACCATGCAACCAAGAAGTGGTGGAGGGAGGATTTGAACCCATGCATTTCAATGGACATTTACCTGCCTTCCAAAGGCCAGCTCCAGACCTGTCAGGTCAGGGCCAAAGAAATATTAGCAAGAAAGGTGATCCATTCCTGAAGGACTAGGAGGTGAGTGAAATTAATCAGGGTCCTTAAGTGGCCAAGAAATGAACAACCTATTAAAACCTGTCTTTAATAAGAAAAATAAAGTTAGGAAATGGGTGCAATTAGTAAGTCATAATAAAAAACAGGTAAAGGGTTACTTAGAAAAATTAAATGCTAGGGAGATACATAAATCAAGGGGTCCTACGGAGTGCAAACTGAAAGGTCTGGCCAGAATTAGCTAATGAACTTAAGGAACTCTTGACATCTATTTTCAAAACGTGAGGGTGAACCACAGGGGATGGTGTAGAGTGAAAAAAACATGGAACCAGACTTGAAAAACAAGAAGAAAACCGATTCCAGCAATTTCCCCCAGGGAAGCCATAAGTCCCATTTGTAGGCAAGCCATAGAACAAATTTTATGATTAAAAATTTACGATAAATCTTATGCGTAGAAAATCCAGTAAGCAGCTGGAGGGCAACAGAGGCCTGAGCCATAAACTGAACTGGCAGGTTTACGCAGAAATCATGCCGGGAAACCATAACGCTTTTTTATTCTGACTAATTTGTAATATTAGTGGGAAGAGGGTCCACTGGAGATTTAGTGCTTTTTGATTTTTAGAAAAGCTTTTGATTCAGTGTCTCATGAAATCTGACTAGCAAAATTAATTTAAATTGGCATGGACAGGGACTGCTCAGGGATGGGGCTCAGCTGAAAGGCTATAAAGAAAGGTGTTGATGAATGGGAGCCACATACTGGAGGGGCGAGGAGGCGGGCCTGGGCCACTGCTGGCGGAGGTGAGTTGAGCAGAAGCAAGCACCCGATCACCTCCATAAAGGTGAGGCTAATGACTGATCAATTAAATCTGCATATCTAATTCAACCCCGGCGACACAAATAGGGGAGGGTGGGAGACCCGAGAGACACGAAAAGGACAGAATTATCTCCAGGAAATAATGTGCATGTGCAGTTGCCTGAGACCTGAAGAACCAAGGTCCACCTGGCAGGAGAAACCTGAGTCCAGCTAAAAGTCTAGCAAGATCCCCAAGGGATGGGGACACACACAGGTGGCCAAAGCTGGAAAGGGGCACAAGTAACAGAAAATCTGCCTTGAACAACAAAGAAACTTATCTCATATGTAGGAAGCAGAGAGGTACTGTTAGCTTCAGGCACAGCGGGATCAGAGCTCTGGCTTCTTTCTTTGCCCCTTGTTGCTTCTGCTCTTTCTCAGTGTTAGTACTGGCTTCAGGCTAGCTCTCCTCAAAACTGCGAGATGGCTGTAGTGCGGCAAATGCCGCCCCCCAACCCAGAGATGTCCATGCCCCAGAACCCGTGAATATGATGTTAGTTGGAAAAAGGGCCTTTTCAGACATAATTAAGTTAAGAACCTTGAGATGAGATCATCCTGGATTGGCTCCAATGACAAGTGTCGTTTTAACAGACAGAAGACAAGAAGACAGGCACAGAGGAGAAGGTCATGTGGAGACAGAGGCAGAGACTGGAGTGCTGCAGTCCTAAGCCAAGGGACGCACGGAGCCAGCAGAAGCTGCAAGAAGCACGAGAGGATCTTCCCCAGAGCCTTTGGAAAGAGTGTAACCCTGCAACACCTTGATTTCTGACTTCTGGCCTCCAACCTGTCACAGAAAAAAATCCGTCTTTTAAGCCACCAGTTCGTGGTAATTTGCTACAGAAGTCTTAGAAAGAATACAATGCCTGCTAGGAAATATGTGCTTCCTTCTCTCGAGCAGCCCAGCTTTGTGTGGCTCTCTGGTGAGCGTGAAGGCATCACTTTCCCGTAGGCCCCAGACAAGCCTCTCTGGACAGTGCGTTGGCTGATACTAGCCCAGCCTCGTCCCTAAATTGGTCATGTGCAAAGGGGTTGAGACAGTGCTGCATGGCTTCACTCATCGTGGGGGAAATGGGGTGACAACCCCTGACTACCTTCTAGGTCATGGAGCCTTGCAGCCTGCATTTCCTGTGAGGTGAGGTGGAGCAGAGATGACCAGCCTCCATATGATGTACTTGCAATGTGAGTGAAAAAGAACCCTTTCCTATGTACCCAGGTACCACTGAGATCTGGGAGCTATACTTGTCACTAGGCTACCTGACTAATGCAAGAGGGGAAGCTCACTGAAGTTCTCTGGAAGGACCAGACAATTTAGATATGAGAGAGAGTCCAGGCAGGCAGGGCTGCATGAGCAAGAGGCATGGAAACAGTATGTCCAGGGAAAGGTGGTGGCTGCAAATGAGGAAACAGACGCTAGAAAGGAGGAGGAGGAGGGCCCAGCTGGGGAGGGACAATGGCTGTCCAGCACAGTTTGGATGTGAGAAAGAGGGAACGCAGGTGACAAGATAAATTTAGGAAGCTGTAGCCAAAATCCAGGTCAGAGTGATGAGGACCTGATTCAAGGAGGGGCCGTGAAAATAATGACAGGAGCGGCAGCTGTAGTAACAGCAGTAGCAGCTCCCATTCTCTAAAGCCTCCATTTACGTAACCGTTCACTGATGCCTCATTATGTGCTGAGCGCTTTATCTTCATCTGCTAGTGGAGAAGAGGGGACAGGGCTGAGGTGCGGGCAGCCAGTGGGATACAGCACGGGTCAGCTCTGGAAGAGCCCAGCCCAGGGCCTGGTCTGGGGCCCCTCTGCTTTGCCTCTGCAGAGCTCCCTGGCCTGCAGAGAAGGAGAGATGTCCTGCACTCGAGCGAGCATGCTCTCTAGGCTGGTGACCCACGGGGAGGACATGGGTCCAGGGTTGGGGTTGGGGGACAGCAAGCCTACAGGATCACAATTCAGACAGGTCAGCCCTCCCCTGTCCTGATTAGAGACGGCCTGCTCAGAGTGTGCTTCTCGCTCTAGGGAGCTGGTGATCCTGTTGTGGCTTTTGTGTAACCAGCCTGGAAGTGGCGACCTGGTGAGAGAGCACAAGAAACTCCTGGAGGTCCTTCAGTGAGTATGACTTCCTCTGGCTGGGATACAAAGTTGTAAGCAAACTTATTCACTGGCTCACGTCGTTGAAAGGCCCATGGATCGGTGTGGGTCAGGCTGAGCTGGGGTCTGGGTGTTTTCCGGATGGCAGGAACCCAGTCCTCCCACTCCCTCTCGGTCCTCTTGGCTTCCGTCTTTCTCTGCTTGGCAGCAGGGCTGGCTCTGGTTGTGCCAGGCCTTCGGAGCCTTTGCAGCCAGCGATCCCAGTAGAAAGACTGTGTCTCTTCCCCAGTGGTTCTGGCAAGAGTCCCAGGGATGAGCTTCATTGGCCAGCTTGGATCAGGTGCCCACCTCAGGGGGCAGGGGTGGGATCAGCCCCACCTAAAGTTCATGTACTAAGAATGGAGAAAAGGTTTGAGTGCAAGTTGATTTGGGAGATGGTCCCAGAGTGTCATTAGAGACATAGGGAACCGAGCCAGGGAAGCGAAGAACAATAAAGGGGTTAGTACACAAAAATGAATAACAAGGAGAGAGAACAAGAACAAGACCAAGGGAAAAATGAGCAGGTCATACAGCCTTGAACAATGCAGGGGTCAGGGGTGCCAATCCCCCACATAGTTGAAAACCCGCATATAACTTTTGACTCCCCCAAAACTTACCTACTAATGAAGAGCATATTGTTGACCAGAAGCCTTATCGATAAAGAGCCAACTGACATGTATTTTATATATGTTTTACATACCGTCTTCTTATTCTAAAGTAAGCTAAAGGAAATGTCTTTTCAAAGTGTCACAAATCTCCAAATGTTTTTCCAATATATTCATTTAAAAAACCCACTTGTAAATGGACCCAAACAGTTCAAACCCAGTCATCCATCTTACGGGCAACTGGGACGCACCTCCACAGAAGCCCTCCGGGAGACTGTGTAGAAGCAGCCTTGGAGCTGTTCCACCTGAGGAAGTGGAGCATTTGTCCACCAAGGCACAATGTATCTTTGGTTGAGGACTGAGCCTAGGGACATCGTCTCCCCATTACGTCTCACCTGCCCCAAGCCCGCGGGCTGAGCATGCTGCCGTGGCCACAGAGAGCCAGCCCTCCAGCAAGTGCTCGCCAGAAGTCACCCAGTGTGTTCGGAAACTGTGAGTGCCGAGGGGAAACCGGCAGGCCACTGACAGTGCTGTAGATGGTCCCCGAGGGAAAATCAGAGGCTGTTATCAAAAGCAGGGGATGGGAATGCAGGGCAGGTATAAAGAACTGAGGTCCGTTGCAGCCAAACTCCCAACAGAATGCACCCTGGACAAGACAGGGAAGGTGATTCTGAACTTTCCCAACCAAAGCTGTGTATGTCTCTATACAGAACATCTACAGATTTCATCAGATTCTCAAATAAGTTCTGGTCTCAATTCCAAAAATATTAAGAACCATTTCTCTAAGGGATAACCTGATGAAACTTTAAGTATCATCCTTCCCAAAGGATTCATACTGATAAGGATGATGATAAAGCCAAACAAGTACATCACCAACAGCAGAATTTCAGGTTCCACAAGAACTGTTCACAAGGGAAGAGACTCTTGGGAAGAGGGACCCACATTGATACCTCACAGGGAGCCATCCTCTGTGACTAATTAGATATATAATGTTAGGACCACAGCTAATAACAATCATTACCAAGTTTGTTTGAACCATTTAATAATGTGTAAGGCAGGAGGAATAAGTAACATCCCACTTCAGACAAGAGAGAACTGGGGCTCAAAGAGGCCACAGCAGAGTAAGACTTATCCCAGCTGATCTGACTCCAAGCAGATTTCCATCGTTGTCCCACAGGTGACAAAAGGCCCTCGCAGGAAAGTGCTTGCAGGACCTTTATCCCTTCAACGCAGAGCATGTCCCTGTAATATTTCCCCCAGGCCCTAAGTGCTCCCTTAAACCCAGACCCCACCCCCCACCAGGGCAGCTGTCAGATGGTAAGGGGCAGAGTGGGAGGAAAGCATGGAGTTTCTAGGAGCCAAGACACAGAACGCTGTATAATGACAATGACAACCCAGTCACCAGGAAGGCAGGGGACCAAATGGGTCACAGAGTCTCTGAAAGAGTGCACTTACTCATTCGGCAGTCACTTGACTGAGCATTTGGCCCTGTCTGTGCCTCTTGTATATGCTCAAGGCAAAGTTCCCACATGTCCCAGGAAACAGGATCTTTCTTGGTAAGAAAGACCTGGGCACTCATTCCAGCAGATCGTGCCCCACCCTGAACCAGACCACCCAAATGCTCAAATCCATTCTCCAATGCTGGTATCCAGAGTACAGATGCACCTCAGAGAATAATAACTTCCAACTCTCGTATACGCTCGGGAGGGTTTGCAGTCACCTTGCATGTAGTACCTGCAGCAGAGGCCCCGGAAACATTTGGCTCTGAAGCCAGACTGTCTGCCTGTGAATCCTGGCCCTGGTGCTCCCAAGCTCTGTGATCTTGGGCAAGATTCTTACCTCCACTTGTACCATTGTTTTCTCACCTGTAAAAAAGCAGGTAGTAACAGTACCTGCTTCTTGGATTGTTTTGAGAAGAAAATGAATGATACATATAAAATCCTTAGAACTAGCACATATACAGTATTTCATGAATGTCAGCTGTTTGGATACTTAATAAGTGAGTATGTGAAAGGTGGCCAGCTATAGAAGACAACTGCTGTTTGCAGGAGAGGTGTCCCATGAGGGTCCCTCAAGACTTCACAGTTGTTTCTGTTCCTACATCATCAACATTTGGTGGGCTGGCTTCCAGACACATCATTCCATGGCAGTTTTCCTGCCCAGCTGTGGCTAAGAGATGCCAGGCTGTGTGGTGAGTGTCCTGTATAGAGAAGTTTTAGATCTGCTTAAATTTCACTCCTAAAAGAAAAGAAGGTAGGCAGTCTCCTTTAGTTCAACTGGGGTCAATTACCAGCTGCTCTCCCACCTCCTAGAACTTGTTGGGAGGAAACTCCCCTGAGCTGAGGATAGCACTTAGGTTAGCTATTGGATCATTCATGTCCTGAAGTTTCTTTCCCTGAGAATCTTGAAGACGAGCATGGAGGCCACCCCTCTGCACAGGGACAGACAGTTGTGTTGCTGGGCTCATTGTCCTTCCTAACTCTTCTCATCCTCCTAAATCTTCCTTGGCCTGTTTTATTTCAGGGCAGAAGAAACATCTATTTTATTTGATCTTCGCAATAGCCCTCATGAGGTAGGAGCTATTTTATCTCTATTAAAGAACCAGAAGCACAGATAAGTTAAGTAACTTGCCCAAGGTCACACAGCTATTACGTAGAAAAGTCAGCCTGCAAACCCAGGTGTATGCATTGATTCCAGACCCCATGGCCTGAATTACTGCTAACCAGTAACCAAAGAGAAGAATGTCTGTAGCCCTCTTAGCAGCCTTCAGTGATCTGCTCATGAATGATCAGGATGTGAGCTGCCTCATTTAGATGCCTGCCTCTTGGCTGCTCTGATTCTGCTTTTGTGTGGATTGCTCTGATGTTCAGTGCTCCAGGAGAGTGGGAGCTGCAAGGTTCCTGAGTTTTGTTAATGGGAGAAGAGATCAAGGGGTTCCCCTTTGGGATTTCCAGTTGGGTGACCCAGGAATGGTGGTGATGCCATGCACTGAGGCATCAGATGTGGTAAGGGGAAGCCAGAGGCAAGAAAAGCAAATTCACCACGAACATTCAGTTGGCCAAACACTCACCAAGACAGGCTCTGCTGCCTGGCACCCTCCTTCCCAGGCGGCCCTCCCCAGCTTCCAGCCCCAGCCCAGAGCAGGAGGCAGCATCACAATGGGCTGTTTTTAATCCTTGCTGGATCTCTTTTATTTTTTCCCCCTTTGCAGGGTTTCCTGGGCTGTAATTTTTCCCTCCATGTCATCCATCACAGACACAACGTCGCTTGTGCAAATTAAAATGCACCTCAGAATAATAAAAAAGGGGCCTTCTTTCCCCCCTCCTTTTCCTTCCCAGCAGCAACTCCTCAACACAAAACATTTGTCTCTGAGCAAGAACAGGAGCATTAACCCTGTGTGTGCCATCACCAGGCCCATATAGTCCCTGAAGCCGCAAGCAGCCGGTGATCAGGCCCAGGGAGCAGCTAGAGAAAAGCAGAGAAATGAGCCTGGTTCTCTTGCCCTCACTGTGCTGATTATTTGCTAGGCAATGTGCAAGCATTGCCTCTTCAGTCCTGGCTACACCCTGATGAGGCAGGAATTATCAGCATCTTTATTTTACAAATGCTGAAACTGAGGATGGTTAGGTGACTTGCCCCATCAGTTGGTGCCTGAGCTTGGATTTGAACCCTGTCTGTCTCCAAAGTCCATGCCCTAATCTTGCTATTCAAAGTGTATATATCACAGAAAACCTGAGGCCACACACACCCCACCCCCCAACAGCAAAGACCAAGCGCGGAGCCTGGACTTCCATCCTCGCCAGGTTGTGATAAGGTACCCTAACCCCTCCACCAGGATGATGTCAGAGAAGGCCATGTAGGGAGCTGAGCCTTTCATCCCCATCAAGTGGTAATGAGACTCCTTGCACCACAGAGTCAGTGGAGGCCCATGTGGGAAGCATTAATGAGGCGCTCCAATCCCTCGCAGCAAGGGAGGTAATAGTGGAGCTTAATGGGATGCCAGTCTCCCACCCCCCCTCAGAAGTAATGAGGAACACTGTCTTCTACCCCACACCTGGCAGTATAAGTTACCCCTCTCTTTTCCTTTGCTAGAGTGGTATCAGAAAAAAGTAGCTAAAAATGAGAAAGTTTAAATAAGATCCAGAGCCTTATATATAATACCAACAATGTTCAGGTTTCAATGAACATTTACCATAGCAAGATCCAGGAAGATTTAAAACTGAATAGAAAAAGGCAATCAGTAGCTGCCAAAATCAAAATGACAGAGATGTTAGAATTAACTGACAAAGATGTTAAAGGAGCCATCATAAAAAATGCTTCAGCAAGTAACAAAGATGGTTGAAACAAAAGAAAAAGAAAAAAAAGTCTCAGCTAAGAAATAGAAAGTCTCAGCAAATTAAAGATGTAAAGAAAAACAAAGTAGAAATTTTACCATAAAGTACAATAACAACAGCAAAAGAGCCTCAGTGAATGAGCCCCATAGCAGAATGGAGGGGACAGAGGAAAGACTGAAGCTAAAGACAGAATAATAGAAATCACCTAATCTGAACAACAGATTGAAAACACCCTAATTTGAACTATAATAGTCTTTAAAAAAATGAACAGAGTCCAAGGACTTTCGGGACTACAACAGAAGAGCTAACATCTGTGTCATCAGAGTTCTAGGAGAGAAGGAGAATGGGGCTGAAACAGCACTCAAAGAAATAATGGCTGAAAGCTCCCCAAATTTGGCAAAAGAAACCTACAGCTTCAAAAGTTGATCAAACCACAAATGGGATGAACTTAAAGAAATCTACATCAACACCCAAATAGTCAAACTGCTGCAAACTAAACACAAAGGAAATATATTGAAAGCAACAATAGAAAAGTGACACCTTACTTATAGGGGAAAGACAATTTCAGTGACAGCAGATATCTCATCAGAAACCATGGTCCAAAAGAAGGTGGCACAACAATTTTCAAGTACTCAAAGGAAAGAACAATCAACCAAGAGTCCTATATTCAGCAAAAATCCTTCAGGAATAAAGGGGAAAGTCAAGACATTCTAAGATGAAGTAAAGCTGAAATATCTTGTTGCCATTAGAGCTAACCTAAGAGACTAGCTAAGAAACAGTATCAAAACAAAAAGGAAAAAAGGAACTTTGGAACACCAGGAAGAAAGACTACAGTGAACAAAAATATGGGTAAATACAATAGACTTTCCTTCTCCTCTTAGGTTTTCTAATTAAGTTTGACAGTTGAAGCAAAAATTACAACAGTGTCTGATGTGGCTCTAAATGTTTGTAGAAGAAGTATTTAGGACACTTATATGGTAAATAGAGGAGGGTACATGAATAGAAAGGGAGGTAAAGTTTTTATAATTCATTTGAACTGATAAAATGATGGTACCAGTAGACTGTGTTATATATATAGAATATAATACCTAGAGCAACCACTAGCAAAAGTATACAAATAAATACACTCAAAGAAACTATAGATGAGTAAAAGTTAAGTTCTAAAATATGTTCAAGTAACTCAGAAGATAAGAAAAAGAAAGCAGAGAAGCAAAATGCAGAGAAAACAAATAGAAAAAAAATTAAACTCTAACATATATATAATAACATTACATGTAAATGGCCCAAAGCACCACTTAAAAGACAGAGAATAAATTTTAAAAATGACTGAACTGCCTTAGTAAACTCAGACTAGTTGAACAAAATACCATAAACTGGGTGGCTTAGACAACAAAAATTTATTTCTCACAGTTCTGGAGGCTGGAAGTCCAAGATCAGAGTGCCAGCAAGGTCAGGTTCTGGTGAGGCTCCTATTCTGAGTTGTAGACAGTTTATTTCTTATATCCCCACATGGTGGAAACAGAGCTAGCTAGCTCTCTAGCCTCTTCTTTAAGAGCACTAATTCCATTTATGAGGGCCTCATCTTCATGATATAATTACCTCCTGAAAGCCCCACTTCCAAATACCATTACATTGGGACTAGGATTTTAACATATGTATTTTGGGGGGATACAAACATTCATTCCATAACACCAACTATGTGTCATCTACAAGAAATGCACTTAATATATAACAATATAGAAAGGTTGAAAGTAAACAGATAGAAAAGATAAGTTTTACAAATCCTAATCTGAAGAAAACAGAAGTGTCTATATTATCAGAAAAGTCTGATTTCAGAGCAAAGAAAATCACCAGGCAGAAAGAGATGTGATACAGAAAGAGATGGTGATACATAAAGACAAAAGGATCAATCCACCATGAAGACATGGCAATAATAAAGGTGTATGTACCAAACAACAGAGCTGCAAGATATGTAAATGAAAAGCTGATGAAACTGAAAGGAGGAATAGGGAAATTCGTAATTATTCTTGGAGACTTCAATACTCACCTCTCAACAACTGATACAACAACTAAACAATAAAACAGAAAGCAGCACCATAAAACAACAAAATTGAATCAACACTTACAGAACATTCCACTCCACAAGGCAGAACATACAGTCTTTTCAAGTTCCCAAAGAACATACACCAAAACAGATCATATCCTGGACCATAGAAATCTCATAATTGAAAAGAATTGGAATCATTCAGAGAATGTTATCTGACAAAAAATGGAATTCAAACTAGAAATCAATAACAGAAATATGGGGAAATCCAACTATTTGGAAATGAAACAACATGCTTCTACATAATCCATGGGTCAAAGAGGTAAATTTCAGGGGAAATCTAAAAAAGTAATTGAACTGAACTAAAATGAAACATATTAAAATTTGTGATTTTATAGCTAAAGCCATGCTGAGAGGGAAATTTATAGCACTAAAGGCTTATATTAGGAAAAAGGAAAAGTCAAATCAATAGTCTAAGCTCTACCTCAAGGTCCTAGAAAAATAAGACCAAAATAAACCCAAAGTAAGCAGAAGGAAGGAAATAAGAAAGATAAGAACAGAAATCAGTGAATTGAAAACAGAAAAAAAAAGATCAAGTTTTATTATTAAAATTGACAAACCTTTAGTAACAGTGACAAAGAAAAAAGAGAGAAAATGCAAATTGCCAGTATCAGGAATGAAACAAGGGCTATCAATATAGATGCTACAGTTATCAAAAGAAATAATAAGAGTATGACAAACTTTACACACATATATTTGATATCTTAGATGAAATGAACCCATTCCTCAAAAAACACAAACTACCACAAGTCACCCAATGTTAAGCAGATAATTTAAATAACCCTATAACTTTGAGGAAATTGAATTTGTAATTTAAAACCTCCAAAAATAGATATCTGCATTCCCAGATCATTTCACTGGAGAACTTTATCAAATGTTTAAAGAATTAGCACCAATTCTATGGTGATTAAAACTGTGTGGAATTAGCAGAGGGATAAATGCATAGATCAATAGAACAGAATAAAAAAAACAGAAATAAACCTCCCACAAACATGCCCAATCTGAATTCTCCTCTATCAGGTAACCCAATAGATTCCAGGCTCCAGGGATTTAGGACATGGACATCTTTGAGAGGCCATTAGTCTGCCTACCACACAAATATATCTAAAGAAATAAAACTTTTAAACCAAGACCAAGGAATATGAGCATATAAAGAACAGCTTAAGTAGATGGAAAAAAAATGCAACTTGTAGAAACGGAACTTTATAATCATTAAAGTCTCAATAGAAAGATTAAACAGAAGATTTGACACAACTGAAGACAAAAATACTAATGATATGAAAGACAGATATAAACATTTTAGAATTTAGCTCAGAAACAAAGACATGGAAAATATGAAAGAGATGTCAAAGAGGCATGGAGGTAGAGTGAAAAGGTTTAAGAGAAGACTAACTGGAGTCCCAAAAGGAGAGAAGGGGAAGGGAGAACAAGCAACGTTTGAAGAGATAATGCCTGAGGATTCCCCACAGTTACTGAAAGACATCAATCCTCATATCCTGGATGTCTAACAAGTTCTCAGTATAATAAAAGAAATTCATACCAAATACATCACAGTAAACTACAAAAACATCAAAGAAAACGAGATTTTTTAGAACAGCCAGAGAGAAAAGACAGATCACTTACAAAAGAATAGAAATTGGGTGATGACTCACTTATCAATATCAATAATGGAAGATAGAAGACAGTAATGATAATATCTTCAATACAGCAACCTAAAATCTATACCCAGTGAAACAATCTTTTAAGATCTAAAGTTAATACATTTCCATATGATTGAAGACTGGGTACCTCCAATTAATTTTTTATTAAGTGCCTACTATGTGCTAGGCACTATGTATGAACTGTCACAGTCTTATGAGGTAAGCATTCCCATTTCCTATATATAAAATAATTTCCATTTTTTATATGGGAAAACTGAACTCAAGCTAAGAGACTTGCCCTGACCCTCCTGATTCCACAGTTCATGCCCTTTACCCTACACCAAAGAAATGTGTCTTAGATTGACAGTGGACTTTCCAGTATCCTTTTATTTCAAGGCTGGATTCAGGACAGATATTTTGAAGACAGGAAGATACGTATTTGAGGAGAGGAAAATTCAAATTCTTAGACCTTAGAGGTTTACTACTTCCATCCAGCAAATCTGGGTAAGTCTGTACAAATAAGTGATCAGGCTCTGGGGAGGAAGAGCTTTCTACATGTGGTGATATCCTGTGTGATGCCATGGCAGGGTGTTGGCAAGAGCAGCCTACCATTCTCCTTCTCCCTCTTCTCTCTTCAGCTTTGCCCTCTCATAACCACTTTTACTTTGCAGGTCCCATGCTCTCTAGCTTGCATAGTCCTTCCATGACAGTTATGACCATTTACCCTTCAAAGTGGTCATGAAAACTAAGTGAGCAAATGTCCAGGAGTGCACCTCCAATGTATACACCCCATCAAGGCTACTCCCGTCCTCTCTGTCCTGTCTGCATCCTCACTGGCAACACTGAAGCCATATTCTGTAACTGGCACTGAGAATACAGTGACAAAAAGGCCAGAATGGGATAATTATTACCCAACCAACATCTTCCCAGTCCCCAGTGGAAGGTACAAAGTCAAGTAAAACATAAAAAAGCAAACATGTGGTTTTTCTTTGAAAGGAAAGAAAAGGGAGGTAGGGGGAGAGTGGGGAAGAGAAGTGGCAATCACCAGTATTCTTAATCATTACATGGCACATTAAAATAATATGATTATTCAGTGGCATTCTAATTAGGCCTAATGAAGAGTAATGGGCATGAGAGAAGGCCTGAAACATATACAGTTTTATGTGGTGTATGTACCCCCCTGGCAGAGATATACAAAGATCCCACATCAGAACCCCAGGGATCAGAGGCTAGAACAAGATGCAACCTGGGCTAGCTGGTGTCCAAACATAACTCCTGACATGTGTAGTTGATAGGATCTGTTGATTGATATGTGGGGAATCATGTTTACTCAACATGTAGGACAGGTGGCAGGTGAGGGGTGGGGACTAGTAGAGGGACATTCTGTGAGCTGTGAGGGGTATGGACTCTTGTTGTGGAAGGCAAGCTGGTAAGTGACACAGATGTGATATTGTGTGAGTTGTGACCCCTCCCCCATGTGGGGTGTATACTTACCTATAAAGGGTATGTCAGGACACATATGACTTAGGAATGGTGCAAGAGTCAGATTTAGTGCGTAAATGTTCTGTGGGTATTAAGGATCCTTAAATAGCTGGCAGCATAGAAGTCAGAGAGGAGAACTACCCAGCCTTCCCTTGGCTGTCTGGGGGAGTGCTGGTCTACCTTCACGGCAGTGTGCTCATCATGGACTTTGTAGGTCATGTCTTCCTAGTGATTGTTCAGCTGGATTCCTGGTTACTGGTATAATGGCTTCCCTTCCTCTTTCCCTCCTTTCTTTCCTTTATTCCTTCCTTTCTTCTTGTTTGGGCAGGTGGAGGGTAGGGGGCAGGGAGATGTTCAGACTGAGGTCAACACAGGCATGAATTGAACCAGACTGAGGATAGAGGTTAGAAGGATAGATATAGTTTAGATTAAGTCCTTCAAGCCCTATGTGCAGCATGGGTGTGCCAGCTGGGACAGACTAGGTTATGCTGGTTTAAAAAAAAAATCAGAAAGTTACTATAATAAAGTCTTATTCTCATTTAACCTACATGTTATTCACAGGTCAGTTGGGGGTTCTATTCAGTATTGTTGTCGTTCCAGGCCCCCGAATGATGGATAAGCTACCATCTGGATTATTGCATGTTGTCAAAGCAGAGGGAAAGAGAACTCTGGCAATGAAATGCTTCAGCCTAAAAATGATACTTTGAAATTCTGCTCGTAACTCCTTGACCAGAATGATCACATGGTCCCCACCCAACCACCGGGGGCCAGGGAGTGCAATCCTACTGTGTGCCAAGCAGGTAAGAAATTAGATGGAGAACAGCACTAATGAGTTGAAGAGGTCCATGGTCTCAAGTCCATTTGTCATGGACTTCCCCAGTCCTGGGCCATCAGCTACTAAGTGTCAAATATTTGCTGAGGACCTATTCTCAGTCCATCACTGGGCTGGGGTCTAGGAATACAAAGGTTAATAAGTATAGCCCTGCCTTCAGAGACCTTAAGGATCTATGTGGAAGGTAGACAAATAACTAATTGGGATCCTTCATTGTAAGTGATATGATAATTACATTCAAGTGCTGTTGCAACATAAAACCTACACTGAGAAGTCTGGGCTGGTTTCTTGAAGGAGGTAATGTTGACCGGATCCTGAGGACTGAGGAGGAGTGAGACAGAAGAAGAAAGGGAAGGGCATTTCAAGCAGAGGAATGGTATGTGCAAAGGCCCAGAAGAAAGATACTTTTAGGGAAGAATAAAATATGGCTGGCCTATAGGGTATGATATACAACTGGTAAGAGATGGTATTGGAGAGGCAGGCAGAAGCCAGGTCACAAAAGGCCTTGTCTGCCATTCTAAAGACTGTGGATTTCATCCCATGAGCAGCAAGAAGCCAGCAGGGGTTTGAGCTGCATTTTGGAAACAATCCATTGGCCATTGTGGGGGAAAAAATCACTTAGATGGGACAAGACTGGATACGGGGAGAACAGTTAGGAGATGGTGGCAGACAGTAATTATTGGGTGAGAGATGTTGGTGGCCTGATCCAAGTAGTAGCAATGGGAATGAATGACAGTAGACAGAAAGGGGTGGTTTTAAGCTGCCTATCTTATGGACAGGGTTGGTTTGCACAATGGAACAGGGTACACATGTTGTGAAAGAAGGCCTAGAATTTGTGTTATGCTTCATTCTCTGTGAACGTCTGCTCTGTGTTGAATATTTTAATTATTTTCTAGAACAAGGCAGGGCACAAAACTATCATCCAATACCTCCTACTTGCTGGTCGTGCATCAGATCCAGAAGATTCGAAGTGAACAAAACCCAGCCATGCCTGGAAGAGCTTACAATCACCAGCCTTGCTAAGAAGCAACAGGGCTGGCTGGAGGTGGGGCAGGGTGGGCAGTGGGGGTTCCAGACTTCTCTTATACAAGAGCTATCCAACTTCATTTATTTATTCCAGCTCCACCTTCACCACATTCGCCAAATTCCTAACCCACTGATATTGTTATTTACTTAACGTCTTTATTTGAGCCAACTTTTTTTTTAGCTTTATGTACGTATTTTACTTCTTCCTAAGCAAAGTATCTACAGATCATATAATTGGTTATGTCAGCAAAAGTTTGTCTAATACACATTGAAATAAAGTAGAACAAAGTTTTAAAATAAAACTCTTAAAATGTCCAAGAGCCACCAGAAAACATCTTGAAACCATACTTGAGAACAATGTCCTTGAAGGAAGTGCCCAGATAAGTTCAAAACTGTGCTCCTTTTCAACCCTGCTCTCTAGGTGGCCAGATGGTCTCTTCAACATTTTTATACTCAAATCCTTTTGGCAAAGAAGAAGCTCCCGACCTCTGCTCTTTCTCAAGTTCTTTTCCTTGTAGCTACCTCAGGATTCAGACATTCAGTAATACTCTTATTAAGGGCTTCCTGTGGCAAGGCTGCTCTATAAGCGTAGAGGGCACCCAGTGGCTACTTCTTGCTGACCTGTTCAGTGCTATTGGACAGTTCAGGTCAAAGGCAGTTGCTGAGGTTGTGTGAACTGCTGACTTACCGGACTTCACAGGCTGAGTTGGGAAGCATCACCTAGGTCGTAAGTGCACCCATGTCGGGACCTGGGCATGGAGGAATTTTCTGGGTGTGAAGTGCCAGGAATCATGATGTATATGGCATGCTTTCAGGGAGCCTCAGAGTTCTCTTGGAATTCTTGAAGGGATCCCCTATTACTGGATACATGACTTTAGCCTTCAGGGAGCAGGCAGTGAAGCAAGCTCAGCAAGGTCACTTCTCGCTTCCCTATCAAAAGCCCCCCTAGCTGGGAGGCAGTGCCCTCGGTAAGTTGCAGTGCCCTCAGTAAGTTGACCTACATCTTCTGCAGTCACTCTGATCCTGGATTCAGGATTTTAACAGTACATCATTAAAGTCATTGATTGCAAGCACCAGACATTGGCCCTGGAGAAACGGGGTTTTATTAAAGCAGCTTTAGCGAGTTTGCAGAACTAAGATGAGATGGATAATCTGACCTCAGGAAGGGCAGGAACTTGGCCAGCTGGGTAGGTGGACCACAGAAGGTCCCTAAGGGGGCCTGCCATCATATGGTTCTGTCCCAGAGTCTGCTTAGCCAAACTCAGATCCTGGCCCCAACCTTTGTGAGGGGAGGACAGTGTGATTGACAGGACCATGTGGAAGGGGAATGGAAAAGTGGGGTGGTGTTATCATAAACAGAGAAAAGGGATGTTAGGCTTGAGAAAACCACAGGTGTCCATTACCAAATTGCCCAAGGAATAACAGTGAGAAAATTGGAAGGTGACTTCAAGTTCTTTTCTCAAGTCCACAAGTTAGGGATTAGGAAATCAAGATCCAGTGAGATTAAATAACTTGTGTGGGGTCCATGGCTCTTCCGTGGCAAAGCTGGGCCCCACTCCAGGCAGGTTCCCTGCCTCTTAGCACAAGGCTTCTTCCACTTCACACTCTGCCTGTGGCCAAAGGAAGAAAATTCACGACAGCTAAACCTCTGGGATCTTCTCATCACCCCCAACAGGTGTGTTTCAGTTTGCTATTCCTAGAGCATCTCTAAGATTTTAGTACTCCATAAAAGAAAGTGGGACAAGAGCCCCACAACACAAATGGAAGCCAATACCACCTGGCTGACCCCAGGCATGGAAGGAACACATAGGGTCACGTTTGACCACTACTGTCCCAGGAAGGGGGCACTGAGGAGGACAGCTGGCTCAGGTTGGCTTCCCTCCCTCTCACCGACCCCAGGATACCTGTCTCCTCCCTAGTCTCAGAAGACACCTCAGGGAAGATGGGGCTGTTGACTCTGAGCAGAAGGGGCTGAGAGTCTGTGCTTCATCCCAGAGCAAAGCACTGCCTGGTGCCTGCGTCTTGGAATGTGCCGGCTTCATTGCTCTGACAGCATGAAGGATGTTTGGTTTTGTTCCCAGCGCTGTTATCATTTATCATCCCCTTGTAAAAGCTGGCACCCTCCCCTGCTTCCCCTTCCTTCTCACTCTCTCCCAACCCCCACCTTCAGTCCAGCCAACCCATTCTGTCTGTCCCCCTGCCACTGAGGGCACCCTCTTTTATTTATCCCAGAGGAAACTTCTTCCCATTGGTTCCCCAAAGCCCAAGGGACCCCTCAGTTGAATTCAATTCATAAACATTTGCTGAGCAATTCCTATGGCCAAAGTGTGTGCTTGGGCTTTGGGTGGTAAAATGTAAGTAAGAGAATTCCCTGACTTCAAGGACCTTGCATTCCAGTGAGGAAATAACTATGAAGTCAGGCAGCAAAACACAGCACGTGCAGAGAGTGAGGGAGAAGAACGACAGGTTTGGAAAGTCTTGGGAAGGCAGGGCTGATGCTCTTTGAAGAGCAGAGGCAGTTGGGTCGTAGCTGGTAGAAGACAGAAGGCATAAATAAAGAGTGAGTGGTGGAGGGAACAATGAAAACATCAAGTATCTTCAGAAAAAAAATGGCTGAGAACACAAAGAGATGAAGAGAGCTGGAAGAGGAGCTCTCATTTTTGAGCTGGTTTGAAGGTGAAACAGGAGCCAGGGGAATGGGCAAGGTTGAAGGTAGAAGGGAGAGGAAAGAATTGAGGGAGCAAAGGCCCGAAAGGGCCTGGTGAGGTAGGGTCAAGACAAGAGAAGGGCTCGATGTGAAGGGAAGTCAGAACACATCTTATTTCAAGAGCAAAGGAAAGGAAGAACTTGGTGTGTGACCACGGAGGGAACTTGGCGATAAAAGAAAGCTGTGTCGACTCCATCTTAGTGTATCACATCACCTGCTAAATGATGGGACTGGCTTGGGACCTTAAGAAAACTGGAAATTGGAATACCCACTGAGGATGAAATAAAAACATAAATTAAAATATAAAATAAATATTCTGAGAAATAAAAGAGCTGTCTGACATTAAGGCCTCTGCTGAGATACAGTCTCACCCCAGGGCCTTTGTACATGCTATTTCCTCTGTTTACAACATACTGCCACCCACTCTTTGTATAGTTAGTATTTTCTCATCTTTCAGATCTTGGCTTAAATAACACCTTTCAGAGAAACCCTCTCCAATAATCCCATCTGATGTGGGTTTCCACCCCATCCCATGGTTCTCTACCTCAGCAACTTGCACTCTATCTCAGCAACTTGCACCCTGCTAGCACTCACACTTGTTATTACTTTATTAGCTGTTTCTTTTTAAAATATCTCACTCAACAGTAGGTAAGGCCCAGGAGACCAGGGACCACACCTGTCTTGTTTTCTACTGTCTTCTCAGTGTCTAGCTGTGTCAGGCATAGTAGGAACTCAGCAAATACTTAGCAAGTACAGGAATGAATATTGGAGAACGTATGTTTGTAGTGGAGCCGACAGCCAGGCTGAGCAGCTTTCCCCAGGCTTGAGGACTGTGGGCAAAGGCTAAGATGGAGTTGGGAGTATGAGAAGTTTATTGGTCTTGGGAGGTAGGGGTGACCTGTGAGAGATAAAGGGAAGGAGGCAAAATTGTTGCATGTGGCCCAGAAGGCAGAACCAGGGTGGGGACGGGGTGGGTAGAAAGGAAAACCAGGAGGGGGGTGAGGTGGGCTCAGCCCATGACTTAGTGATTACGTGTGTGCAAAACTTGGAATGGATCATCCAGGGTGTAGGGTTGTCAGATTTCGGAAATAAGAATGCAGGATGCCCACTTAAATTTGGATTTCAGACAAACAACAAATAATCCCACGCAGTATTTGGGACATGCTTACACCACAATGAAGCAATTGTTGCTTGCTTATCTAAAATTCAAATTTAACCGAGCATCTTGGATTTTATCTGGAAATCCTACCAGGACGATGAGTTTTTGTCACTGAAGGTATATAAATTGTGTCTGGAACCCCCTGTGGATGGCTGAGGTATGGTGATTGATAGAGATATCAGATGGCTGGCTTGCGGTTGAGAGCCGCACCCTACCCCCAACCAGGCGTTCTTTTTCTCCATTTCCCTAGGGCAGAATGTTCAGGCCAGGCGCATCCGCTCACCCAGAAGGTTTTAATTCACTGTCCCTGGGCTCGGCAGCTCCTTGTTTTGAGCTCTGCCCTTCAGTCGCCGGCAGGAGCCACCCACATACGCACGCACATCCCAGCGGGCCCATCCTGGGGAGGGTGGCGCACGTGGCTGAGCTCATCTCTACCGCGGGGCACAGATGTGGACTCACTGACCCGCCCCCGCTAGGGCTGGGCTCCCTCCGCCCACCCCTTATCAAGCTCCTCTCCTGGATGGTGAGCTGTCACCCGCCCCTGCGCTGCTCCCTTGGCCTGCCATCACCGCACGCACTCGATTAGGGGATCCGAGTGACTTACAGGGGCTCCTCTTCCCCAGGGTCGGCATTTGCATAGGGTGATGGATGCTGAGATGTCATCTAAACACATCTGCACTTTGCATTTTAAACAAAGCAATTTCCAGAGGAAGCTGGGGGAGCTTTGTCTCCTTCCCTGAACATTTCCTCTGAGTCAAATTCTCTTTCCTTTTGGCCAGCACTTTGCACCACATCTATCCCAGGTCCCTCTCCTCTAGTGGCCTGCTCACTCCCTACCCACCCCCCCAACCAGGTAGTGACCCCTGTGTAGAGCAGGGGCTTGCATGCACCATAGGATGAAGAAGGATGGAGGTCTGTGGCCAGGACCAGGCAAGTACCCCTCAGCCCCCACTTATGTGCCTGACACTGGTACCCGCTCCTGGTGCCCACCCTGCGGGAGACCTGTGACCTTCCCCAGGAAGCTTGATGCACTGTCTCTAGGTGGGAGAGACAGATCTGCCCATGTCCTTCTACTTAGCCAGGGCCAGCCACTTAAGAGACATGGTTTGAGGGACACAGTATATGGGCTCCAGACATCTCTGTCCACCTCCCCCTCCCAAGATGCAAGCCAAAGGCTGCCCCTAAGATCCTCTGTGTTTGGGGCCATAGGTTCCCTCTATCTAAGCCCTGATCTCTGATATCATATAGCTGAGACTTTTCCTCTTAATGAGTCTAAGCCTTGCCCGCAGGGTCATTTAAGATGATGATAAAAATGTCACCATAATCTTGGTCCATAATGTTAGGCTGAATTTGTTTTTCTCTCTAAAGACCTGTGGGAAGGAATAAGGTAGAAAGTCCCTGGAAATTTGTCCCCAGTGACATGGCCTGAAGACCAGCAGCAGCATCTCAGCTGTTCCTTACAAGGGGTGTGACTTTAGATAAAGTCACCTACCACCAAGCCGGCAGCAGTACCTCCTGCAGAGGCCCCACTGCAGTGCATATAAGCTGCAGGACACATAAGAAGCCTCCAGCAAATTATTGTTCACTGTCCTTCCTTTCCTGTCCAGCTAACCTGGATAGGCAGCAAGCTGTCCCTGGTAGGGGCGGGAGCAGACATCTGTGGCCAGAGGTGGCTCCTGGGAGGCCCTGTGGTCCCTTGTGGTGGGAGGAGTGGGGAGAAAGGAGCAGACAGAGGTTCAGTGCCTACTCTGTGTCTGGCCCTTTAGATGGCTAGTCTGAAATATGGCCTGGCAGTTAAGAGAAGAGACTTTAATTGAATTCATATAGCTCTAAATTCAAATCTGGACTCTGTGACCTTAAGCAAGTTGGTTAACCTTTCTGAGCTTTAGTCTCCCATAAAATGAAGGCAGGAGCATCTATGCCAAATGCTCATTGTGAGGAATGAACAGGATGGCATGTGTGAAGTGTCAGGGATATAGCTAGCATCCCACTATCGTACATAACCTGTTAGCATCTCTAAGGTATATGACCAGCCCCCTTGTGCAGTTGGGGAGGACAGTGCCTGGCCCACGGCCACACTGCCAGTAAGGGCAGAGCCAGTAAGGGACTTCTGCACCTGGGCTGGTCTGAATCACCAGGTTGCTGGTCCATGAAGGACAGGAAGCTTGACGCACTGTCTCTGGATGGGGAAGACAGATCTGCCCATGTCCTTCTATGTAAATCTCTGCCAGGGTTTTCCCTCCGTTCTGGGATAGAGAGCAATGTCCTCAGCAAGGCTGACCGAGCCCTGTGCCGTCTGGTTCCTAAGACTTCCAGTCTCTTCTGTCCTTCCTCCCCTCTGCCACCACCAGCCAATCAGATGGTCTTCCAGTTTCTCCAGCAAGCCTGGAGCAGAGCAGCCTCCCTCTCCTCTCTCCCTCTCTCTTCCTGAAACGCCCTCCCCCCACCTGCTGCCCTACTCCTTGGGGTCTCTGTTTCTGCCTGCTTCTGCAGGACAGCTTCCTTTTCTAACCCTTCCCCGTCTAAAGGCTGGGCTGGTTCCGCTGACACCCCCTCCCATATGGTGCTGAAAGCGTCCTGTTAAGATACCCTCAGAAACCGCTAGTTCCACTTCTATCTTCTCTGCTAAACCAGGAGCCAGCCCCATACTTCTTAAATCTAACTGTGTGCCAGGTGATGAATGAATGAATGAGTGAAAAGAATGGGCCCAGGTGACTAGAATCAGTCAGGAAAAGCAAGAGCTAACTGAGGCGAGAGAGCAGACCCTGGATCAGAAAAGTCTTGCCCTTCTGAGTGTTTGCAGAAGGGAGACTTAAACGAGGTGGTCCCCAGAAGGGCAGTCCAGTTCCGGGATCTGCGGTGTGTCCGGCAAAGCCTCAGGGCAGGTAAGGGGCAGCTCCCTGGGATCCCAGGTGCTTTCGGTTCTTTGGGGGGAAGGGAATTTGCAACAGAAGCAAATATAATGCATGAGATGGTGGGGATTTCAGTCTTCCTCCACTGCCCCCACCCACATCCTCTGCAAAAGAAGAGGTTCTGTTTACTGGAGCAGCTTCTGCCCTTGTTTAGTTGGTGCAGAAAAGTGGAAATAAGCTGGAGAGGCTGAGCTAATAACCAGAAGCTGAATCCAGAGAGGAGGGCTGAGAAGGGGCGTCCCAGGAGCCTGAGTTAGGAGGAGCCGGCGGGGGGCAGTTTGGAGCTGCACAGGAGAGACTCTGAGCAGCTGCTGGGTGGGAGAGAGGGACCAAGGGAGAGGTTTCTGATGGAGCTGTGCTGTGCTTTCATCACCTGACAGCCCACTGGTGGTATTGATGCTGCTGATGGGAGAGACTTGGGTCACTTTTAGTTATTTCTTGGTTGGCTGGACTGTTGTTTCTTTGGAAGTGACTGGCTGGGTATTAGATGTGGCAGTGGGGCTTTATCTGGGATGAGATTTTAATGGGGGACCTTCAGAATGGGGCCCGAGTGCAAATGCCATCTATGTAGCCGATAGGACACCCGCAAGTCTTTTGGGGCCAGTCAGCTGGTCCCCCGCTTCTGTATGGCAGCCTCTGGCTTAGCCTGGCTCTAAGCCTGATTGGGGGGGGCTTGTCCTGTCTGTCTGTGGGAGGAAGGGACAGGAAGCTGTGGCTGCCCCTCTTCTCCACAGGGGAAGTAGGGAGAGACTCTTCAGTATCCAAGTGAAGCCTCAGCGCCTTCTCTTTGCATGGTGACAGCTGCCAAAGGGACCCTTGCACAGATGGGCTGGGTGTTTGGGCTGAGAAAGGAGTACTGTCTGGAGAAGTGGGAGCAGTTTCCCAGAAAAAGTAAATAGGAAATAAGGTCTTGTAAAACTCCTAACCCAAGCCCTTTCCTGAAGAGAAAGGAAGGCTGTCTTCTGACCATCAGACACTGGAGTTTGAATAGCTAAGCCCAGAGTTCCCCAGCCCATCCCAGACTAAGGAAGGAAGGAATCAGAGAAAACTCAGATGGAGCAGAAGTGTAGGGACCTTCATGGCCCAGGGTCACAGCACAAGGAGGAGGAGGATAGGGAGTCAGCTTTGTTCTTACCACCCTTACAGAGGGAGCAGTGAGCTCCGCCAGAGGGGCTCCCACTGCCTCCTGTCATGCAGCCACGGGTGCTGTCTTGCTTCTCCAAAGTGAAAGTTTATGTATAAAAGGAAACCAGGTCATGGCCCAGCTGCAAAGACTACAGGATTGAAGCACGTGCTCCTTGGACGTCTGGGTTGAGTCTGAACAGGAACTTCCATGTAGAGCTGGGGATGCTCGCTCTGTCGGAGCAAGACCAGGCCAGGTAGAGGGGGCATCGCGCAGTGGGAAGACCTCGGTTATATGAGTTCACACCTCAAATTCAGTTCCCTGGAAGCCTGGGTGTTTTTATTTAGATAATGTGCAGAATGTGTGTGAATCAGGGCTTCTCAGTGTCTGCACTGTTAACATTTTGGTTCAGTCCTTGCTGTGGGGTGTCCTGTGTACTGCAGGGTGTCTACCAGTATCCCTGGCCTCTGCCTACTAGAGGCCAGGAGCCCCCAGCATGGCAGCCAAAGATGTCTCCAGACATTGCCAAACATCCCCTGGGGAGCAAAATTGCTCCCCTTTGAGAACCACTTGTCCAGAAAAAGCCAAGCAATTATGCACTCCCATCTAGCACCCCACACTGTTTTTAAGAATCAAAGGCAAGGTTATAGCCTAGGCTCATTTCTTTCAACTGTCTAATAATGGCACACACAAAAATCGCTAAGTCCCTTCTGCTCCAAAAAAATCTGTGTACTAAGATGGATTTTACTTTTTACTTTACTGCGTTAGAGGCTAGAGCAGCGAAGGGCATTGGCCGGGTGTGAGAAGGAATTCACAGCTGGTGAGGATCAGTGCTAACATCTGTTAGTGAGCGAAGCTCATTACCTGTTGCCTGTTTGGTTGACACCACAGCCTGATGCCTTCTTGACATCCTCCCTTGGATGTTCAGTAATGTCTCAAACTTACCCTGGTTGATTCTCCCACATACTACATATTACATATTACAATTTATGATATGTCAAATAAATTACATGCATGATACTTAGTAGGTGTTGAGTTCAAAGACTGCTGTGTGGATCTTATCTTCCAGGAGCCTCAGGCCCCCAGCCTTGCCTTCTCTGAGTCTTTCCACCTCTGTGGGTGACAACCCTATTCTTGTTGCTCGGGCCAAAATCTTTGCAATCATGCCCGTCTCCTTTCTTCCTCTCCCATTCCACATCCAACCTATCATGTCCTGGTGGCTTCAAAACAGATGCAAGATCCAAGTGCTTCTTAACACCTGCTCTCCTCTGACTCTGACTCTGCTCCAAGCCAGTCACCTCACCAGTGGCCTAGTTGGCCTTCCTGCTTCCACCCTTATCCTCCTACAGCTCTTTATCAACACAGTAGCCAAAGGCTCCTGCTGAAACATGTGATCATGGTCCTTTATTCAAAATCTTGCACTTAAGAGTGAAATTACTGTGGCCTCATGTCTTGTACATGATTTGCCCCACTCCCCCTCACCTCACCCATTCCACTTCCACTAAGCCTGTTTACTTGATCACATCAGGCAAACTCCTACCTCAGGGCCTTTGTGCATGCTAGTCCATCTGCTTAGAGAGCTTTTCCTCCAGACACCTACATGACCTTCACTTTCTTCAACTTACTGTTCAATGTAACATTCTCACTGAGGCTGCTCTGACCACTCCTTTTAAAATCATATCCTACCTCCGCTTTCCCAATCCCCCATATCCTGCTCTTTTCCCATCACAGGACTTACGTAACACATTATATAATTTGATTATTTACTGTGATCAGTGTCTCTCTGTTCCTCTCACTAGTCTGTGTGCTCCATGAAGACAGATTGTGCCTGTTCTCTTTACTGATCTAGTCTCCATGCCCAGAACAGTGCCTGGTACAGGGCAGACCCCCAGCAAGTATTTGTTGAATGAATGAATGACCTTAGATTGTGTTTTCCCCTTTCACTTCTCAGGTAACAAAAAGGAGGAATATTTGGAGAGTGAATGAAAAGAGATAGAGATATGGATGGGGGTTAAGTCTTTGAAAAATTGAGCTATTAGATAGTTGGACCACAATTATCCAAACAGAAGTAGTACAGAAAATCCTAAAATACAGATGGCCCGAAATACATTTGTTTTGATTGCATTAACGATGTTATGGTTGACTCTTTTGTAATTATTTTTGGTAAGGTAGCAGCATACCAGCTCTGTGTGCATGTGTGTGTGTGTCTGTGTGCACACCTGTACACATGTACCAGATGTAGTGAAGGTAAATTGGGGAATTACCTAAAAATAATCTACAAAGTGGGAAATTTCATTCTCACAAGTACTTAATAAATTATACACATGATACTTGGTAGGTATTGAGTTCCAAGACTGCTGTGTGGATCTTATCTTCCAAGAGCTTCAGGAAACTTACAAATTTAGTTGTTCATTGAAAGTTGACCAGAGCTCAAGCTATCCATGTAGGTGAATTCTATGGGCATCATTGTTGACTGGTTGTTTCCTAGACATCCAACCTAACCCTTTTTGTATAGCAGCAAGATTGTTGAGTGGGACCAGTCCCACCCCAGGCTGGTCACAATGATGTTAAAGGATAGGTGCAAAAGCCATTGGACTTCAGAACATAGCTCAGGTTGTTTTCCATGGTTGTAGGAAGAGATTTTCTCTCTCTCCATGATGTGAAATAAAAAGCTGGCAGCCTTCTTGTTACCATGAAAGAGGCTAGCTTGAGGACAAAGCAAAAAGACAGAGGAGGGCAGAACTGAGAGAATCACAGAAGTAGAGTCATAGCCCTATTGACTTTGTAAACTTCTGGATCAAACCCTGCCTGATGCGTGATCAATTTCTGGGCTTCACATATATTCAAGACAATAAATCCAAAGCCAGTATAAACTAGAGTATCATTTACTTGCGAAAAAAGTTACCCTGATATAGTCCTCTCTGATTTCTTTCAGGCCCTTCCCCCTGCTTCTTACTGGTATGAGTATGTCCTGGTACAACATGTGAGCTCTGTGCAGTCAGCATTATGTGCATGCATACACAGAAGCATTTCAAATTCCTAAGGCAAAGAATTGTTTTTGGTTCACATATGTCTGATGTTCTATTTCTCTGACATTGATGAAAATAATCAAGTGCTTTACATTAATATAAAAAACATAAAAGTAGCAGGGGGGATTCAACTTGCATTCCTGAGTTTTGTTGCTGAGCTCTTTAAAAATGCCTACTTGAATACACAGAGAACTCTGAGGCTGAGCTGCATCTCCCAACGGCCTCTCTTAGCATCAGCCTGAGACCTGAAGGCAGTGCTGTCCAGTGGACAGCGAGCCCGGAAAAATAATGTGTGAAGAAACTCTCCAGTAGGCAGTTCCTTATTTATTAGATTCCAGATACATGGGACCAGGTTGGCAGAATCCTAGGCAGTTTGATTTACAAGGAGGGGTGAGGGGGTCTCTGGGAGAACATATACAGAGGCGGAAATATGTATAGGTGGGTGACTCAGTGAGGGACTGCCATTTAAAAATATATACATCTTAAGAAGCCATCCCAGCCATTTTATCATTATTAGAAAATAAAACAATCTTTCCACATAGTGCTTTTCTTTGGTGCTGTTCTGTGGCCGTGGGCCCCTCTGTCTTCTTGTCACAAGTTTGTCACTGTACCTCCCCACCCCCACTCCCATTTCTCTCATCTGCACAAGGAGAGGGGGGATCTGGAGGGAAAGGTGGCCCCTGACCCAGGGGTGGGTGCAGATTCTGGCTCCTCTGTGGCCTCTACCATGACCTCCCAGCCAACATCCCAGCCCGCTCTTGAGAGCTTCTTACTTGGTTCTTCAAATGTGGCCTAGAGGCAGCTGAAGTTTCCAGTATGCAAAAACCAGGGCTGCTACCAAGGTGCACGTGACAAAACCAGTCTGGAGGCTTTAGAAGGGGCGGGGACACGGGACCAAACAAAACCCAGCCGATACCATCTTCTCCATGGTTGGATTTTTACATTTTATTTCTCGGTTCATTTCAATGACCTGTATCATGAGAGTACAGCTGAGAAGGGCTATTTCCTCTTTACAGATTTTCCCAGAGCAGTAGATTGGGGGATAAATTTGAATTCCATCCCATTTGGGGGTGGGGGCAGCAGTCTTAAACTCTCCTCACTTCATCCCTTACTAAGTCAGGGCCCCCCTCTTCCCAGGGAGGTCCCAAAGCTGGTGAGGCTTCCAACTAAGTTGGCCCCTAAACTTTTTTTTCTGAATGTCCAGTGGGTCTGTCAAGTACACACTAGAGCCCCTTTACTGCTGGTCACTTCCCATTGTTATTGATGCCTTTCCTGTTGCCATGGGAATTCACGTGTAAAATAATGTGTAAATGCAGCATCCACCTCATCCGCACTAAGCCATCAGGACTATACCACTCCCTCTTAGACAGAAAGGGGCTCAAACGCTGGGACATTGCAGAAGCACTAGATGCAGTGAGGCAAAGCTTCTCTGTATCCAGAACACCCACCCACTCACTCCAAGCCAGCCAGTGCAGTTAGCCAGAAATGCTTTTCCTAGAAAAGATGGCCTGCAAATGCCAGTTTTGCACAAGGCCCTGCTGTGGCTGACAGCCTGGATCTCATGCTTGAGCAGGAAGTGAGACACTGCAGAGAACCACGTGCCTGGGAGATGAGATGCCACCTGGGCCCCACCTCCTCAAGTACGCAGCACAGTGAGAGGCTAGGGGAGGCTCCCAGAGCAGACCCCAAGTTCTCTCAATGTGAGGTCTCTCCATCAGACCTCAGGGCATGGACCATAAGAGTTCAGCTAGACTTCGGTTTTAGCCCCAGCCCCTTGATGCTGAGGAAGAGCCTGTGGGTCCGCCCAGACTGGGGACTGAGAGCTGGGGGGTGAAGGATCCCAGATCTAATTCCAACGCTGTCAAGTGACTTTGGCCTCCAATTACGCATGGGCAAAAGGGAGGTGGGGCACACTTCACTGGTCTGTGAGGTCTTTTGAAACCCTGGACGTTTTCTAGTTGAGGACATCAGAGAGCCACTCCACAGTGGCTGGGTGTTTACCAACCATCCCTGGGGGTGACCTCAGCTGTCCCAGCATGGAAGTTCAGGAGGATTGGTGTCTGGGGGTGGACAGGCAGTGAGGTGGGACCAGCAGCAGCAGCTGCTGGCCATAGGAAGGCTGTGAGGCTTTGGAAGTGGGCGCCTGGCCTTTAGGGCACGTAATGGGCAGGCAGGATCTGCCTGCCTCTCCAGTGGACAGGAGGTTGGATTAGAATGGTGTGGATTGAGTGTGGATTCCCCCAAGTGTCCCAGGTAGGGTTGCTCTGATCTTTGCTTTAGAAGGCAGTGCCTAGAGGGGGCATTTCCACCACACTTGATGCCTTTTCATCCTTAGGGGTCCATCTAAGCTACCCTCCACTGACCCATGCACACCAGACAGGCTGCCCCCAGAGTGGGTTATAACTGACTTTTACAGCCCCTCACAGAAGTCAGGTGACCGAATGACCACATTTGCCCAGGACTGAGGGGTTTTCTGGCACACAGGACTTAGAGTGTTAAACCCAAGATCATCGTGGGCAAAGAGGGATGGTTGGTTACCCTACATAGCCACTGGTCCTGCCACAGAGCTGAGCCTTCTCAGTGTGCCCGAGGAGATATAATCACACCTCCTTAACCCAAGGGCAGCAGGAGCAAGCCCATGCTGGCACTGGTTTGTGCAGCCCTTTGGAATGCAGGGGAGAGGGAGTCCTATTGCCTGCTGCCCCTGGAAGCCAGGAAGGCTCAGGCAGGCCAGTGACCTCCAACATGCTCCCTGTCTTCAGCATTCCCTACCTGCCTATTACTGCTTCTGGGCTTTTCTGTGCTTGGCAAAGATTGGTGTGAGCCTCTCCCCAGGTTGCCCTATCCTCCCAGGACTGCCAGCCTAGAATGAGGGTGCCCAGGGTGCCCACAGATGGGGCCAGGCCCCCGCACCTTCCCCATGAGCAACCTGCTCTGCACCTGCCCTGAAGGCTGCTGGGGAGAGGAGGGGCCAGCACAAGTGGTTGCTCTGCAGGGTGCTGTCTACCCGGGTCTTCCCTGAGCCGGCACTGCTCCCGGCTGCGGGCCCTGCAGTCCTCTGGGTAGGCTGACCGCACTGTCGGGGTGAGCTCTGACGTAGGGGCAGGAAGTAGCAGGGGGACTTCTGGGGAAAGAGGGGAGTGGGGGGAGGACAGGCAGGCCCTGGCACAGTGGTGACAGCCTGGTGGGAGTGCGGAAGGATGGGGAGCCCAGGAACATGCGAGCTTTGGCAGCTATTCTGCTGATGGCGAGCTGCCCCTGGTAGCCAAGTGTGTGCCACGCTGCAAGGATGGAGGAGGGAGCCGTCTGGACTGTGGAAGGTGTAGGGTCTCTTGAGGGACCCCACAGAACCTCAGAGTGGGCTGGGCCTCTGGAAGAAGCACCTGCCCTCTGGGAAAGAAAAACCTCCAGGTGGCGCCCACCCTAAGTTTACAGGAGCCCTGGGAGCTAAGCACCTCGCACCCAGGTGACGGGGTCGGGCGGGGATAGGATATATATGTGCTGCCTCTTGGTGACTTAGTGGGGAGATGGGGCCCTTCCTCCGTGGTCTCCAGGCTCAGGGGAGTCAGCCCTGGCCCAGACTGCAGCACTGCCCATGGACAAGGAAAATCCCACCGAAGAGAAAGCCAGTTACAGACGAGCCCCATGGCCTGCCCTCCCATTCCCATTCCCGTGCCTGGCTGCACCCAGGACTCTGCACACAGCCGGGAGGGGAGAAACCCCTTCCTCTGGGACTGCTCATGGCCATGATACAGGGCTTGAAGGTCGAGGCTGGTGGCTGTGAAGGTCTCCACATCGGTCCATCCGTTTGTCCTCAGGTGGGAGTCGGTCCGTGTGCCAGGCCATCAGACCTTGGCCTCCAGCATCTCCAGGAAGAGTTTGTGCATGGGCACCTTGCCCTGCAGTTTGATGCTGTAGAAATGCTGCACGGCCTTGGCGGCTGTCTGCCGCAGCAGGGGCAGTGTCAGCAGCAGCTTGCCCGTCCTCCGCGGCTCCTCGTGGCGCTGGCTTAGCTCATAGTCTTGCAGTGCCTCATGTAGCAGATCCTGCAGCTTCTGGACTGCCTCCAGGTCCTCAATGTACATGGAATCTGGGGGCACAAAGGGGAGCGTCAGAGGGCATGGCTGAGAGCACTGCTTGGGCGGGCGGGCTGCTCCCTGGGCCCTTGGGAGCTTTGGAGACTTGCAAATCCTTCCTTTACAGAGAGGAAAACTGAGGCTCAGAGAGGTTAAGTGGCCAGTCTGTGGTCACAGAGGCCAGTGATAGAGCTGGGGTTTGGACCCAGAGGCAGATCTATATCTAGGGAGGACACTATGGGAGAAACCACCATGAGGTGGCTGTGGAGACCCTGAAGGGCTTGAACATGGACAGACCTGTCATTGCCCTGCAGGTGCCAGGGCCTCTGGAGCCAGACTGGTAGAGCTGAAATCCTGCATCCCTCACTTGCTAGCTGTGTGACTTAACTTTGTGCCTCATTTGTGAAATGAGATAATAGCCACACCTACCTCAAGAGCTAAATGAGTTAACACAGGACAAGGGCTTAAAACAGTACTTGTCACAAAGTAAATACCTGGAAAGTAGTATCACCACTACCACCATCACCACCACCACCACCACCACCACCATCATCACCATATCACCATCACCACCACCACCATCACCACCACCACCACCATCAGCACCACTTACCATCACCATCAGCACCACCACTGTCATCACCACCACCACCATCACATCACCATCATCACCCCCCCACCATTATCACCATCATCACGGTTATCACCACCATCACCACATCACCATCACTACCGTCACTATCACCAGCACCAGCACCAGCACCAATATTACTGTCATTGCTGCTGCCCCCAGGTGCTAGTTTGAGTCTTCACTCTAATAACCTTACAAATGCTGGTTACCGAGAACAGACCCAGATGAAGGGGCTGAGCTGTGTCTGGCTGCCTTGTCGTGGAGGACATGGCAAGGACTGAGATAGCATTAGCTGGACCCGGTGATGGAGGATGCTGTTGGGAGTTCTCTAAAACCCTGGGAAGGGCTTTGGACTCAGGCCATGAATTGGGGGTTCAAACAGTTTACCTAAATCCCAGTGGGCAGGGAGGCACCCACGGACAGCTGAGTTACAGCTGGATCTGAGTAGAAGTAAATGGAATCTCCTGGAACCCACTCCCTGGCCTCAGGGAAAATAACCAACCCTCCTAAGAATTCATTAAAGATCCTGACTCACCACCCTGAGCCACAGTGCACAGTGCCCACCAAAGGTGGGAGGGTAAGGGTCCATGCAGAGTAAATGATGAACTTGAAGCTCTGGGTGGGTCACCAAGGAAGGCTGGGTGAGTTTCCTGAATTCCTCAAAAGAGCACAGCAGTTCCTTTGTGTGCTGGGTTGGTGTAGATACCAGCTGCCAAGGGCCGCTGCACCAGCTGGCTCACCCTAGTGACTCCCTCTGACCTTCGGGACCCACACACAGCCCATGCCTCCAAGGGTCCCACCTCTCTCCTGAGAGGATAGCAACAGAACGAGGTAGGTAAGACTCTGACATCTTAGATGCTGTGTGACTTTGGCCAAGTTACTTAGGCTCTCTGAGATCGCGTCTTTGTAAAATGGAGCAAATAAGTGCATAGGGCGGTGGTGAAGGGTAAATGAAATAGCTCATACCCAGGCACTTAGTCAGCACCTCATATGTTAGCACTGTCATTATTGGGAGGACTCAGACTGGGGGTAAGTGTCCTCGCAGGGCTGGGTGTTATTGGCCCCCACACCCAAGACTCCTCCACATTTTTCTGCTCCTTGTTACCAAGGCAGTAAGGACTCCTTCTTTGCCAGTTGGAGGTGAAACACAGCTCTGTTCCTACACTCTCAGCTGGTTACAGAGCTTGTGCTCAAGCGGTGCTGGTTCCTGTAAGGCTGGGTCCTGGCCATCCAGACTCCCTGCCTCCTGCAAGCTTCATCTCCCCATCCCCCCACCTTCCCCAGGGAGGCCAAAATTGGCAGCTTCCTTTGACCAAAAATGAAATAAAATAACACTGCAAGATTAATTCCTTTGCAATCCATCAGCAAGTCTGTATTGATGGCATTGATAAACTGTTAATTACAAAATCAATGGCTATGAATTTTTTCTGCTGTCAGGGAGCCTTGGAGATGGCCAGGACCCAGGGTGAAAGACGGCCAGCAGGCTCCCAGGGGGCTGTGGTTTGGGGCCACATCTTGCCTCTGATGTGCTTCACTCCTCTGCCTAGTGTCAGCCCTGAGCCACATCTGAGGGTCCAGCCCCATCCATCCACTCAGCCAGCAGTGGCACCCGCAGTGGCCCTTGGGGCTGCCACTAGGACCATCCCAGTAATCTCCTGGTGCCTGCTCTCCTCCAGCCAACACACTGTCTACTGAGGCCTGGATGACTTTTCTAGTTCACTGCTGGGGGACAGGGCTCTCCCCCACAGCCTTCCATGGCTCCCTGTATTACAACCCAACCCTTTCATGGCCCTGGGGTCTCTGGTCTGACCCAAACTGCTTTTCTAGCCATACCCACAAAAAGGCCTGTTCCTTTCCTGTTTACTGCCTGAAACGGAGTGCCCCACTATGCAGTCAGGGCTTTGAGGGTCACAAACTCCTCCTTCTCCACCGAGTTTCTTCAACCTGCACACAAGCTGCAGGATGACGTGGAAGCAGCCACTGGGGCAAGAAGTCCAGGTTCCTGGAACTTTGTCTTACAGGACAAAGTGTGTACTTAGGCAAAGCTTGATGCTAGCTGGAGCCCCTGCTGGGTTCATGCTACCAAACCTCTGTCAGTCCTCAGATGGCATGTGTGTGAGTGTGCATATGTGTGTGAGAGTGTGTACATATTTGTGTGTGCATATGTACATGTGTGCACGGGCATGTGTGGGTGTGCACACGTCTGTGTATGTGAGATCAAGACAAGAACATGTAGCTGAGCTAAAGAGCCATCTGAAGGCCCTTGCAGCCTGGTGTTGAGGGTGGGCTGGGGGTGACAGTTGAGCAGCCTCCCTCTTCGCCCTCCTCTCCAAGCATGGGCAAGCTTGGTCTCCAGATCTGGTTTGAAGGGGCCAGGACACACTGAGGATGTGCTGTCTGCTTTCACTGCGTACCCTCCCTCTCCTCTGCCCACCTGAACTCCCAGCCCCTGGGCAGCGGCTGGTTCAGATGCTCCCCTCTGAATAGGTGAGCATGGGATAATGAGGGTGGTGAAATGCTTCTATATGACATGGAATGATGGAGACCTGTCACTATCTATGCATTTGTCAAAATCTGTAGAATCTGTAGAATCATACAAGAGTAAACCCTGATGACAACTTTGGGCTTTGTTAAGGTATCAATATTGGCTCATTAATTGTAACAAATTACCATACTAATGCAAGATGTTAAAAATAGGGGAAACTGTGTAGAGGGCATGGGGGACATGGGTGGGATGGTGTTTGGAGGTCTGCATACTATCTGCTCAATTATTCTGTCAATCTAAAACTGTACTGAAAACCCCAACAGCATTAGCATTCTTTAACAAAGAATATATTATGATTTGGGCATCTTAAGGTGTAAATGGTCTCTACAGAAGCATGTACAATTTAAATTATTATTTTGCATTAGTTTATTAATAAAATGGATTTGAGCTAAAAAAAAAAGGAAAGAAACGCTTCCCTCTCTGCACTAGATCAGGTTCCCTGAAAGCAGAGCGTGAGATGGGTTCACATGCACGGGATGTGTGCAGGGCACGCTTTCAGGAGGAAGGAAGGGAGGGAGGAAGCAGAGGGCAGGGCTGGGAACCAGCAAGGTAAGGATGCAGCCTCGCCTTCCCTGGGCTCCCTCGCAGAGCTCTGATCCCACCCTGCTGGGAGTCCAGCCTTACACTCCCCTGTGTGGGTCCATCACTGGCTGAGGGTGACAAGGGGTGTGGGATATGAGACTCTCCAGGCAGGTGAGGTGAACAGCTGTGAGCTGTTAGCAGCAAAACTCAGCTGCTGGGGCACAGAGGCACTAACCCAGTAAAAGGGTCTGAGTGAGGCATCAGCAGTGTCCCCTGCATTCTCTATTAATCCATTTATTAGGGGGGACTAGGTGTGTTGTCCCAGTTTGCCAGGGATGGAGGTTTCCTGGGACATGGGACTTTCAGTAAAAACATGGCAGTATCAAGCAAACTGGTTGGTTACCCTATTTGTACTCTCTCTATCTGGGAACCAGCCCTCCCTCTTCACTATGCTCATAATACTTTGTTTCCTCTAATATTAATAATGATAATAATTAATACTTACTGAACATTTCCTCTACACCAGGAATGGGCTAAGTACTTTATCTTCAGTCAATCATCTAATACAAAAGTGTTTGGAGGAAGTCTTAGGATACCCTCATTTTACACACAAGGACAGGGCTAAGGAAGGTTGCTGACTTGCCCAAGGTCACACTGCTACTAAGTGTCAGAGCTGAAGTCTGAACTTGGGTTTGTCGACACACACTTGAACAGTTAGTTAACTGTACCACACACGGCCCTGTGGCAGAACTGTGTGTGCACGCGCCTGGCACTCTCTAAGACAAGGACCCTGCCTTTCTCCTCCTGAGTTCCCCACCCCCAGCAATGGCCTGGGACCATGCATAGAGTGGAAACAGAATACATGCAAGCTCAGTCACCAGCCTCACCAGTGCCCTGCCTCTCTCCCTGGATAGTCTAGTCAGAAGTTGGTTGGGCTTAAGAAATGGAGTGAAGCCTCCTTTTTAATGCTGGATTCAGTCATTCAGTTGGGAAGGTTTTCTGTCTTGTGCCCGAGCAATTTGATTGGGAGAGTCAAGGAATGGGTTATAAGCTCAGGGCCGATTTTGGTTCAAGTCCTAGCTCTGACACTCTATAACTGTGTGACCCTGGGCAATTCGCTTCACCTTTCCAAGCCTCAGTTTTCCACTTCTGTAAAATAGGGTTCAAATAATAAGAACTTTGCTCATAGGGTTGTGTGTAGTAATTAAGTTCAAAGCTAATTTATTTAACAGGTTTAGCACTTACTATGTGCCAGGCATGTTGTAAGCATACTATACTTATATGTGAATAAATCCCTTCCATAGCCTGGTGGGGTACAGACTGTTTATTGTTCCCATTTTACGTATGAAGAAACTGAGGCACAGAGTGAAGCAACTAGCCCAAGTGGTAGAAGCAGGATTTGACCCTTAGCAACATGGCTGTAGAATCTGTGTCCTAAGCAGTGTGCTGGTCTGGCTTTCAGGGGCTAGGCAGAGTGCCCTGCAAACCCTGCAAATCAAGGGCTTAGGAAATGCTCAGTCATTGCTGGTCTTCATCACCATCTTTTTAACTCCAGGCCACCCCTTGCACAATCTTGGTGATGAGAAGCTCCAGCATCTTCACACCATCCTGTCTCTCGCAGCAGCCCTGCTCACAGTCCCTAGAACCGTGATCCTCAGGCCATGAAGACCTCTTGAGGCGCCCCTTGTGCACCCCCACCCACCCTTACCTGAGTTGGCAAGGGCCAGGGCCTTGAGCGTCACAAACTCCTCCTTCTCCACCTTGAGCTTCTTGTACCTGCGCACCAGCTGGAGGATGGCCCGGTAGAGCTCCAGCAGCCCCGCAAGGCGGGAGTGCTCCTCATCCATGATGTAGTCCTCGGCGTACACCAGCTTGTCATCGTAGGGCAGCGAGCGGTACACGATGCCCAAGATGAGGATCTCCATCCAGGCACTCTGCAGCAGGCTCATCTGGTCCCCCAGGGAGAGGCTGGAGAAGCCTGCAGGAAGAGGGGGCAAGGCGGGCAGCAGTGGTCAGCGGGGCGGGGGCGCCCCAGGCTCCTCTGGACCTGGACCTGCTGGACACAATGTCCTTCCTTGGTGAATGAGTCAGACACGGAATTCATGGAAAAGACTTACGTAAGAAGAGCTCAGTCAATGTTGACTGTTGTTATTATCATCATTATTGTTAGTTCTCTGGTGTTTTTCAAATGTCTGGAGAGGCTTTTTGGTTAATTAAACACATTGGTAATTTAAGGAGTTATTAAATTCACAGTAGAATCAGGAAGTAGCTGTACAGTGTCCTTTCCATCCTGGGGAGTTTCCAGAACCCCCCTCCCCCACGCTCAAACCAGGGGAGGTTTTGGTGTTTGAAAGTGACACCTGGTCCTCAATGCCATCTCAGCTGTGCCGAGACCCAGGGGCCCAATCAGGAACAAGGACTAAGCTGTTCCTGGCCAGTGATCTGACCCCTCCCACCACCGCTCCCCCCAAAAGTCTGGAGTTGCTAAGAGCTCAAGAATCCCTGAGGTCTGGGGGCACTTTATCACAGTGTGGCCTGTCCTCCCAGGGGCCAGACCCCTGCTGCCCGGGCCATTGCTCTCCACCTAATGAGTCAAGAAGTCCCGTGTTCCGTGAGCCTTGAGTCAAGGGAGTCTCCCCTCCCTGGGAGTAAGGAGGCTGACTCCAGAGTGAAAGAAGGTTGGGGGTGGAGATGTGTCCAGCATCATCACGCTCTCTTGTCCAATGTGCTCTGACAACTGCCTGGCTTGAGTTCTGACTCCTCATTTACCAGCTGTAGGCTGACCTTGTGAAAGTTGTGTGACTTCCCAGACCTCAGCCTCCTCCTCTGTGAAATGGGTAAAACAGCAGTGCCTGCTTCAATGCAGAGGGTGGCTGTGAGATCTAATGATGAGGCAATGATTATAGGCATACAACACTCTTGCTGAGCTCATACTATTATTATTAATGATGAAATGAGTCTCCAAAAGCAAAATAAGTACCTGCAATCACATCATATATGCACTGAATTAAGGCCAAGTCAGTAACACCTTGATTTGAGAGAGAGGAGGACAAAGGAGGGAAGAAGTTGATTCTCAAACATCTTGGTCACTAAACACAAGGTGATAACATGAAACAGAAGTTGTGGTTAGTTACTGTTGCTAGCATGCTTTGGCAGGACTTCTCTTCTCCCCGCTGGACATACCTGGAGGCCTGGGTTGGTACAGCCCATCACTCTGGCTCTCCATGGGGTCTATCCCACCCTCATCTGCTGTCCTTTGTCTCTAACAACCACTTCTCGCTTTCCAACCAGCACATGAGCCTTCAACTTTAGGGGGCACCCCAGGACTGAAGCCTTCACTTGGCACATCTCCCTTTCCTGGCAAGCACCCTCCTAGTCTAGTCATCACAGTTCCTAGGCCTGATCTGGGGTGATACAGCCCAGACCTTGGATCACCACCTGGATGCTGGCCTCCGTGGGTGACAAAGAGCTGGAGTGATTATACTGACCAACACGGGGCAGGCCTGGATTGATGCTCCTTGTCAGGGGGAGGCTGGTTGGCACAGAGGGGCACAGATCATGTGTGCTGTAGCCCAGATCCCGGCTTGGGAGAGGGTGCGTGGCTGCCTATGGTGGCGGAGAGAGCTGGGAGGTAATAAAAGATAGATAGAAATGGACATCCAATTTCCCTTATCAGGCCTCTGAGCAGGAGAGGCCTTGGGCAACATTAATTAACAGATACCAATCAGCCCACACACGAAGGTGTGTGCATATAGGGAGTGTGGGGCTGCACTGGGGGGGCCTGAAAGCAGACAGGGAGGAAAGATGTAGGAGGTGGATGAGCCAAAATTAATAGATAATTGAACTGGAAGGTGGCAAAGAGGGAGGGTGTGGTAAGAGCTAGGCTTTCTGGAGAAGAGGCCCCTGTGAGGCTAATCTCCTAGGTGGAGTCACCAGAACATTAACAGCATTCTCTGCCTCTTCATTCCTTCAATGAAAATTTACTGAGCACCTACTAAGGGCCAGGCCCTGGAGACAGAATATTGAGTTCAAACCTGAACTGGTCCCTGCTTTCAAGAACTCACATTCAAGAGGGAAAGACACACCCCAAGTACCATGTCACCATGCCGTCACACATGTAGGAAGAGCCCGGTGAGATGGAGAACTCTGAGAACATGCAGCAGGCAGATCTGCCCAACAAGAGTCTGGAAGGCTTTGCAGGAAAGGAGACTGGGGCTGGGATCTGAAGGGGGAGGCGGAGCTCC